>NC_134407.1:205937118-206537118 GCF_038048845.1 Mixophyes fleayi | reverse complement strand
AATATATCCCATACATCACAGTAGCTGTGTTGAGAGTTGTAGTGTTTTTGTTTTACTGTATTGTACTATTATACCATGTACTGTCCTGTTGTTTTCTCTCTGTACGATGCTGCAGACCACATGTGGTGCCCTATAAATAAAGATTAATAATAATGGGCATTTAGGGATAAGTGATGTGTGGGTGCCAAGGTTGTTCCGGGCTGGTTTGTCATTGTTGAAATTAACGTTAATGTGTGTCTCTTTATATCGGGTTGCCCATCATGAGGTTAGTTTGTGTGGCTTCCAGATTAGAGGTGAACCTGTAAAAACAAACCACACACACATACACACACACACACACACACACACACACACACTTATACATGTATCTTTAGGTCTGATGCTCTGCAACTCTCTTTTCGTGTGTGATAATTTGGCGTCCTCCATGCTCTGGCATCCCGAGTTTACGTTTTGTTTTGTCATGGGACACTAATTCTGAGCTCTGAGCACTTAACAATACCATTTGAATACAACACAAAAGTTAATTTGCTGCTAGGCCGCAATTGTGCCCTCTAATTAAACCATAGGAATCTTGGCAAATGGAAATTCTGTGCGTGGGAATCAGACCTTAATTGGAATTGCTGCAATTTTAACTCTACATAGGCTACACTGTAATTGAATCAGTATTTAGCCATTTATTTAATTAAGCTTCCGGTAGATATCGAATAACTTCTGTGATAATCCCAAGCCAAGTCAGCAGAAAGCACCTACCGTTTCTGTTCAATTCAACCACATGCGGTTATATAAAAGCAGGAAAAAAAGCTGTTTTGTACGCAGTGAGATGCAGCATTAGACTGTAGGCTCTCTCATTAGCAGGGCCCCTAAGTACTCTTTGCATTTATCTTGTATGTCCCTGTTTTATGTGTGCTTGTTTAGTCCACTGTACGTTGTGACACCCTACAAACCAATGACAATTATAATTATATAATTATATAGCATATACAGGACAAGGATACTTTGCCTGTATTTAAAAATTAATCTTATCTCCGCTGTATGTGTTCCTGTCCATTTACATAAATGACTGAGGTCAGGTCACCTGATTATCCTATAGGCTAGCTAGGCTGCAACCTAGGGCACTGGGGGGATGGGGGCAAAATTAGAAGTTTAAACAGAAATTTAATTTTAAAATATAAGAGAATAGTCCAAAGTAAAAAGGAGACAAAAGGAATGAAAGAAAATTGTAGTAAGGTTTTATTCTAGACATATTCCCATAGTGAAGGCTGAAGACAATGAGTCATCCTTGGGCGGGCGCTGGAGTGTAAGCGAGTAGGAGAGACAAGGATGGCAACAGGCGCAGGTGTGATAGACCCCTTCACATCTTCATTCTTAGTAGAGCGTATTAGCCTAGCGTGAAAGACGTGGGGGCTCTATGAGCGTATTAGCCTAGCGTGGAAAACGAGGGAGCTTTATGAGCATATTAGCCTGGCGTGGAAAGCGAGGAGGCACTACGAGTGTATTCACCTGCCATGGAAGTCAAGAGGGGCTAAGTGCGTATTAGCCTGGCTTGGAAGAATAAATAAGTAATATCATGACTTCAGAGGCTTTAGGCATAGCCATTAGAGTAAAGTTGGAGCAGAAGAGTAGGTAGAGAGACAGGAGGGAGGAGGGCCCTACTTGTAAGAGCTTACGTCCTAAAGGGAGGGCAAACAGACAGCGGACACAAAGATGAGGGATGAGGTGATCAGAGTGGAGGAGAAACGACGGCCATTGGCCGATCGCAGGGACCAGGTGGGAGTGTGAATGGAGAGAAGATTGGAGATATAAGGGGCAGTGGAGTGGGAGAGGGTCTTGTAGGTGAGGGTAAGAAGAAAATGGATTCTGTAGAGCAAAGGGAGTCAATGTAAGGCGAGGCAGAAGATAAGCGTTGAGAAAGGAAGATAAGACTCGCAGCCGCATTGAGTATAGCGAAGTTGGGGTACAGAAGTGATGATGGTGTTGGTAGTGATGGAAAGATCCAAGTAGGATGAAGATCTAGAAGGAGGGAAAACAATGAGTTTGGTTTTGGCAATTTTATTTTTGAGAAAGCGTGAGGACATGTAAGAGGAGATGGCGGAGATGCAGTCAGATATGAGAGAGGAAGCGGAGGGGAGCAAGAGAAGAGCTGTAGAGTTGAATATTATCTGTGTAAAGGTGATACTGAAGACCGTATGAAGTGATGAGAGCACCTAGGGAGGTGTAGTATAAAGCGAAAAGAGTAGAGAGCCGAGAACAGAGCCCTGAGGAACTCCTACAGGGAGGGCGGGGGAATGGACCAAACGTGGATACAGAGAGAGAGAGCAGTTGGCAGGGTATGAGTTGAACCATGTGAGGACAGAGCCATAGAGGTCGAGAAAGAGAAAGATCTGCAGAATGAGGGGTTGGTCCACGTTATCTAAGGTCATGTAGACGTCCAGGAAGATGAGCAGGGATTTGTAGGGTTTATTGTAGGCGTCGTCCAAGTGGGTATAGCTTTTGTTAGAGGTGCAGATAATTGTACAGAATTATTAAGGGCAACAGTGTTCTTTTCCCAATAGGTGCAAAGTGTTCTAATTCAGAACAGTAGAACTGTCTGTGCTTTCTCAAAGGATTTTGCTGGTCGTCAAATCAAGGGCATTAATACAGGGGAAAAAAAAGGGTGTGATGTTAAATACTTATGTGTCAAAAAAGACAAAAGTATTATAGGGTGAATATTCTTGATTGATTGTAAATGTAGAAATGGTCTTTCCCTTGTTGTTAGGTCTAGTAATGCTTATTATTGCAATTATTTTTTTTTGAAGTGCAAACATTTAATCTACAAATGTTTATCATTGCCTGTGTAAGGGATGAAAAGGATGTAATTTCATTGGCAAGACGCACCTCTAGTTGTACACAAAGAAAATATTATCCCTCTTTGTTTCAATCTGTTAAAATTTGCATACTTCCCTACTCTCCCTGAATGCCTGGGATGCTCATGAATTTCGGAGAGTCCTCCTGGAAGAGCGGGTGCAATCCTGGTAGTGGGCAGAGCTTAATGGTGTGATTCGCGTCTTTAAATCCCACCTCCGGCAGCACAGTGCCACGAATCAGAACCGGGGGCAGGCCATACACAGGAAATGTTTATGGTTATGCTTCACACAAAGTATACAGATTGCAATCAAAAATAATACTTTATTTTGGGTTTTTTTTCCCATATCTTTTGTTTTTGAGATACTTCTTTTTTTCTAATCACTAATATAGCTATATCCAGGGCCTGATTAAGGGTTCTGGCCGCCCTAGGCTAATACGGCCACAGCGCCCCCCCCCCCCCCCCACCCCTCCTCCAAATATATAGGTGTATAGGAACACTCCTGAATATGAATGTTCAGGTGTATTCTCCAGCATTCAAATTTAGACAGATTGTGCCATTGTCGCTTACCTGTCCTTGCTCTTCTCTCTTGCAACTTTGTTATCCTCTCGCTGGGTTCTGGAAAGTTGGCGTCCTTTTTTGAAAATGCAAAAATATATTATAATGCAAACCCTGAATGATTAGGCCCTTTAGTTAAAACAAAACACTCCATTATGGCCAGCTAAAAGTACCCCATTGGACAGGCATATATAAGCAATATCTGAATATTTGTTGTCAATCAAATACAAACCTCTACCAGCCCCATCTCACTAATATTTAGTATTCTAGTGATTGCTGAGACCACCCATGTGACCACCACACAATCATGAGATTCTGCCCCCCAAAGCTGCTCTATTTTTTAAATACCCCCTGCAGCCATTTTCCTTAACCACAACCCCCCCCCCCCACAGCCATTTTCCTTAACCCCTGCTGCAGCCATTTTCTTTAACTCCCACCCTGCATCCATCCCCCTTGCAGCTATTTTCCTTACCTCCACTCTGCTAGCTAGCTATCCCCCCCGTCACATCAAACTCCCCCAGTCACATATATCAGCCCCCCTCCTCTGCCCTCCTTCATACATATCAACCTCTCTACCTCCCTATAGATTTTCATGGCAGCCCCCCCTCCCACCCTATAGATTTGTATGACAGTCCCCTTCTCCCTCCCTATACATATGCATGACAGTCCCCCCTCTCCCTCGCTATAGATATGCAGGGTAGTCGTCCCCCCTCCCTATAGATATGCAGGGTAGTTCCCCCCCTCCCTATAGATATGCAGGGTAGTTCCCCCCCCCCCTTCCTATAGATATGCAGGGCAGTTCCCCCTCCCTATAGATATGCAGGGCAGTTCTTCCCCTCCCTATAGATATGCAGGGCAGTTCCCTCCCCCTCCCTATAGATATGCAGGGCAGTTCCCCCCCCTCCCTATAGATATGCAGGGCAGTTCCCCCCCCCTCCCTATAGATATGCAGGGCAGTTTCCCCCCCTCCCTATAGATATGCAGGGCAGTTCCCCCCCCCCTCCCTATAGATATGCAGGGCAGTTCCCCCCCCCCTCCCTATAGATATGCAGGGCAGTTCCCCCCCCCTCCCTATAGATATGCAGGGCAGTTCCCCCCCCCCTCCCTATAGATATGCAGGGCAGTTCCCCCCCCCCTCCCTATAGATATGCAGGGCAGTTTCCCCCCCCCCCTCCCTATAGATATGCAGGGCAGTTCCCCCCCCTCCCTATAGATATGCAGGGCAGTTCCCCCCCCCCTCCCTATAGATATGCAGGGCAGTTCCCCCCCCCTCCCTATAGATATGCAGGGCAGTTCCCCCCCCCCCTCCCTATAGATATGCAGGGCAGTTCCCCCCCCCTCCCTATAGATATGCAGGGCAGTTCCCCCCCCTCCCTATAGATATGCAGGGCAGTTCCCCCCCCCTCCCTATAGATATGCAGTGCAGTTCCCCCCCTCCCTATAGATATGCAGGGCAGTTCCCCCCCCCTCCCTATAGATATGCAGGGCAGTTCCCCCCCCCCCCTCCCTATAGATATGCAGGGCAGTTCCCCCCCCCCCTCCCTATAGATATGCAGGGCAGTTCCCCCCCCCCCCTCCCTATAGATATGCAGGGCAGTTCCCCCCTTCACTTACCTGTAGTTGTGCCAGCGTCGCTCCTCTCCTCAGATCAGCAGATAGGAAGTGAAGACGTCCTGCTTCCTGTCTGCTGCACAGCAACAGGCAGCCTGGCGATTGGCTGTGTGTTGCTAACCACTGACCACCAATGCTTTTGATCGTCGAGCCCTCCACCCCCCCGCAGCGACCCCCCCCCCTTCCCCACCCCGAAAAAAAAATGAAGGAAGAAAAAAGACCCAGCGCCCCAGGCTGCAGCCTGGTCAGCCTAGTGGTTGATCAGGCCCTGGCTATATCATTATGTAATTAATATAGTTTTTTGTGTGTGTTTTCCTTTACAAATTATTTAAGGGTAATGGCAGCATTCTTTCATCCAAATATATATATTTTTTTACTGTACCGGTTGTGAGTAGAAGTTATTTATTACACTGCCTGAATGTATGGATGCTGCACCACCATCATCAATATTTATTTATATAGCGCCATTATTTCCGCAGGGCTGTATAGAGATTTTTGTTACTTACATCAGTCCCTGCCCCATTGGAGCTTACAATCTAAATTCCCTAACATATACACACACACACACACACACACACACACACGCACACGGGTCAATTTGATAGCAGCCAATTAACCCACTAGTATGTTGTTGGAGTGTGGGAGGAAACCGGAGCACCCGGAGGAAACCCACACAAACACAGGGAGAGCATGTAAACGCCACACAGATCAGGCCATGACCGGGAATCAAACTCATGACTCCAGTGCTGCCCAGGAACGTATATACAGAAATGACTGATTACAAATGAATTTTAGGATCACAACTTTACAGTTGAATGCAATATTAAAACAGGGTAATCTTACATGTGAGAAGACTCTGTAGGTGATTGAGATGGATAACATAATAAATATATCTATCTATCTATATCTCGTCATCATAAAATAAATTACATGGATAGTATTGTCTTTTGTCCCTTACTTATCAATATTTTTTCCAGTTTAATTTTGGTTGATTGTGTGGGGCCATGTAAATAAAGATGATGATGATGACGGATAAAATTAGAAAGTTTGTGGCACAGTGGTTTGCATGATAAATGGTATAATTGTTTGAATTACATTGCCATAGAGGGCTAGGTCCCTAATTTTCCAGGATCGCCCCAGCAACGCTCCATTTTCACTACTATATGCCCAAAGCTTGGAGATCTTGTAAGAGCTTGGGACCGGTGGCAGGACACGATAGCAATGCAAGCTGCCGAAACTGAGACACTTGGGTTAAGTTATAGACACTTGTACATAGCACAACTTATTGAAGAATGTATTCATACCGACTCAGTGGTCAAAGTGGAATTTTAGAAGCCAAGGTATGATAAATGTAATGGGAATGTAAGTGAATGGAATCTGGTAGTTTTACAATGAAGGCTGCAGGATAAGTGGCTCTGACAGCCTCACATTTGCCCATTAAACATTGCCCATACGGCGGAGCAGGCCTATTGTGCTTGTTCACAGACTGGGCTGTTAGCAGACATAACACAGGCTTTTGACAATAGTCGTAAGGACGTTCGCACACATTGTTCTGTTCACAGAATTTGTTTTTTTTTCGGTTTTACAGTTTGCTCACACTAGTTAGAGCGACGGCTTGTAAAATTCCTTACACCAACAAACCTGCACACGGCCTTGTTGGTCACATGACAGGAAATCTCCATTATTGATGGGGACTGTAACTTTACAATAACACAATTTTCTGCCTTACCTGTGGTAGAGTGTTTCAGAGGTAATGTTGTTTGCATTGTATACTTGTCATTTGGGGTTTAGACTGTGGTCAGGTGTGCTTAGCAAGAATGTTGTGTTAGCCTCGCAAAGTTATATTAATGTTTTCAAGGTTCAAATACCTTGATTTTCATATCATATTATTAAAACAAACTAAAAAAAATTGCCTCTTATGGACATATATGGACATTATTGCCCAATTATAATTTCACTGTACGCAAAGAAAATGGAACTAGTGCCATTTAGAATACAAGCCTAGGCAAAGAATTATTCATTGTATAACGTTCAGCAACAATTACATATTGGCTAGCATTAGAAAGCAACTGGAGCCCAACACAAGATCCAGTCCAGACAATGGCTGAGGACGGAGTAGGAGCCTAGCAGTTAGGTTCTCTGGGTGACACAGAGTTGTCGAATACCAGTGCGTCAACCTAAAAGAAGACTCTTTGGGGGTATATTTACTAAACTGCGGGTTTGAAAAAGTGTAGATGTTGCCTATAGCAACCAATCAGATTCTAGCTGTCATTTTGTAGAATGTACTAAATTAATGAGTACTAGAATCTGATTGGTTGCTATAGGCAACATCTCCACTTTTTCAAATCCGCAGTTTAGTAAATTTAGCCCTTTTGTCTCTGTGTGTCCGGCTACTAAAAAGTAGGTTGTAATCTGCACGGAGCAAGAAAATTAAGCCTGGCAAATGGGATAAGTGTAATTGGCAGTGCGATGTATGCAATGGGATACTGCAGGAAGATCTGCTAATGTGTCGGCCAATGAGCTTTGTACAATCTATAGACGGACTTCCAATGGGATTGATGCAGTTCTCCACCTTACGGTGTGGATCTGTGCCATGGGGTTTTCTACAGTGCGTCTGGTAGCTGAGTTAGTGCCAAGTGACTATTAATGAGAGCTGTGCAAGGTGGCTCTCAGATGGATCTATGCCATGGGGGATTTTTGGAACGTGTCTGCCCATGGAAAATGTGAAAGCGGTCTGTGCAGTTAGGCTGGAAAGGTGTTTTGTTTTTTTTTGCAAAGGACTTTATTCACTAACATGAATAATAATCTAGGATAAACACTTAATGCGTGCACACACAATTCTATACATAAAATTAAATAGTAGAAAAGGTGTAGACTACTTCACATTACTAAGTTAACCCTTCCATTAACCGTTTTACTACTGGCAACAAGCAGTCTACTTTTGTTATTTTCTAATAGAAGTGTGACTCTTGTTTTTTCATCAGTAGCAGCCGACACAATTCTTTATAAACATTGTAAAAACATTGTCATTAAACTATATTCTTTTTGGCAAATTAAACCAAGGTCGTGCCATATCTGATTTGTCAACCGACACAGCTTTGTAAAGCCAAGGATTCAATTTATATAAATATTGGTCACTTGGGGCATCACCATTCCTCTCATTTTTTTAAATTCATTTTTTTTTTCATTGTTTTTGAAAAGGTTTGCAAAACCCTCATCTGGTATATTTGGTATCCTTGTAGCAGCTGAGACAAACCACATAAGACATAGACGTATGAGGTGTGTGTATATATATATATATATACACACAAGTTAACCCGTGCATGATACTCATGCATTCTAGTCAAATCAAGCTACTTAAGGTGTTAAAAAGGTTCTTGTCATGCATTTGGGCCTAGCCCAGGCCTCAACCACCAACCACTCCCCACTGTCACCCCCGGCAACCACCAACCACTCCCCACTGTCACCCCCGGCAACCACCAACCACTCCCCACTGTCACCCCCGGCAACCACCAACCACTCCCAACTGTCACTTCTCCTTCAAGAAATATATATATATTTCTTTTAAATCTTTATAAACACTTTTAACAATTAACAAATTAAAAACATCTTAGTATACCAAATTTCAGCCCTTTCTGAATTTTTTTTTCCACACACACTAAGAATTTAGTAGGTCAGTGTATAACTCCGCCCAGCAGGTGGCGCTGCAGCTTGGTTTTATTTTTTCCACACACAGACAGACTAACACACGCCACTAGACATTTATATTATAGATATATAGTACGTATGAGTATGTATATATAATATATATAGAGAGAAAGAGAGAAATATGTGTGTGTGTGTATATATATATATAGTGTATGTATGTATAAATATATATTGATATATATCTCTATCTCGACCAAATAGAGGATTGATATACACCTAAATATGGGATGCGACTTATCATATACACAAGTTCAAGCAGATTATATTATTTTATGATCGTAAAACGACAGCAATAACTATACTGCATACATATAATCTAGGGTAATGTGTTGGGAGTCAGCAGAATTCCGTACAGAATACATAAACTTCTCATGTCTCACCGTATCAGTTACTATTGTGATCCAATCTTCAATTTTAGGGGTGCTAGAAGACACAGACGCTGAAATTAAAAGTGGAATAGAGCTGCCCGTTCCAGCGGTTCATCTTGTGACTTTTTGCCAGATATTTTGTATTGTAGAGCATTGTAGGAGAATGCGCCGAAAGGAGCCTGAAATACAGCAACATTTTGGACAAAGCAAACTCGTTTTCCCCCAAAACTTGGCCATCCTTATAGGGGTAAGCTATACCCTTTTTATAATATAAAACTGAATCTGCTGAAATATGGTGGTTCGCGTGGACTCCCCATGACTGCACACTATGGTATCTCAGTCTCTGTCCTGCAGGGTTGCTATCGCTGCCTCCCACTCGGCTGTGAGGCCCAACGGGGCATCTCTATTTAGTTCTACCAGAAACAAACAGTACAAATGTTAAATTAATGAATGCAAGAGTCTCTTAAAAGGGCCTTTGTTTATATCCAGTACCGTATCGAAGTTTGTGGAACTTAAAAAGCTTCATATTGGGAACATCATACTCCCCCTGGAGTTCCTCAAATGTTTTGTATATTAGTGGAGTACAGTTGAGCTGGTCACACCATTACGTTGAAGGAACGCCATTAGGGGGTAAGGATTAAGAACGACACCTGCAAGGAGTTCATGCACTAAATCCCAGATTTTTATGACTTGTTCAACTAGAGGTGCCCTTAGGCCTGATCTCTTCCTTCCTAGCAAAATCTGTAGTGGAGAATTGCCAACCCCCCCCTCGTTTAATCAAAATACAATGGAGCTCCTGACTCTCCCCATCCAAGACCCAGTGCCTCATATGCACCACTTGAGTAGCATAGTAATATAATTTAAAATAAGGAAGCGCTAATTCACCCGAGTGCTTATTTCTAGAACGTTTGTTTAATTTATTCATAGGCCTTTTATTCGCCCAGACCAGAAACATAGCGGTCAACTGTATGAAAAACTTGCAGCGGTATATACAGTGTGGTCTGCTGCAATACTTAAAGAATTTTAGGTTGTACTATCATTTTAACTAGACTTATTCTGCCTGTCATGAACAAATGCACCCTTTTCCAAACCCGGGACCTGTCTTGAAGATATTCAATTTGCAGCTGGACATAAAGTTGTATATACTGCTACATATCGTTGGTAAGTAACCCATATACCTAAATACTTGAATATAGATGTTCATTGCAAAGGTAGGCGTCCTATCCTGGGTTTCTTAAGGGAAAGAATATTCGACTCATCAGTTGATATGCCCGGGTGCTCCTACCTAAACTAAAAGGGGAACATACATAGCCATTTATACAGACTCAAGTCACAGGACTGGAGTACAATAACCCAGTCTCTAAATATTGGGTCTACACCGAACGGCTATTCTATAGAATCAAAAGCCTTGGTGGCGTCGAGAAACACCACCACTGCTTCCTCCCTGCAAATATGCTCCATTTGCAATATTGTGTATAATCACATAAGATTAGTTGCCGTGGACTTTATAGGCATTAACCTGGTCTGGTCTGGGTGGATTATCTCTTTAATAACGCTATTCGAAAGGATTGCCAGAAACTTTGCAAGTATGTTGACATCAGCTGAGCCGATCAGCCGTCCGTATGTATAAAAGCGTACAGACGTGGTCAAAAGGTTCAGTTGTTGTTCAGACCAAACACCAGAATGGGGAAGAAATGTGATCTTTGGAACGATTGTTGGTGCCAGACAGGTTGGTTTGAGTATCTCAGAAATTGCTGACCTCCTGGGATTTTCAGGCACAATAGCCTCTAGAATTTACAGAGAATAGTGCGCAAATCAAAAAACATCCAGGGCCTGATTCAATAAGAAAGGTAAGCCGTTCACACGTGAATCCCACTTCAGTTTGTCTACGATTTCAAGGGCGGAACGGGATGGGAAAGAGAAGGACTAACTTAGACAATGTACAGTAAGGGCGTGCAGAGGCTTGAGCACACCCACACAAGCTTGAGATTGGTCAGAGGAGAATGGCCAGACTGGTTCCAGCTGACAGGAAGGCGACGGTAACCCAAAAAATTAAGTGTTTCAACAGTGGTATGCAGAAGAGCATGTTAAACCGTGAAGTGAATGGGCTACAGCAGCAGAAGATCTCACTGGGTTCCACTTCTGTCAGTCAATAGAGGAAACTGAGGCTACTATGGGCCCAAGCTAAATCAATCTGGACAGTTGAAGATTGGAAACACATCGCCTGGTCTGATGATGAATAAAGATTTCTGCTGCGACATTCAGATGGTAGGGTCAGAAATTGATGTAAACAATATGGATCCGTGGATCCATCCTGCCTTGTGTGGGCTGTTGATGTAGTGGTTTGGGGAATGTATTGTTGCCACACATTTGATCCCTTAATACCAATTGAGCATTGTTTAAATGTCACAGCCCACCTGAGTATTGTTACTGGCCCTGTGCATCATTTTATGGCCACAGTCCACTCATCTCAAGCTGGTACCATGAACATGACAATGAGTTCAGTGTACGCCAGTGTCCTCCACAGTCACCAGATCTCAGTATAGTAGAGCAGCTTTGGAATGTGGTGAAACAGGAGATTGGCAGTATAAATGTGCAGGCAACAAATCTGCGGCAACTGCGTGATGCTATCATGCCACCATGGAGCAGAGCCTCCAAGGCATTGTTGAGTCCATGCCGTGAAGACTTCAGTGGGTACTAGAAAGGTGTACCCAATAAAGTGGCCTCTACGTGTCTATAGCCTTTATTCAGTGTGCAGAGAAATATTAAGTGAAAGTAAGTCTAACTGATGTATGTCTTCCCTATACTGGGCCTACTTTCAGTTAGAGAAGTGGTTTGCATGGGATTTCCCTTCCATGGAATGTTAGTAATTCTCGAAGCTGTTGTGCAAGAAATGGAATCATCCTTTCACCTGGGGACTTAAGTGTTTTTATTCATGCTTAGCCAGAGTTTCTTGTTGTCTGTGGGTCACGGTGGGTCTGGTATTCCTAGGACAGGAAAGGTGTTGTCGTTCCGCTTTTACACCCCAGATCTCCCTCTATGAGATCAATCGCAACTCTCCTTCTGTTTACACTCCGCTAAAAAAACCAAAACATTGCCTTGTGTCTCCTCTTCCGCTGACTTCCACAGGAAGTCGTTCTCTCCTGGGCACTGGTTCAGCAATGTGCTTTAACACTGGCACGCTCAGCGGTTATTACACCACTAAGGAGCAGTTTGTAAAAATCCTTACATAGAAGTTTATCTCTATGTCCCTGTCCGTATTAGTGCTCAGTACCACTTAATAGCTGTTCTTCATTGTTTATGGACAGCTGTCTAGTGCAGCGTCTCTTGTCCTGAAGGCTGGGTGTAATTCTCAGAAGAAGTCCTTATTGTGTTTGGCGTTCTGGGATTATTGTCCTGGATGCCATTTTCGGAATCTATTTTTATCTGTGTGAAAGACATCTTCACAAGACCATGTCTCCCTGTGCAGAAACAATGTGCCAGTTTCAATATATATTATTATACAATAGGTAGAAATGGGCAAAATATTTCTGCCAATTTTTGAAACTTGGCGATTTTTCAGAGATACGCTGATGGCGAGTTCATTTTGAAATTGATCCCGATACGAAAAATTAAACAAACCCCGACTAAATAATCCGGCAAAACAGTGATGACCAGCAATTGTCTTATTGCTAGAACCATGTCACTGCCATTATTTCCTATGGAAAAGGTTGATAATCACGTTAGTCACAAGAAAAAGACCCCCTCCCTAGATCTCACGGGGGTGGTACATACCTTCCAACGTCCCGCAGGCCGGTGGGACTGTCCCCACAAAATCAGAACAGTCGTGATTTGTGTGTAAGGGTATCCGCACAGTACCACTTCTCTTGTTCTGATGCTCACTGACTCCCGTGAACTGATTTTGGTTTTGGACCTGGATTAGCTTCGTGTTTTTGTTTTGGATTTTTTTTTTAAAAAAATCTTAAAATATGCTAAAACCACATAATTTTGCTCTTTTTTGGTTCCTACATTATTATCAACCTCAACAACACGAATTTCAAGTCATTTGCAGTCAATTTAGACCACCTTACAGGTCACAATAATATTTTCATACACTTTCGGACAAAGACTGCAGCGTCCTGGCTGGACGGTAAGCGACAGAGCAATGACCCAAACACACGGCAGTTCCTACCACATCTAGGACACATTGGCACACAGCAGTGGCAGAAAAAAAAAATTGGGGTCGGCCCACCCCTCACTATGTTGGATCTTAAAAATGGAATTCAAATCTCGCGAGATCCGGCGACTTCACGATGACGTTTTGCCTCGTTTTCAATTCCAAGGGCTCGCGGCCTTACCGAGCCGAGCCCCCTAAGTTCGTGTGTGTTCGGTTCCCGAGGAACCGAGCCTGAGCATCTCTAGTTCTGAATCCAATCTTTATTATTTATACTGTGTAAGGTAAGTTGTGTGCAATGCTTCTGTCAAAAGAACACTTTAAAAATGAAATAAATGCTAGTAACAGACTTTAAGATTTTAAATGTAATCACTGCAAGATTGCGAGAAATTACTGTGCAACGCAATAACCATAGCATTATCTTGGCTCCAAACACCCCGTCACTCCCCAACAAACAAACAAACAAAATGTTTTAATCCCAGTGGCAATACTGGACTCTGGAGTGCCGCTGAATAATTCAGCTGTGGATATTCTTGTCAGCAGGACACTTGCTTGCCGGTATTGTTCGGTGCGGGGCTGGAAACGTGAGCAGTAAGGGATAATCCTGGACAATGTTTAGAGATGAATGTTTAATATATGCAAACGTCAAAGCGGATCTCTCTATTACGACAACCTTGCAGCTGTTGCTTTACAGCGAGCAGTTATCCAGAGAAAATTGTTGAAAAAAAGTGACCATTTGGTTAGTTCACAGGGCAATATACTTAATTTATTAATCACCTTCCCTCTCGCAGAAGTGATTGTCACCAAAGAGCCGACAGGACCGTGCTTGGCACTGCCCTCCGAGACTGGCGGTTTTCCAATGCCGTCAGCTTAGCATGGTCTGTTCAACCTGAGGGATAGCAAAAGCCCCTGTTGTGTGAATCAAAAACTGAAAGTAGGCTCCCTCGCTGGTAATCAGAGCGGAGTCCTTCCTAATTGAGTCATTATAATGCTGGACAGATTTCCTTCTTTTTCAATTAAAGCTACTTAAAATTCAGGAGTGTTTCTAGCCAGACTGCTCTGCTATTTATTGGTGTGACATCACTGTGGCACTTAGTCCTTGTCCAGAACATCACAGACTAAAGCGGTCTTAGCATTACCATTGTCCCCCGCCTATTGTTCTCCGCACTATTTGATGATGTCATCTCACTGTCATGTTCTTTTCTTCTATGTCGATATACTGCCAGATTTATTTTTTTTAAATGACAGTAGATTTGAACCTGTTCTGCTTTTTACATTTTATTGCACCCTAAATGATTAAGCTTTTAAAGCGAAGTTATCAGTCTCCATAATTGTTGTCACGTTGCTTTGCTGGGGGGAATAATAAGACATAGTAGACGTTCAGTACACGGAGCTGATTTGCATTTTGTTGAAGCTATAGAATCAGTTTGTGAAACTATTGTTAAGAAGTCTTTTGTCAGTGTTTCCTCTGAGCATTTTGATAACTAAAGTATCAAAAGCTTAATTCATTGAGGTCTGCAGTTTGATTTACTGCTTTGAGAATCTGCTGTTTAGTGCGACCCAGCACAATGTCCCTTCGAGGGGAATGAGGATTTTATATCTGTAAATTTAAATGTGGTTCCTTTAAAATGCACCAAGTTATGTTATGACTTTGTCTTATTATGGCAGAGGTGGAATACCCCAAGATACACCTAGATATGATGGGTTTTTTGGAACATGACACCCAATAATTAAAAGTTGGTATTATTTGCTCTTTCTGTTAATCTGACCAGCAGCAAAGTCACCCTTAAACTTTGAGTTAATCCACTAATCTGTATATGTTAAACTCCAGGCACATTTTGTTGTAGTTCTGACGGCAAACCGCACTTGGATCCTCATTCAAGTCGGAACGCAACATGGGCGTAATTTTCAGTGTTTAAAAAGAGTCCAAAACTTTTGCGGAATTCCGCCGGCATTACCCAAACGTTTCTTACGATACAGTGCAATTTGAACAAGGGCGGAAATACACTCTATATAAACAGTGCATGCTTTCTGTAATGCATAGGACACATACAGGCTCAAGTATGTTTACTACATGAGTACTTAAAATGAACTCCAGGTGCAAAATATATGGATGAAAACATCCGTACTTGCGCTAAACTTGATCACGCCGTTACTGTACATGATCTACGTTAGTCCGCTCCTCCGCCCCCGTTCTGCCTCTCAAGACGTAAGAGGGCGCAAGTGTCCAATACATGCGGATATGAATTCCAATTGCGTAAGTTGCTGTCTGGGCACGTGCACTGTGAAGTCACGCTATATACGCTACGCAAACGGGCGACTTGAGTCATGCTCAACATCCTGAACTGACTTGCTAATGTCCAGTTTTATAAAAGGAAGTGCCATACACCTTGTCTTAATTTTACATATTGTTCTGTGGTGTATTGCAAAATGGGGACCTCTCAGTGCTTATTTACTACATGTCCGCACACAATAGTGTTGTGTGTTCTCTGTGTTCACCCTCCTGTGCTGCTGCCAGACAATTCATTGTTTCGTAACGCACTATTCCCTATAAATCTTTCAGGATATTGGGAAATTCATCCCTGCTTTTCGTGCCTCTCACACACCCCACGCCTTTCATTCCATCCTTTTTATGTGTGTTTTTTCAATCCCTGCATAGTATGGTCATGTCTGCTTTCAATTTGAATCTCTCAAACCATTAAAAAGAGATTTATTGCTAACAGGGACGTTCATGCTATAGAATATACTGTAACATTCGCAGAAAGTATATATGTGGGAGAGTGTACAGGACAATGGGAATAATGGAGACGGCTGCTGGGAACAGCCTTTTATATTAAACTGCAGATCTCATTTGAGGTTTCAATTAGTAAAAATATTTTTTTTTTGCGGACAAGAATGTAACTGTGTTTTATATGTTTGAACAAGTGATGTATAACCTCCTATACGTATTTGTATAAACAGTGAGATCTGATATCGGCACTTATAATTGTTGAGTTCTGGGGGTAAATTTATCAAGCTGTGAGTTTGAAAAAGTGGAGATGTTGCCTATAGCAACCAATCAGATTCTAGCTGTTGTTTTGTAGAATGCACTAAATAAATGATGACTAGAATCTGGTTGCTATAGGCAACATCTCCAGTTTTTCAAACCCGCAGTTTGATAAATTTACTCCCTGGTGTCATCACTACATCACTATCTATTAGGAAAATGTGTATTATGCACCCCTACTGCATAGCTGCCAAATTGTATATATGCAGAATCGGAACAAAATAAGCACCGCCCTGATCCGCCTCCAAACATACACCTTTTGTGCACTGTTTCGAGGTCTGTAATACAGGACTGTCTCGCTGAGGTCTGGACTGCTGGGAAATATGCTGATGTATATGGTTACAGATTTCTGTGGCCGGTGTAGAAGCACTTATACTTTCATATGGTCCCAGAACTCTGATGACTTGTAATATTCATATAATTTACAGTAGGTAGTGCATTATACCATATATTTGCTATTCTTTTGTAGAGGGTGCAATTGGTGCCTGAGATTCTGAGTGATTGGACAGTGATTAAGGTCACAAAGAGCGGACCGTGGGTACAAACCAAGGTCCCCAGCAGGTCTCATTATACATGGTTTTTTGTTTTCTCTTTAATAAAATCAAAACAAAAGATGTAGAATAATATCGTTAATAATCCTTACAATCAATATATAAATGAGGCGGAGAAGGAGACCTAAACCTTCATCAAAGATCATGTGAGTGATGCTGAGCAATTAGTCTCAGTTCCATTGGTATCCTGGAAACTTTGGATCTCTTTCCTGTACAAGGATAAAATAACTTATTACAAGGATGTCAGAGATGTTTACATGAACCACTTATTATTGTCTTATTATTGTGTTATGTAAAGTCAGTCTGTCGGCATAGACTTGTGTCTCTCGAATCGATAACACTGCAGAAAACAATTTCAGTAGGTGTTCAGGTATATGTATGGGAATTTCTACCAAGAATGTTTCCCCTTTTCCTCATTACTTTGTAGTACTGCATTCTCCACATCTGTGTATGTGGTACCTTCCTCCTCATTGCGATGTGTGGCAGCACTCCTCACAGTGACTGTAGGAGGAAGCTCTCTGTACTCATTCCTGTGTATATGATATTGCCCTCCCCATTACCTTGTGTAGCAGCACTCCTCACAGTGACTGTAGGAGGAAGCACTATGTGCTCATACCTGTGTATATGATATTGCCCTCCCCATTACCTTGTGTAGCAGCACTCCTAATAGTGACTGTAGGAGGAAGCTCTCTGTACTCATTCCTGTGTATATAACATTGTCCTCCTTGTTACCTAGTGTAGCAGCTCTCCTCACAGTGACCGTAGGAGGAAGCACTATGTGCTCATACCTGTGTATATGATATTGCCCTCCCCATTACCTTGTGTAGCAGCACTCCTAATAGTGACTGTAGGAGGAAGCTCTCTGTACTCATTCCTGTGTGTATGACATTGTCCTCCCCATTACCTTGTGTAGCAGCACTCCTCACAGTGACTGTAGGAGGAAGCACTCTGTACTCATACCTGTGTATATGACTTTGTCCTCCCCATTGGCTGTGTGGTCCAGGGGTCATGCCCACCTGTGTATCACTTCTCTACGTTGAGAACTTAGAGGGATCATGTTTGTGTGTCATTGTAGCGGTAGAGATGTACAGTACATCGGCTAAATTGACTGCATTCTGGAATCTAGTTGAACCTTAATGTCACGTCTGACTTAAATTATGTTTGTTTATTATATTGTATTCTATTTATTTTTTAATTAAAACAAATTTCATACAGATTTTAATTCCTTTTGGAACTTGCATATGTGTCTAGTATTAATAGCAGCGTGTGTATGTAATAAAGGAACTAACCCCTCCAGCAAAGACATAATGGATAACAGTCTGAGGGAAGATTTGTGGTGAATACAGCTCATTTGGTTTTCGTATAGAGCAATTACCACAGCTTATTATCACATCAACGCACCCTCGGTGCCGTCTATAGAAGGAGGCACTTGGAGAACGTCACACTCCCATATGTCCTAGTTTGCCCCATACTGTCCTATTTTAGAGAAATACGGCGTTGCAGAAACATGGTGGGTCTGACGGGTACAGGGCTTGGTGCATCACCAGTAGTGGGGCAACACTGTAGTATGGTAGAGGCTCGGGGCAGGGCTGTGTGGTCCAGGGGACATGACTACCCATGTAACTTAGGTGGTAGGGATCATGTTTGTTTGCTAGAGACCCATTATATGGATTACCTATCATTGGTTTGGTTTGCCATTTCGGGCACGGTGGCTTGTATAGAGATTCAAAATGGCTGCCGCAGTGACATTACTGCTTCCTAGTGAACTGATAGAATTCTTATGTATATTGAGCCCACAAAATAGCTGTCCCCATTGTGTATAGGGGACATGGACACTGTTACAAATATACTTCTCTATTGCTTACCTCTGCCCTCTGCATCCTAAACCATTCAGCGGCCAAGGTCAGCCCAGCCCAGTCTGTCCTCATAGTTACACTACCAGGGTGAGCTTATTGACTTAATGTGCTGTGGCTCTGTAGGTCGTTCTGGAATTCTCTAAAACAGTGAGGGTCAACCTGAAGTAGCTGGAGCGGCCCTCTCACCTTCAAAGGGGTCACACAGAGGAAGGAAGGAACGCACTGCTTCCTCCTCCGGGTACGCCACATGCCCTCCATGCACTGTGCAGGGGAGGTCAGGTGACGCAGAAGTTGGCTGCCCCCATTCTGATAAGGTCGGGACCAGCCAGCTGGGATTCCG
The DNA here is from genome assembly GCF_038048845.1 of Mixophyes fleayi. NCBI lineage: Eukaryota > Metazoa > Chordata > Amphibia > Anura > Limnodynastidae > Mixophyes > Mixophyes fleayi. The sequence goes on along the minus strand of NC_134407.1, from coordinate 206,518,085 downwards.
CAATAAAAGGCTCGGCGGGCCATCTGGTGCCCACCACTGGACTAAAATATGAGGAGACTTTTTTCTTCTGCGCTTAAAGTTCTCCGAACCATTCTCTTATATTCCTGCTTGGTGGAGGTTATGTCCTTCGCCCTGGGATAAGACACAGCACTCTGTGCTCTCTGCATTGGGTACAGTTTTAGTCTTACTCTGCGGTATTAAAATAAACAGCTCTCTCTGATGACATAGAGTCATGGGTGAAAAGCATACATGAAAAAGAGAAAGAAAAAGCAATGTATTTTGGTACAGTTCCAGGAGAGCTTGTTCAATCCAATAAACGAGTCCATCTGCAAGTGGAAAACCTCTTTATCACTCAGAATACACAGATTTGCAGGGGGACATAAGAGACCCCAGCTGACTGACACCCACAGAGCACAAGATCCCATCCTTAAACCATCTTCTGATACAAAGCTACTACATATCAGGGCTTGGACTATCTGGGCAGCCAGGACACCGAGCAGAATTTGGACTCCTCATCTCCCTGACATCTTAATGACTAGTGTATCAAAGCATATCAATGATTTCGTCTCCTCTTGGACTTTCTTCAAGATTAGTAGCAGCGACGGGGAGAAATGGAGATATGCTTTGAAATGAATCCAGCGGGCCGGCCAGCTGCTGTTTGTGTTCAGCCGGTGGACCATGGCTGTGAGACTTCCAGGCCATTAACTTGCTCAGAATTATGTCTGGGCGTGTGGGTTATATTTCAAGACTTAGGTGTACACAAACTCTTAGTCCTTGTGATTTACTCGTGTTCTCAATATCCGCAGGAGGCCACTGATTTTCTGTCGCCAACCATGGGAAGTTTCTGTTTCCCCTAACGTTTGCCATCCTCCCTACTTCTCTCTTTCCGCTCACCCCCCCCCCCCCCCCACCTTAACAGACAGGTCACTGCAGGATGCGTCCAGTAAGCATGTACAATATCAAGTCACAAAAGAACGCACAGAAAAAAAATAAAACTATTCAATTAAGCTCACCTGTTAAAAATATAGTAATTAAGGACAAAACATTAACACATATTTTTTTTTTATATATTTATTAGGTTTTCTCTCTCCATGAAATACATTTATTAGGATGTTATGAATGTCTGCTGTACATAAAATACATTTTTACAGTTGTTCCTGGTTGCAAACACATGTCCTAGCATGCATACACGTCCGTCATCACTAGTAATCGGCCTTTATACCTGACCTGTAGCTGGAGCAGGAGATATGACTGGAAATCATGTACCTTTAGAGATGCCCAAAGCTTGAATGGGACGCTGCTGTGTGCACTTGAGCTTGGCATGCCCTTACTGTACATTGACTACGGGCATCCACCCAGTCCCCTCCCTCTTCTGCCCCTAAAATTGTAGGCTGTAGCAAGTGACCTTTTTTGCTTGAGGATGCATTGAATGTTGCTGCGTTCTGTGTCATGTGGTCTAGGTCTGGTCATGCGCGGAGTGATTGTATGCATTATTCGTATAGATTCGCCAGTTACGTTCCTTAATGAATGCAGCCAGCAGTGTCCACAAATGGCAGTACTAACATTCAGCCCAAATACTAGGGGGTATATGCCCATTGGGACAAAAGAGTTCCATTACCATACCCATTTACATGCTTTGATCAGCGTTAACCCTAGTAATAGCATGTAGTTTGACACGAGCTGGCCCTAAGAATGGGGACGTCCTTTAATCAGGATTTGTTTGGTTATGTCAAGCAAGGATTTAACACCTGCCAACGTTCATTTGTCCTCTTGTTCTATTAATGCGTCCTTATGTCCATGTGTTTTTCCTGAACAGTCATAGAATATTGGTATAATTTAACTCTTTAGAATTCATTAAAAAAAGCTTTAGGGTTCTCCTGAGCCAAGTCTGCAGTTCACTATATATATATGGGCACAAACTGGCACTGAGGACAGAATTAGTCACATCCCTCATGCCTGTTGCAATCAGACCGATATGCCTTCTTAATTGCCCATGCATAACATTATGCAAGCCTGACGGCTCTATCGTTACCTGTATAAATACTGATACCAGGATGTATCCTTTGCATTTACAATACAGGCGAGGGCACATGTAGCAGGGCTGAAAATAAAGTCTTGACTACAGAATTGGCAGCCTTTCTGAAAGGAGGAGCGGAGCGATTACCCAGAAATAGGAAGGAAGCTGAGAAAGAAATGAAGAAAGGTTTTTTTTTTTTTTGTTTTTTCTTCTACTTTTGGGTTTGGGTGTTCCCTGTTAAATATGCATCTGCAGATATGCATGTGTAGCCGCACGTGTGTGTATTTTATATAAATATATACATACACGTACATATGAGTATTGCGGTAGATATTATTTGTTCTCAGAGAAAATGGTGGGGGTTATGTAATAAAGTCTCACTATTACTATTTAGTAATAATCCCAAAACATATGAACAAATTAAGAAAATTTATTAGAAAAAAGTTGCACATAGCAAACATTTGGCGATATTGAGGCCACACCCCCTTTTGGCGGAATAAAATAGGCACTATTCACATAACACAAAGTATGTGGCTATAATGGAAGTTTATCGACATGAGCAAAATAAATAACAGTAGCTAGTGCTGTAATCCTTATAATCCAATCAAACGATTACAGTAATATTGTAAACTGCCTTATTAAAATGACAGATATAATCTGGGTTACAGCACGTTGGTGCACCTTGCGCCGTTTTATAAAATCTCCCTTATGACAGTGGGTGTTTGTTTTCATAAGGAGCAGGTTGTAGCAGGTAACAAACATGGTTTAAGGAGATTACACAGCAGTCCTCCAAAGGATAGACACTATAGCCGCTATGCCTCCTGCCCCAAGATAGCTTGGTAATGTCATTGCAAGTTCATGAAATACTTGTCATGCACTTTGTAAGTCTGAACAGTGTATTTTAACTCATACTCTGTATGTGAAAATGTACATCTTTGAGGACAAGTCGTCAGTTTTAAAGTGAATTTGACACCTGTGCACCACGCAGGCAGTCATTTTGTCTGCTGAGATAATCCAGCCTGTGAATACACTAAGGACCGGTATCTCATGAATATTAGTCAGCAGTGTCTCAGGAATGTTATTAATTTCTAGCAAATCGATATGCCACATAGTGGTTGAGCCCACAAATTGGGTTCCTCCTCTGTGTGTACGTAATAGGTGTACTGTAAATGTGTAATAATATAGTTTATTGCACTATAATATGAAAAAATACTTTTATCTCTTTTTTCAGTGTTCTTATGTTTAGCTTATTGTCCCCTTGTATTTTACAGCCAGTCAAACTAAATTTCTATCCACTGACATGAAATGGGTTGGCTCAAAATAAGTGTACTCTCGACGATCCCGGGAGAACACATCTGCCCTGCAGTCCTCGCGGATTATTATGATGATTAAAGTGGGTCCTGCTGCCAGCATTGTATTTATGAGATGGGAGAAGTCATTATGTGTACATAGTCAACGCTTAATGAAAAAATCTCCCCTGGGGGGCTTTGAGTTGTGGCCGTTTCTGCGACGCACCGCAAGCTGGAGGTTCTGAACACCACAGAGATTCCAAAAATGTGTTTGTGTTCCGGAACCGCTTTCCTGAGCTCGACTGTGCACACTTAAGGGGACAATATGCTGAATAATAGATTGATTTGAAGACAACCCTTCTTGCTGAGTTATGATGTACCCTGTTTTGAAACCATTCATTGCAATGCACTGTTTTTAACACCCCATTTGTCAGAAAACAAATGTGGTGCCCCTATTTTGCTTCCTTTACTTGTTCCTAAAATCCATTCGGCATTATTTAAATAGCTTCCAGTGTGGACTGAACGTCCAGTGACACTAGTGTCATGGGCTGAAGAAGAGTAGAGCAACTTCCCACAAACATCTTGATTTGTATACTTTTTTGGTAAGACCTTATAGAAGCTGGTCTCCAGGCTGCCAAGTTACTGAGAATAGATGATTTTCACAAAGCTTCTATTTCTGCTGTTGATACCAGGGTGTGTTTAGCCGTTCTGTTATCTCATGCCGCCAGTAGACCATTTTCACCCCTCATACGTTTAGGTCAGTGATGGGCAACTTTATTCGCTACCGGGGGGGCGTCTGGTGCGGCCCTCTGACCTTCAAAAGGGCCGCACTCTACCCTTAATCTCAGTAATCCGTTAAAACAAAAACATTTAACCAATGAAAGAGACAACTACCTGTAATAACATATCGGCAGGTATTTTAAACAAGTGTTACACAGCGGTGGGGTACATACATTCAACCCCTATCGATATTTGTATGGTCGACACAATATAGACAGGGTTGGAAAGTTGACAACAGTGATGTCGACAGTATAGTTAGGTCGACAATTCAAATGTAGACAGTATTATTAGGTCGAAAATAACATCCCTCACCCTGATACTAACCCTGATACTAACCCTCAACATATAATACGGTCTACATTTCAATTGTTGACTTAACAATACTGGGCCTGATTCATTAAGGATCTTAACTTGATAGCTTATTTGTACACTGAAATTTAAAGTTGATATTTGTGTGCTACATGAAAAAAGAGTCAGTATTTAACTTATGTGCAAAACAGAGTACTAATTTGCACCCCTTGCATTGTAACATGGTTTTGTCCAGGAGACTGAAATCAGAAGTTTCTCAAGTTAATATCCTTAATGAATCAGGCCCACTGTCTTTTGTAGGCCTAATATTGTCTACATTTGAATTGTCGACCTAATGTTGTCAACATTCTGAATGTGTAGCCGTCCACCACATACCTTACAAGCTGTACCAAACTAATCTAATGTCGCCCATTACTGACCTAGGTAATAAGCTAGTGTAGTGCCATAGTCCACACCAGTGGATCCCAAAGTTTTTCAGTTCAAGGCACCCTTAGGGTCTCCAAAAATTTGTCAAGGCCCCCCTAAGCCAAAATAATTACCAAGTAGTCCCCCGCCTTGCTTACTACTGGCCCTGGCCGAGGCACCCCTGTGAGATCTTCAAGGCACCCCAGGGAGCCTAGGCGCACAGTTTGGGAACCACTGGTCCACACAATACTCTGCAGATTATTGTAAAGTGCCCCCGAATCAAAGCAACAAGTTAAGAAAAAGTACTTTGGCAGTATAATATATTTAGCAAGTTTTGGTGAGACCATTTTACCCTCTTCTTCTTCCGTTACCCTGTTCTGTTTGCATCTTGCAGAATAGTCTTGTTCCTCAGTAAAGAGTGTGGTGTGGTGGTTGTTCAGAGGAATAGCAAATAATCTGGTTTTAGCCGGACATGCAGCCACTGACCACAGATCCTCAATCACTGCCTAAATAAATGCTGTTAACTTTAGCCTGCCCCAAACACAGGCCAGGTGTTCAGTGTGTATTTAAAATAAAATGTGTTTATTTGAAGCCGTTCATTCAATATCTATGTTTTGGAAATTCTGTCCACAGAACACAGTTTAGTGTTTCTTTTTTCATTCATTAGTCTTTCTTTCCACTCAGAAAATCTAATTGTGTTCTCCTCCTAATGGGTGATATCTGGCCCTAGCAGGCACCATTTCTGTGAAAATATTCAGTGTGGTGGGTTAAACACTTAAAGTGCCTCCCCTGGGATTACTCACTTACACTTTTCAGCATTTTTAAAAAACATTCTTACAACAATTTTGTTACTTAACTTCCCGTATGTCATGAGGATTGCCATTTGCTTGGTTTAGAAATGTATGGGTTTTATTTTTGGTTTGTCATCCGGTTGCTAAAACATTGTGTTGTAATAGGCAGTAATTATATATGCACTCCTGCAAATCATATCTTTATCTATAATTGGTGAATTGAAAGACTGGTGTCTTCATTTCAGTGTTCAGGAAATGTGTTTATTACAAGGAATAATGTCCGTTTCTACTGGGGTCAATTTTAAGGCTCTTAGAAGGTGCCACGGAATTCCGTAATCATATGACAGTTGTATAAATCCAAGAAGACTTTATCCTGTGTATGTATGGAAAATGCTCACTCATTTACATCTGTTCAGTGTAACATAAGCATCTCCATACTAATACTCTTATAAAAGTTTGACTTTAAGACTTAGTCCAATGTTTTGTGACATTGCTTCACAAACCTGATCAATGAATCATTGAGATCTCTTGAGTATTTTCAGACATAGCGTACTTCGCATATGTACGCAGCCAACAGTGACTGTACTCTTTTGCCCAACCGACCCCCCCTCTTTGGTCGTTTGGACTGATCGACAGTTAACTGTCCACATCTTTGGCCAAATTGAACCAATGGTGCGCCTGTGTTTGGCAACCATAATGGCGCCATTGTACCCTCTGACAGGATTTTAAGTCTCCTCAGACACAGCCATTCGGAACATCTCATCTTTGTTGTTGTGGACACTACCTAATTTTTAATGAATGCATCATGGTATTTATCACTCAGAAAGTAGTTGATCACTACATTGAGGCAGGATGACTTCTTGTAAATGTTGATTGAGCAAGAGGATCTCCATTCACCCTGCACACGCAGGCACATCCGTGTATTACAGAGGCACATTGTTCATGGCTGAAGCTTGACTTTCATCCATACCACAAATATCTTTTATTTTAAGTAACCCCTTTTCTGTTACATCTTCATCTCTTGGCCAATTCAGCCACAGCTAAATTTTCCTGTTAAATATCAGCTCTTGATACCTTGCATCCATTGTGTTCTGTTCAACTATATAACTTCATTGTAATAAAACCTTCTGTCATGGAGAATAGATGGATGAGAGTGTGCAATATTTTCTTTGTGCACCTCTTTTGATTTTCCTTTCTCCTCCTTTTTCTGTTCGTAGATCATCGGATGTCGGGTGAGGCGGGAACCGGCAGAGGCTACAGAACGCTACACTCGCTGGATCAACGGTCTGACGCCGGAACAGCTCATCACGCAGGTGATTAGATTCAGAGAAAATGTATTTTGCCCAAAGCTGCATTCAAATGGCACAATCTATGGCACATTAAGCCCCGCCTCTTCTTCTGGCCACACACCTTATAAGGAATATTCTACATCCCTACCTCAGTTTAGTCATGTTATGCCAACCCCAATCTACTTAGACGGTAATTCTTTCCCGCCCCTCAACTTTCATCATGTCCGTGGTCTTCATTCCCTAGGTTCATTTTGCTTGAAATACTCTAGAAGAAGGGAATACCTTGCTGTTTAGTGTCTGTCGTCCACAGGGCTCACACCCAGTGGCATTTTTTTTAATGTCTTTTAATGCATGTGGCACTAAAACCATTGCTTCTATGCCCATTAGTGTTTTACTTGTTGACCTACAGTGTTCTGTAAAACGCAGATCGGATGCCAGTAGACATAAGTCTTTAGCATGTACCTATTTGCCGTTTGTTGAATCTGCCCTTTAGTGTATTAAACACATCCAAGTCCATGAACAGCCTAAATGTACTAACCACACATTGTTAAATCCTCTGCCTCACTGTATTTCAAAAGCCAAGGGTCACAGATAACCCAGAATTTCCTCTCATGTGTCCTCTAAACAAAGTCATGTTCTAGGAAGTTGCGTAATGTGGTGTTTTTGACTTTTTCAACTTAATTATTTTGCGAACTACATGTGGTTCATTTTTAAAGCGTGTCATCTATGCCCAACTGCAGACAAAGCAGGTTTCTGAAGCGGCAACACGCAAATAAACCTATGTTACATGTACCGTGTGCTACACCTGTATAGTTTCATGTACATCCATCTTTTTTACATGGCTGCGTGCTGCGTTTCTTCCTAGCTGGCGCAGCTGAAGCGCTTGGCGCGAGCCAGCAGGAGGCAGGGAAAGTGTGTTGGCCAATCACCGATCAGCTTCGCCTATGACCGTGCTATTTTGGCCAGTGGAATGTGATCTTTTAATATACCTGTGTGACACCATTAAGTGATGTGTTTCCTGGGAATACTTCCTGACAAGTCCTCTTTTTTGTTGTATTCATATTATTTAATGCATGTTGAAATAATGTTCACTGTAATATTCAGCTTTATTAAAACCGCTAAGTGTTATAACATGACATATAAGAAGCCTATCTGTTAGGCGTGTAGAGCTGAAGTTTAGCTCAGTTGTGTCATAAAACCTAGTTTACTCCTTTTACTTAGTGTACATATCAAACTCCTTCTTGGAAATGCGATCTTTCCCACCGTAATATTCCACATAGCCCATGCAATTCTAGCTTGCCTGGCTTTACCATTAACAGGCCTTTCCAATCCCCTTTAAATGGTTTTGGGATTAAGTGTTACAGGTTAGAGACAGGTGCAGGTTTTGCGGTTGGATTCTTGGCCTTTGAAGCTGCTGTCCGTAAGTCTTTCACTTTTTCTATCCCTCCTGGAGAACACGGATAAAGTGGGGAGGGGGTCTGTGCATGTGTTGCTGTCTGTCTAGGAAACATTTTTAAAGGACCAGTCACCCCATTGAAGCACAGCTTAATTTGCGGTCCCTGAACGTAAGATTTTTGGCAATAGTGTGTGATTTAATGTATTGTGACCGGATAAGTGAAGGCATGGTGGATGTGGACTGCAGGCTCGTTTATGATCAGTATATTCCCCAATACAAAGTCATATTGGAAACACCTGTGTATTGGATGATGTGAACGTTTGTTATACACTTCTTGTGTCCTGCCAGTGACACAGACAGGGTTTGGCATGTTTAATGTTTTTTCATCCCAAATCAGTTAAATGATTTATCAACTGAAAGCTGAAGAGCAATGTGTGCTGCTGGAGGACCCTGCTCCTTTCACTATATAACTCTCAGTCTGTGTCTTCCTGCTGCCTCCCCCCCCTTTACATCATGTCACTGCCACTGTCACATGCAGCTCTGCCCTCACTAACACATCACTCACCTCCTGATGTACTCTGTGCTGCTGGGGGGCCCTGCTCCTTCCACTATATAACGCTCAGTCTGTGGCTTCCTGCTGCACACCCCCCCCTTTCATCATGTCACTGCCACTGTCACATGCAGCTCTGCTCTCACTTACACATCACTCACCTCCTGATGTACTCTGTGCTGCTGGGGGACCCTGCTCCTTCCACTATATAACTCTCAGTCTGTGTCTTTCTGCTGCCTCCCCCCCCCCCCCTTTACATCATGTCACTGCCACTGTCACATGCAGCTCTGCCCTCACTAAACATCACTGATCTCCTGATATACTCTGTGCTGCTGGGGGACCCTGCTCCTTCCTCCTTTAACTATATTACTCCATTCCCATTCTCACATCATGACACTGTCCTGTCTATTGCAGCCCTGTCCTCACTAACATGATTACACAATTACATAGGACGCTGCCTACCACACCCATCACCTGAAATAATCTGCACTGCTGCAACCAGTCCAATGATCTCATTGGCTACATGTTGTTCTAGTCCCATCCAATTGGATACTGAGGACATCCTGGGCCAGTAGGAGATGAAACTGGATTACAATGAAGTGCACAGACCCTAGTCAGAAGCACCGAACAAGTCCCTCATTGCATATGGTTGGCTTCAAAGTAAATTCAGTATATTTTTTTCTTTATTTCACTTGTGAAGAATGCTCAGATATCTGCAGCTGTTTTCTGTATTATAGTAATCCTCTCACAACAGTATCTGCTGGGAAACTCTCCCATATATTGATCACAACATCTGCAAAGTAGTTGTTTCTTGTGAACTATACAGTGCTGTGCAAAAGATTTAGGCAGGTGTGGGAAAAATGCTGCAAAGTAAGAATGCATTCAAAAATAGAAGTGTTAATAGTTTATTTTTAGCAATTAACAAAATGCAAAGTGAATGAACAGAAGACATCTAAATCAAATCAATATTTGGTGTGACCACCCTTTGCCTTCACAACAGCATATACATAGATGTCTATTTTATAGTACTTATGTCATTATTCATAATGCTTACCTCTGTCATACCGTCTGGTCAATCACATGGCTTCAGTTCAGTCTCTCTCCTCGGGTTTCTGTGGCTGAACAGCAAATAGTTGTCCCTCCGTATGCAGGATAGAGCACTAATGTTTGCACATATGGTGGAACTGCCCCAAACGTCAGTCATTTTGGACAGAAGTAGTATCTCTAACTACCAGTGTCATTGGTTGGCAGATCCCACGTGATTTTAATCCTATTCTGCTCCGTCTACCTATTCCAGATGTTCACAAACACTCTCTTAAACTATTTGGACAAATCAGAAGTGCCACAACATGTCAAATGGCAGCCTTGTGTGAAACCCCCATCCCCCACCATCATATCCGTCTGCAAGCAATGGGGTACACTTTTCAAATGGAACACATAACGGGTATTCTGAGGAATTCTCTGCCTCTATCGACATGGTTTGGGCTCTTGGATCTCCTTTCACGGTCAGCCTCTGCTTACCCTCTAATCCAGTAATTGGTCACTATCTTGTTTGGTTTCGATCTGACATCTCTGCATACTAGTGATTATCCTCTTAGCCCTCACTCGTGATGAGAAGGGGCACATTGGTGAAATATATTCATAGTTGGTAATGCAGCTTTAATAATAATAAGCCACAATTGCTGCTCAGATCAGAATATATTAGTTTTTATTAATTGACATTATTTGGTTAGTTACATGGTTCTCATTTGCCAAAGGCAAAATATACCCCAAATTGAAGAAATATTTCCATCCATGGGGTAAATGTATCAAGCTGAGAGTTTTCCAGCGGGTTTAAAAAGTGGAGATGTTGCCTATAGCAACCAATCAGATTCTAGCTGTCATTTTGTAGAATCTACTACATAAATGACAGCTAGAATCTGATTGGTTTTTCAAACCCGCCGGAAAACTCTCAGCTTGATACATTTACCCCCATGTCTCTTTGGTGTTTAGAATATCGTCGGGATATATATTTTATAAAGAGAAACTATTTCTTTGCACATTTGTTGATATAAATAGTAGTTTTTAGACCTCAATAAAGTCATGATGAATAGTATGGCACTAATTGCAGTGCATTGTCAAGCACGGGATTTTGAGTACATATCCAATGGTGTTAATGACTGTAAAGAGACTTTGATCATATATGCTGAGGTTTTACATGGAATGTGAGGGAGGGTGCTGTCTAAATGCCATGCCAATGACTTATGGAAACTGAGTTTGAATGTCTGACTAGCAGATGCCTTCCTGGAAAAAAATGATGTGCTGGTGATTGATGAGAGAGACGCTGCCAGTGTTGCAGAAGAGATTATATTTATTCGATGTTGTGGTATGGCAATGCAAGTGCACTTCATAATCCCAGATAGTCCAAGTATGGGATATCACTGGGAGTGCTTCTATCTGGAGAAATGCATGAAGCCAGGTCACTGGCTGGAAAAAATAAATTACTGTATGAGCCCATGCTTAAAGCTGCAATGCCATAGAAAGTATCACTGTGATTTACTGGAAGAAGATACGTGGTGGTGATTTTTCCATAGCCTATTTCATTCAAGCTGTTATTATTTTACAGTTTTCTAAGTGTCATGCTATTACATTGGCAGATACATATTCAGTCACAGCACAATTCCCCTACTTCTGTCTTTTATCTCCCATTAATGTACATGAAGGAAGAGCTCTGCCTCAGATCAGGTGACCCTCTTCTTGGGAATGAGCTCGAGTGCTGAAATACAAATTTGCTCCTCCCTCAATTCTAATCCCTCTCCTTTCTTTCCCCACTTTCTCCCTCTCCGCTCTCTCTCTTCTCCCTTCCCCTTTCTCCTCTCTTCTCCCGTCCCCTTCCTCCCTCTCTTCCCCCTTCCCCTTTCTCCTCTTTTCTCCCCTCCCCCTTTATTCTCCCTTCCCCCTCATCCCTCTTTCCTTCCTTCTTGTCTCCTCTCTCCCTCTCCCCCTTTCTCCTCTCTTCTGCCCCCACATTTCTCCCCTCTTCTCTCATCCCCATCTTCCCTCTCTGTCCCTTTCCCTTTCTCCTCTTTTCTCCCCTCCCCCTTTATTCTCCCTTACCCCTCTTCCTTCTCTTCCCTCTCGTCTCCTTTTCACCCTCCCCCTTTCTTCACCCCTCCCCTTTCTCCCCTCTTCTCCCCCCACCTTTCTCCTCTCTCCTCCCCTCCCCATCTTCTCGCATTTCCCCCTCTTCTCGCATTTCCCCCTCTTCTCGCATTTCCCCCTCTTCTCGCATTTCCCCCTCTTCTCGCATTTCCCCCTCTTCTCGCATTTCCCCCTCTTCTCGCATTTCCCCCTCTTCTCGCATTTCCCCCTCTTCTCGCATTTCCCCCTCTTCTCGCATTTCCCCCTCTTCTCGCATTTCCCCCTCTTCCCTCTCTATCCCCTCTTCCCTCTCTATCCCCTCTTCCCTCTCTATCCCCTCTTCCCTCTCTATCCCCTCTTCCCTCTCTATCCCCTCTTCCCTCTCTATCCCCTCTTCTCTCTCTTCCCCCCCTCTTTTCTCTCTCCCCCCTCTTTTCTCTCTCCCCCCTCTTTTCTCTCTCCCCCCTCTTTTCTCTCTCCCCCCTCTTTTCTCTCTCCCCCCTCTTTTCTCTCACCCCCCCTCTTTTCTCTCTTCCCCCCCCCGCTCTTTTCTCTCACCCCCCCTCTTTTCTCTCTTCCCCCCCCCCCCCGCTCTTTTCTCTCTTCCCCCCCGCTCTTTTCTCTCTTCCCCCCCCCCCCCGCTCTTTTCTCTCTTCCCCTCCCCCGCTCTTTTCTCTCTCCCCCCCCCGCTCTTTTCTCTCTTCCCCCCCCCCGCTCTTTTCTCTCTTCCCCCCCCCCGCTCTTTTCTCTCTTCCCCCCCCCGCTCTTTTCTCTCTTTCCCCCCCCCCCGCTCTTTTCTCTCTTCCCCCCCCCGCTCTTTTCTCTCTTCCCCCCCCCGCTCTTTTCTCTCCCCCCCCCCCCCGCTCTTTTCTCTCTTCCCATCCCCCCGCTCTTTTCTCTCTTCCCCCCCCCGCTTTTCTCTCTCCCCCCCCGCTTTTCTCTCTCCCCCCCCCGCTTTTCTCTCTCCCCCCCCTGCTTTTCTCTCTCCCCCCCCCGCTTTTCTCCCCCCCCCCCCGCTTTTCTCTCTCCCCCCCCCCCGCTTTCCTCTCTCCCCCCCGCTTTTCTCTCTCCCCCCCGCTCTTTTCTCTCTCTCCCCCCCCGCTCTTTTCTCTCTCTCCCCCCCCCGCTCTTTTCTCTCTCTCCCCCCCGCTCTTTTCTCTCTCTCCCCCCCCCCCGCTCTTTTCTCTCTCTCTCCCCCCCCCGCTCTTTTCTCTCTCTCTCTCCCCCCCCGCTCTTTTCTCTCTCTCCCCCCCCCGCTCTTTTCTCTCTCTCCCCCCCCCGCTCTTTTCTCTCTCTCTCCCCCCCCGCTCTTTTCTCTCTCTCTCCCCCCCCCCGCTCTTTTCTCTCTCCCCCCCGCTCTTTTCTCTCTCCCCCCCGCTCTTTTCTCTCTCCCCCCCGCTCTTTTCTCTCTCCCCCCCGCTCTTTTCTCTCTCCCCCCCGCTCTTTTCTCTCTCCCCCCCGCTCTTTTCTCTCCCCCCCCCTCTTTTCTCTCTCCCCCCCTCTTTTCTCTCTTCCCCCCTCTTTTCTCTCTTCCCCCCTCTTTTCTCTCTTCCCCCCCTCTTTTCTCTCTCCCCCCTCCTTTTCTCTCTCCCCCCCTCTTTTCTCTCTCTCCCCCCCTCTTTTCTCTCTCCCCCCCCCTCTTTTCTCTCTCCCCCCCCCTCTTTTCTCTCTCCCCCCCCTCTTTTCTCTCTCCCCCCCCTCTTTTCTCTCTCCCCCCCCTCTTTTCTCTCTCCCCCCCCTCTTTTCTCTCTCCCCCCCCCTCTTTTCTCTCTCCCCCCCCCTCTTTTCTCTCTCCCCCCCCCTCTTTTCTCTCTCCCCCCCTCTTTTCTCTCTCCCCCCTCCTTTTCTCTCTCCCCCCTCTTTTCTCTCTCCCCCCCTCTTTTCTCTCTCCCCCCCTCTTTTCTCTCTCCCCCCCTCTTTTCTCTCTCCCCCCCTCTTTTCTCTCTCCCCCCTCCTTTTCTCTATCCCCCCTCCTTTTCTCTCTCCCCCCTCCTTTTCTCTCTCCCCCCTCCTTTTCTCTCTCCCCCCTCCTTTTCTCTCTCCCCCCTCCTTTTCTCTCTCCCCCCTCCTTTTCTCTCTCCCCCCTCCTTTTCTCTCTCCCCCCCCTCTTTTCTCTCTTCCCCCCTCTTTTCTCTCTTCCCCCCTCTTTTCTCTCTTCCCCCCTCTTTTCTCTCTTCCCCCCTCTTTTCTCTCTTCCCCCCTCTTTTCTCTCTTCCCCCCTCTTTTCTCTCTTCCCCCCTCTTTTCCTCTCCCCCCCTCTTTTCTCTCTTCCCCCCTCTTTTCTCTCTTCCCCCCCTCTTTTCTCTCTTCCCCCCCTCTTTTCTCTCTTCCCCCCCTCTTTTCTCTCTTCCCCCCCTCTTTTCTCTCTTTACCCCCTCTTTTCTCTCTTTACCCCTCTTTTCTCTCTTCCCCCTCTTCTTTTAGAAATGAAACACAGCCAGTAAAAACACTAATTAAAACTCCCTTTTATATTTATTAATAAAATGCAGAAGTCTTCATTATACACATTTGCAAATGCATGATAAGCCGTCACCACTTCACAGCACTTCTGCTTATAGGTTGGTCCTAACGCTAAACGCTGAGAGTACACATATTGTGTCCTCTATTTATGTGGTTTAAAACGAGAACTTATCAGGAGTTTACCCCAAAGCCTCAGAAAAGCAGACCAGCGCCCTGTCAGCCACTGATTTTGCATAAAACGGTGGGGTTATCTAGCATATAAACACATGCACAGTCCGCCAGCACACCAGTGACAGAAGACTAATTGACACTGTCTGTATACATATATCTATAATACTGTGCTGCACTGATTGTACAGCTGGGGACAGCTGAATTCTTTTCCTTCCATTGCATTGTTGTAGGGTGATAGCACAGTACCTGTACATATTGGTGGTGGTTAGCAATATATAGGTAAGGATACGATCTGCTGACCGCTCGCCTCCTGGTGAAGCCCCAGGAAGTGGGCCGTAAACTGGTCCCTGGCAGGGCCGTTTCTCCCTCGAGGTGAGGTGAGAACCTCCGCTTAGATGGTACCATCCTTGGATTGGCATAGATTAGATTCCCACCTTACCTCACCTCTTGGTCCTTAACGTTCCTATCTCCACCTAGTTGTTGTAAAAGGTGGCAGTATGCCCTTTGGGCAGTCCGTGGTGCTACTAAGCTCCTGAACCATTTACATCTATACCGATGAACCTTGTTAGTAGCTGGTTTATATAACCACTTTCTGTGCCATCGGCTGCACACAATAGATGCCTCCTCTCCGTGTAGCAAAGGGTCCACTTTAGTGTATGCAGAATATCCGTCTTCTATTTTCCACAAAATCTAAGCTAACCGTGTACAGCTTTTGGTGACCTATTAGAAATAAACTTTGTTTTTTTGATTGTCAACTCCTTGAAGATTTTTTTTTTATTATTTGTTTCTTTTTTTTTTTTTTAAACCTCATAAAAGAAAATGTTGTATCTTAACACTTTTTAAGTATGTAAAAATAGGAAGCACTCAGGATATCCTGTTATTCTGTTACTGGAATTTACTTCACTGTAGCAGCATAGAAACAGACTTTCACTGCACGCGTTTCTTTCACACATTGACGGATGTACTGATTGTGGAGTTTATCTTCAGAGAACTGCGTAAAAAACAGAAAACTGGAGAGACACATTTGTAAAGGATTTAATGCCTTGTTTATGTACTCGGACGGCCTATCTGTCTGAAGTAACTGGTGGGTGATATGGTTATGCCCAAGTTACTCTCACAGGTTTGTCTTTGAAGGTCTGACAAAAAAAAGCCACATTATAGTAGGGATGAAACACTGTCCCTAGGAGCTTACACTCTACTGATATAACATGAGACCCTATGAAAAAGGATTTGTAATCTTGAGGTATTGAAGATTTTATACCTAGGAGCTTAAACTGTAAATACAGTGCTATAAACTGGCATTTTAAGATATCCAGCTTTCAATCTAGTGACGTAGTCAACAACTATTTTCAACGCATTTATAAGTTAGAGGGATAATGGGAAACCCAGTTCCAAAGAGCTTACAATCTAGTGCTATATTAAAAGGAAAGTACTGTAACAAAATAGAAACATAATTGCTGTCTAATCAAAATTAAAATTATTAACTTATTAACGCAATGGACAATCAGGTCAGCAAATGACTCTCATCAGGTCACGTAAGGCCGACCTGGGAGTAGGATGTGTCCCCATTATGTCTAATTTTGTACTCCATCTGTGTGGCCAAATTATCCACAATTTCAGCTATTTTGTGATCGAGACGAGCATCCAAAATTGCACCAGATGTGGGGATCATTAGATTAATTAGTCTTTATTGCTTGCACATTCGTACTTCTGTTACAGAATAAGCCCCCCATTGTATTCTTAGCGTGTTTGGAATACTGTGTCGTCATCTCATTTACCTTGTCCGAGCAACCAAAGCACTGACACTCGTTACTGCATTATTCCCTCGTCATCTGCATCCTCGCTTCTGGGGTTGGAGAAAACCCCTCATTTGGGCACACAGCCAGAGTTGAGCCGGGGAAGACTTTGTCAAAAACAATCTCTGCTTAGCTTGGCATTGGGCCAGTGGTTTGCAGATTAACCACTGCATTGCTGATGGGATGACAATTTAGTACAGCGTAATCTGCTACGGGCTATCTTGGTCAGTGCTGGACTTGATGTGGGGAAGGTTCTTGCATGTTCATGCAAAACAATCACTCAGAACGCTTAAAATTTAATTGTCAGATATATAGGTCTTTTTCTGCCTATTCTTTGTCGCTGCAAAATGAGTTATTTTATCCTTAACATATTTAAATTCTTAAACGCCTATAATAACACGCCCAAATATACAGTGCGTGTGAAACATTCAAGAAGCTGTCGATATTTCAGATAGGTGTTTGATCAAGATGGGGACATTCTCCTATCTATGCCAAGCTTGCAGTCTGTAGTACTATTGAACACCATGGATATCCTTTCTGAATGTAAAGTTGCAGATAATGGGAGGACAGTATCCTGGTTGTGCCCCAGTAAGGTCCCATTTTTTCTGGGCCATTATTCATGTAAAGGGCATGTGCCAGAATGCAGAGTGTCACCCATATCACTGGGATTTCTCTGTTTGGAGATTGGGTTCCGTTTACTTGCTATGGTATGAGATCCTTTACCTATAGATATATTTTCCTATTGGATACTTACACTGTGATTCAGAGTGAGCTAGGACGCGTTTATCTCTTGGGCCATTCCCGTCATGTGGCGACAGTGCCCAGCAACGGATCCAATATACATACATAGTAGCCAGATTAGTTTAGATCTGGCTGCTTGGATAGCCTCTGGCATAACTGGGGCCTGTAAGTGTTGTTGGACGATTAAACTGATTATTAAAGGGCTTCGCAGTTGCTTACAGGCAGTGTCGGACTGGGGCCTTCCAGGGGAATTCAGTGGTAGGGGCACATTAAATAGTGACTAGGGGAGCGTGACTAGCCACCAGGGGGAATAGCCAGCCACTAGATAGGTGAGGCAGCACTGATTGTGCCCACTGATCATTTGTCCAGTACTAGGAATGGCTATAGAATACAGAGAAATTCCTATATCACACAATACAGAGAGCATCCTAGTGACTGATATGCAATAGAGAGCATCCTAGTGACCGCCATACAATATACTACATCCTAATTATTGATATACAACTCAGAAAGCATCCTAATGACCATCAGACAATAAAGAGAGCATCCTAATGACCACTATACAATGCAGAGAGCACCCTAGTTACCGCCATAAAACACAGAGGTTATTCTTGGGAATTATGTACAATACAGAGAGCATCCTAGTGACCGCTATGCAATATAGAGCATCCTAGTGGCCGCCATACAATAAGTTACATCCTAATAACCACCATACAACACAGAGAACATCCTAATGACCACCATACAATGCAGAGAGCATCCTAATTACTGCCATATAACACAGAGGTTATTCTTGGGATTTATATACAATGGAGAGAGCATTACAGAGAACATCCAAGTGACCACAACACAATGCAATGAGCATCTAAGTGATGGCTGTATAATGCAGATACCAGTGAGTGACAAGTCACATACACAGTATTTTACACAGGTTTCTTCTACCCACTCCACCATGGGACACACAGAATACAAACATGAGTGTGATTTTTATATTCACAAAGCTACTTACCTGCCAGAGGTTCTTGAATCCAGCCTCCATTTTTCTCTCCTTCAACTACATGTGATAGTCTCCCTCTTCTCTGCAGCACAGTGGATCAGTCCGTAGGGCCCACTATCTGCGCCATGGAAGGTTCTCCCTGAGGCCCAGTTTCTCACCTCCTACTCCGTCATCCTTAGTCTTCGCCTTCTTTAAACTTCCCTCTAAATACACATTCTCCTCCCCTTTGTCTATTTGAGATACTCTCACCCTGTAAGATGAAATCTTATTTTTATAACAACGCAGCAGTAGGCACACTCATCATCATCATCATTTATTTATATAGCGCCACTAATTCCGCAGCGCTGTACAGAGAACTCATTCACATCAGTCCCTGCCCCATTGGGGCTTACAGTCTAAATTCCCTAATATAGACACACACACACATACATAGACATATACATATACATACAGACAGAGAGACTAGGGTCAATTTTTGATAGCAGCCAATTAACCTACCAGTATGTTTTTGGAATGTGTGGGAGGAAACCGGAGCACCCGGAGGAAACCCACGCAAACACAGGGAGAACATACAAACTCCACACAGATAAGGCCATGGTCGGGAATCGAACTCATGACCCCAGTGCTGCGAAGCACAAGTGCTAACCACTAGGCCACTGTGCTGGAACACCCCGATACTGGACTGTGCAAACTTTTACACCCCTGAAGATGTCTTCATCTTGGCCTATGTACCCATGCGCTTGGCATTTTTGCCATGTAAGTGCCTAATATCAGAAAAGAGCATTCCCGTTGAGTGTTTACATTTTTGTAAATACACCCTAATGAAACAGTTGGCTCACGTTAAGTGGTTTTAATGAATGTCAACATTTACTTTACTTTTAGTTGTTGTGCTAGCTGATCAGCTCATGATACACTGTACAATAAAACAAACGAGTGACATAAGAAGAGTAGCTTCTGGCTGCCTGCTCTGTGTGAAAATGACTCTGACAAGCTTTCTAGAGATCTCGGCGTGAAACCCAATTACAGACAGAATGGTGGGGCAACCTATGTAATGAGTGCTGGACCAACAGCTACATGTACATTGCTGCTACATTATGCAGAGCCCATTCTACAAACCTCCAATTGCACAAACACCCCACGTTTTTCACTATATATTTGTATAACTCTGCTCTCTATACCAAGCTCATATAAATAAATTGTTTGCAGCAACTTGACATGAAACAGATTAATATTTAACTCTTCCACCCAAATACATGAGTGTCAACCCCCTTACAAGCACCACAGCAATTAGGACTGGCACCTAGTACCTGCTGTGCCTCACTTATATACCGACAAGCTTCACTCATGTGACCACCTGTACCCAATCAGCCCTTCACGTGTCATGGGGTCGTACCTATCAGGATAGGCCCTTTAGTAGGTTGCCTTTACTTTTGTTTAGTCTCTAGATGACCATAAACTAATTATGTTAATGCTATTCGCACAAAAATCCTTATTTCTATTCACCTTTACATAATTACGATCTAACAAGAAGAATCATTTTAATTTTTTTTCTCTTCCTAATTTGTAGTTGTTCTACTTTAATCATCTGCAATCACTACAGCCATAAAGGACCAGATTTATTGGTGTGGGGGACATATGGTGCTATAGTACGTAAAAACAGCAACGGTAAGTTAATTGGATAACAGTCCATTGGACATCTTAAAAAGTAACAGACCAGCTGAGGGTTGCATGAAAAATGTCTGTTCTATGAAATAAATGGTGTTCAAGGTGCACATTACCCCACATCATGGCGCCATTGTCTCTGTCATTCAAACAGCTGCCATTTTTTGGCAACTTCTTTAGACACCAGCTTCTGTGGCTCCGAAGAACGTCTCTCAGTAATGTACAACTGGAGATACTGCCATTTAGAGATCTTCATAGTTCTGCTCTCTGTTAATTCATTAATGAATCCTTGGGTGAACCAAAATATTTTAACAGATTTATTGACACCAGGCAGATAACAAATATGTACTGTAACCCAGGTCTGGGCTTCATGGTTTACCATGGCGAGCTAGCGATAGTATCTGGCCTCCCTTTTGCCCCGGGCGCAGTGTGCTGTGTCGGGGCCACAGGCGGGCGCAGTGTGCTGTGTAGGGGCCACAGGGGGGCGCAGTGTGCTGTGTAGGGGCCACAGGGGGGCGCAGTGTGCTGTGTAGGGGCCACAGGCGGGCGCTGTGTGCTGTGTAGGGGCCACAGGCCGGCGCTGTGTAGGGGCCACAGGCGGGCGCTGTGTGCTGTGTAGGGGCCACAGGCGGGCGCTGTGTGATGTGTAGAGGCCACAGATGGGCGCAGTGTGCTGTGTAGAGGCCACAGGCGGGCGCAGTGTGCTGTGTAGGGGCCACAGGCGGGCGCAGTGTGCTGTGTAGCGGGCGCAGTGTGCTGTGTAGGGGCCACAGGCGGGCCCAGTGTGCGGTGCAGGGGCCACAGGTGGGCGCGGTGCAGGGGCCACAGTCTGTGACAGTGTGCACTGTAGGGGCCTTAGGCTGGCGCAGTGTGTTATAGGTGAGGGGAGGCACCAACTAATATGATATGCTGGTCATTTAAGCATTATAATATCAAACTTATTCAGTAATTTTATGCTGGCTATTTTTGGGTTTTAAGAATGTTTCCTTACAAACTGCGCCTCCACAAAATTTTATTTGACTTGCCAAATGTTCACCAATGGAGGCCAGTAAGGAGAAGGTTGCGGAAGTCGAGACAAGAAATGATCAGTGAGTGGATAGGTGTTTTGGTGGCATCCTAGGAGAGGAAGAGTCTGATACGGGCGATGTTGCGGAGCTGGAAGTGACAGGATTAGGCAAGAGATTGCCGAATCCTGAAGGGTGTGGAGTAGGAGACAGCGCTTCATAGTGTCAAAGTGGTAAATGAGAGGGAGAAGTCAAGAATGACACCCAGGCAGCAGAGGTGGGGAACAGAGGAGATAGTCGTGTTGCCAATAGTGGTAGAGAGGTCAGGAGGGGCAGAGACTGTTGATGGATAGACGACTATGGGTTCAGTTTTGGCCCTGTTAAGTTTGAGAAGGTGTAAAGACATCCAGGAGAAGATGGTGGAGAGGCGTCTGGGAAGGGAAGAGATCAAGAGATGAGCGGTAGAGTTGAGTGTCATCTGCATAGAGGTGGTTCTGGAGGCCTAAGGAACTGATGAGTTCGCCCAGTGAAGAGATGTAAAGTGAAAAAAGCAGCGGGCCAAGGACAGAACCCTGTGGGACTCGTACGGGAAAGATAGATGGGGGGGAGGCATCAGAGGTAGAAACAGAGAAGGAGCGTTTGGTGACTTGGAAGGTGAACCATGAAAGAACGGTGTCCGAAAGGCAGATGGTGTGAAGGGTGCGGAGTAGGAGATTCACAGTGTCAAAGGCCGCAGAGAGGTCCAGGAGGATAAGCAGGGAGAAAAGGCCCCTAGGTTTGGCTGAGAGATGACCATTGGTGCCTAGTCAAGGCAGTTTCTGTGAAGTGGAGGGTGCGGAAGGAGGGAGTTGTCAGAGAGGTAGCTACTTAGATGGTTGCAGAGAAGCCGCTCGAGTATTTTGGAGGCAAAAGGGAGAAGAGAAATGGGGCTGTAGTTAGTGGGGTCAAGATTGTTTTTCTTTAAGAATGGGTGAAACAAGAGCATGTTTAAAGGATGAGGGGAAGATTTCAGTTGAGTGGGACAGATTGAAGAGGTGAGTAAGGTGAGATGAGGCATTGGGGGAGAGGGAGCGAAGGAGGTGAGAGGGGATGGGATCCAGGGGACAGGTTGATGGTGGAGAGCATAATATAAGGAGTACTAGGAAGAGAGTCACAGTGAGAGAATAAAGACAGCAATATGTATATAACAGACTGACTGACGTGTGTGTAACTGACATGTATGTACCTGACTGATGTGTGTGAGACTGACTGACATCTGTGTGACTGACTGATGTGTGCATGTGACTGACTGATGTGCGTGAGACTGACAGGCAATGAAAGATAATATAAGATTAGTTGCTATTACTGAAAGTTTGTCCTACTGCAAGAAGTTATAAAGGGTCCTATTTAACATTATTTGCATTTTTGCCCCGTTAAGTAACATCTGACATCGCAGTGATGACAGATGGCTTAATGGAGCAATTTACTTTTAAAGTCATGTTGGGACTGCGCATAGATAAGAAGCTGTCCCGGCGATGACTCTCTTCTAATTGCAACACCGGGTTCTGGCGCAGAGTCTTTACTGCGCATGTTCATCCTAAGGTCATGTACGCGCAAGGGTCAGAGCAGGAAGATCCCTTTCCTGCGATGTTCTCCCCACAGGATTGAATGGCCAATGCCATCTTCAGATAACATTGGCCATTTGGGTCAAGTTCCAAAAATCAAAGCTTTTCCGAGTGTGATAAATTTTACCAGACTGCAGTCCCAGTTTTAAAATGATGGGGACTGAGGTATTGTGCGATGCTTTGCCTAATACGATAAGCTTACCTCTGATGTCTCCTGCGTTGGGCGTTTGTTAAATTGCTTACATACATAAGTATGTCTAAACCATGTGGAAACAGTCGTTCCTCTGTCTTTAGAAGACGTGATTACCTACATGACTGAATGACATTCTAACATGACTGTGAGCCCTTGTATTTCTGGTTGTGCAGCTAAGGCACTGCTATCGCCTGTAAAACCACTGAGATGTTTCCAATATTTGTGTAATTTCTGCTCAATTTCACCACACACAAAGGCCCTTGTTTAGCTTTATATCCTTTTTAAAATAAATTGCTAAATAGCAATACTGTCTGGTGACAGGATTTTTTTAAACTACATCTGTCCTTATAAACACAGATCTGTTCATTGCTTTGTACAGACACAGGGAACTGGGAAGAAATGGTTTGTGTGACCGGCTTGCAGTGTCCTAGGTAACAGAAATACTTATATGGGTAGATTCACACACTCCAAGTCAAGAGGGGTCATTCTCTCCTTTTACCCCATGTTAACAATCAGTCACGGAGTACAAGATGTGGGATTTGTCCTTTGCAGTTTGTCTTGCAAACACAAACTACTACACCCATTTGTCCAAAATGGTTTATTTTTTTTTCACCTGGACATTTGTTTTCAATTGTGTGCACTTCCTTTCTACCTCTGTCGCCATTCTTTACAGGGCTTACTTAAATTAATATCCGCTGAACAATCCCGCTGCCTGCCGTGAGTTTAGCCTGAAGTGTGGCTACTTAATGTGACCTCTCTTAAGACAGGACTTGTATACCAGTCCTGAGGACCAGAAGATGTATTAGCATCAGGAAATGAAAACTGCTCTGAGTCCTGTTCAGCATTCACCATGTTAGGGATGTGAGGGATTAAAAATATATCAAATTCTGCTGTCCTGTCCCTATATCCCTGCGTTCTCTCGGGAGACAGCTGCATGTCTTATAAACTAACATTGTATGTTCTTGCATATTGAGTTCCTGGGATGACTTTTATACACTGTTTCCTAAACCACCATCAAGGTAAATTTGTCATGTATGGACAATGGGGGCAGCAATTTTGTGCGCTTAACCAATATTGCTGACAATACTGCCCATTAATTCACTATCATATGAGGCATTTGGTAGTTTTACATATAGTTACATTTTTAAATTTTCCTTTTTTGCAAGTTTTCGATCATTTCAGTTTCATCCTCAATTAGATGCTAGCATTGGCACATCAATGCTAAAATATTGTGTCACATTCAATGTTATTGAACAGAGCAGCTTAGGACATCCTCAATATAAGGGCAACTCTACGTAGCCAGGGGCAGATTGAGAAATGAATATGGCCATGGGAAATATTCTGAAAGTGGCCTCCTGTTGTTGTCAGGGCTGACTTGTAAGTTTGCTGGATCAAAATGGCAATAGGCAGGGCCATGCATGTGCCACCACGTAGTGTTGCCACGCTGCAGGAGTGGGCACTGCCAACATGCAAGGGGCATAGCTATCGTTTTAGACAGCACCAGGCTGCACTCCAACCCCTCCCCTCCTCTGTCCAACACACCAGCAATTTTGCACACAACTGCTAGGTGGGTGCAAGAGCAGGGCAATTAGAAGCGGGGAAGAGTTCTGACTGAGCAGGACAGTTCCCCAAAATCGGGACAGTTGGTAGACTCCTCCCTAGACCTGCCGCTGCTTCTGGTGTGTTAAACTCAGTTGCTGCGTGGCTCCTTCATGGAATATTAAGGCCATGTTTGGAAAAGTGATAGGTACTATTCACCTGCTAGAAAGCCAACCAACAAGTGAACATTTACATTTAATAAACAGTCGTCCCCCCCTCCTGCTGCCCAATGAACCATAACATTATATTAATAGCACTCACATTTAATAAATAGGGCTCCTTATCCCAATCAAACCCACCATTAAATATCATACACATTTAATATGTAAGCCTCCTTACCCCTCTGTTCAGCCCCTATGCCCCAAACTTGTCTCCACATTCAATTAAGTCCCCTTCAAACCACCCCAGCATTAAGCTAATTTTCCCATCTCTTCACCATAAATTGATAGACCTCACTAGAGCCAACACACTCACCAATAAATTAGTGCTCCATATGTGACTTGCTACTAGTGGTCATCGGAAGTGGGAAAGGGAGGAGGCAGCTGATGTGGACTGTAAAGCAAACCAAATCCCAGCACCGGGCTTGACTGCTTCACTGCATGTTATTATCAGCCTATGCTATCATACAGGGAGCTAAGCCCAGTCTAAGCTAGCCAAGGTAAGAATTAGTAATGACTACATCTCTGTGCTGAAGACCAGAGGCCATTTTCTTGTAGTCGCCGCTCTCCAACAGAAGAAGGTGTGCTACTACAAAATGGCCACCGTTCTCCAGCACAGAGATGTAGTCATTACTAGTTCTTCTCTCCAGTGCCTCCTCAGTGATGGCTCTGACCACTGGATTCAGGATGATTGCCAGACTCTCTCTGGGGTCTGGGAGATCACCAACTCTGGGGAAAGTCGGCAAGCATGCATTGGGGGCCCTGTTGCCGTGCCCATAATCTGGCCCTGATCACTGCACTTTGCAACATATACTGCAAATATGCTGCTATTCTTAATGGAAAGTGGAAGTACTTTGGCAAGACTGAAGCGTTAAAGTAGATGAAAGTTGTTGTGTTTTTTTTTCTTATTTTTATTTCTTAAGTAAAGAATATGTTTATTTGATTGTCATGGTGCAAACTTCCACAGGAAAAATGTTTCAAGAAAAAGTGTAATACATTGTCACAATAAGAGTCAAACGTTTTGTACTGCTGAAGCCCTGGCTTACACAATAGAAAAAAAAATACTTGAAGAAACCTTATGAGATAAAAGGAACTGGCCAGTCCCCAGCCAGCTGTATAACAAAAAGAGACGAGTGGATCTCCTAATTAGTTGTACTTCAGAACTACTTGGGGTCAGAGTCTATTGACCTCCAAATGTAGCTCTGCTAAATGTCACAAGTCTCTGGTCTACTATCTGCTGTGTAACCTGAGCTGCCCCATCAATATCCACCCTAACGCAAGACTCTAAATACAGCTGGGTTACTTGACTGCTGACAAAAAAGTGTGTGTTCAGGAAGGTTAGACTGCAAGCTCCAGTGTGGCAGGGGCTATTGTGAATGATTCAGTGTCCTCGGTACATCGCGGTGTAATATGGTGGCGCTGTATAAATAAACGATACAAAGTACCACTCAATATTCACAAAAATAAAATGTGAACACAATTGGACATGCCCCAATTCACACAGACACTTCCCAAATTGCAGTAGCCCCTTTTACTTATTGCAGATTGGGACTTTCTGACAGCTACAATGTAACCTGTGTGGCATTAGCTAATTAGCAGCTATCACACTGCTTAATTAATTTATATAAGTTGAAGTATCAGCCATAGGCTTGAATGGGACAGTGCATCTAATGGTCACCCTTAAATGGCAGACTGTTTGCTTATATTTTGAACAAAGCATGGGAATAACCTTGTTTTATTAATTTTGGCCAATCCCCAATTTCAAAATGATATGATTGCCTCATCGCCAATGATGAGATTTGATTAGAATGCTGATTAGAATGCTGATTAGAATGCTGATTAGAATGCTACCTTTGAATTCACTAGAGACTAGAAACGTCACTGACATGAGGTACTTTCGGGATGGACAGGCCCGGCGCTCCCATTAGGCAAGGTTAGGCAATTGCCTAGGGCGCCGGGCTCTGGAGGACGCCACAGAATTAAAATTACTTTAAAACTGTGGGGCGACCATACCTTCCACGGCCGCCGCACAGCTTCAGATAAATTCACGGGGAGGGGGAAGGGGCTATGGACACCACCGCCGCCCTCCCCTCCAACAGCTGATGGGGCGCTCCTTCTCCTCCCCTCCACTCACTGTCGGGCGTGACATCATCATCACGGCCCGACAGTGTCAGTGAGTGGAGGGGAGGAGACGGAGCAGAGAGGAGCAGCTTTATGGAGGCAAGTTAATGGCGGATTTTGAAAGTGTGCATGAGGGGGGGGGGGGGGGGATTTTGAAAGTGTGCCTAGGGCGCCAAGGACCCTAGCACCGGCCCTGGGGATGGAAGTAGCTGATATGGAAGGCCTGGGTAATGCGTGAGAGGCCTGCAGAGGTGTACGTCTCCTGCAAACACCTATATTGTGAGCTCTACCAATATTCAACATATATCCTTGGGAACGGGTGAAATCAATGAGGTACGAGGCACTTTGTGAATTGATAAAATGAATGCCTCCACTGTCTGTAGGCTATGGATCCATTTTAAGAGTAATTGCGATAAGGATTTTTTTTTTTTTATATATATATTTTTAATTTAAATCAAAGTTTAAAATACTCTAAGAGAGTAAATTTAGACATCTTTGCTGCTGCAGTTTTTGTTACTAGAACCTGCCTATTGTTTGCTGGACTCAAAAGGGAAAAGGTGTTTTAAAGCTCCGTGTTCTAAAGACACCTCTCTGTGTGCTGTAATACAGACATGACAATAGAGGAGGAAGCTAGCAGCACAGGTCTATACAAATCTGCTCTGTGTTCAGTCATCCGTGAGTCCCATCGTGATCCCCGCACTCTTGGATCATCCCATTGAACAAACAGAGATGTTTTCAGCTCTTCAGAACAAATGAGCCGCGTCGCTTTTCATCTTCTTAGGAGAAACATGCAGAGTGCTCATTAACGCGGACCACTTCCGTGCCGGGCCCTGTGGTGTGGTCGGGCAAGTGACAATGTTTCTGTTTGCCAGTGCAAGGAATGTCAAGAGACAAAAGGCATATTCCTCTGAAATCGAGGAACACCTGTGAAAATCCTTAATCTCCCGCTCAGTGATTAGGAGCAAACCCCACGCCTCGCCTCTCGCCATAAATGTACGCTAGTCGCTACGTATCGCAAGCCGGTCCTGTCTCTTTTGGCCCTGTGCTGATTGTCCTTTTTAAACGTCCTAAATACTTAATTGGCCACAAATTTTAAATTAAAATCTAAAGGCAGGGCCAAAAATACCTGGTAACAATTTTTTTTTTTTTTTAAGACTTCTTATACCCCTCTTCCTCTCAATGTCAAAAATTTATAGTTTCACAAGCACACCCCAGATTGCAAAATGACGTACTTCTTCGTGCATTGACAACCGGGAACAGTTTAACCCAGGGGCAAACGCAGGATTTGTAGAGGAGGGGTTTCCACACCACGCCGCCAGTGGTCGTAGCTAGAATTTTAGACAGTGCTTGGATGCTCTCCAACTCTTCCTATCCCCATAATATACATGGGCAATGCTGTGTGCACTACTGTTAAGTGCATGCAGTGCTCTCTTTTCAAACAGAGCCGTGTGAAGCGGGGGCAGGGTCCAGCCACCTCAATTATACAGCGCCCTAGGCTTGGAGGGGGTTTCCAGGCACTAGGAAACTCCAACACCCCCCCCCCCCGGTTTGCCTATATAACCTGAAACAGTGATAATGTGATGTGTGTCATTTCTAGCTCATTGGACAGAGCTCTGCGTGTCTTACACCCTCCACCTAGTTGTTAATGAGAGGAGAAGAGGTGTTTTATGGAGACCTTTGGCATAGTACCCTCACAGTTCTGCTATTTGGAGGAAGAAGGGTCTTGGCTAACAAAATCATTTTGACTGAAATTCATTTTTAGAACGATTCAACTTGGGCCGTTGGTGTGTTTTGTGAACGGTGCGGCTTGGGTTGACTATTGTCTTCTTCCTCCTTTATTGGTTATAGTGAACTTGAAATACATTCAGCTTTAAGAGCTCCCTCCCAGCTGTACAATTCTGTGTTAACAGGGGTCTATATATCAAATAGGGAAAAGTCTTAAATATGGTGAAAACTGGAGTTTTAGGGCTTCTCCTTATTTCCGAGCCCTCCCTCTATATGGTGGCTTTTGCCAGATCTTCCCAACAGATATCTCCGCTGTCCTCTTAACACTATTGTCATATCAGCATGATGATAATCAAGGGTTATGTATTATTATTATTTATTTTTTTAGAAGTTATTTTATTTTTGCTTTAAGTACGTGTTCACAATTGCAGTGTGCATGCTGGCTCATGCAGAGGGACATTACACTGCCTGGCGGGCATTAAGAGTCCTCTTAGTATCGCCGGGAGGAGGGCTGAGCATTGGGCGATAGAAGATTTTTCAATAGCTTCAATAAGCTGAGAAAATCTTTCATATTGTCCAATATTGATAATTTCACAAGCAAAATAAATATATAAGTCCTATAAAAATGTATCCTTGTATTTGGTGAGTAGTGATACTGTAATATATAACTGTTATTTGCTTTGTCATATGACTCACTGTGTAAGTGTTTCTTGTTGCAACAATGAAGGTAAAACACTTGGATATTTGGATCACTTCCTACAAACTACTTGTTTGTTTTCAAATCAAAAGTTCTATAATATAGAGAACTACATCCCCTCCTAATGAAACTGTGACCTCTATAAAGCACCTACCCTGCAGACTTGTACTTTTATGTGGTCACGGAACTCTGTGACTTCTAATAATCTTCTATTTTACAGCAAGGGCACACTATTTCCAATACATTAAACAAACACAGTTATACTTGCCGGGACTGAAGTCAAGAACCCTCCTTGGAGAATTGAAAATATGGTATTTGGAGAAGACTTGACTTGCAGAAAATCTATTTAATAAAGTTTGCATAAAGACAATTAATGGCTAACGCCACTCATAAATTTTGCGTTTCTGAGTTTTCAACAGGGAATTTAATGCAGGAGTCCTGTTTCAAGTTTTCAGGAGTTATTCCCCTGACTTGTAGTAGCCAGCAGATTTGATTTTTAGTTAGGAAAAAATATTTTATTTTAAGTGGCTTTACCATTTAATTAGAGAGTAAGTATAGTATAACCACATTTTCATAGGAGGGTGAACAGACGTTTTTTATTTAGAAACCCATTCAGAAGTTAGTGACACCTAGCCTGACTTTGAAATAATTCACGAAACTTGGCTCAGGTTTTTAAGAGCTCTGCTGAAAAACTTCTCTAAATAGGCCAGTAAAACGGTTTTACAGTCCCTCTTGCTGTAGCGCACAGCTGACAATACTTCATGATCATGCTTCTGTAGTGTGCTGATCATGGATCCACTCTTATCACATCCCTACGTATGAAACATTCACATTTACCAGTAGGTATATTGCTGTTTCAGTGGAGTTATTATACTATAACTTATATTATACTATTTAAAGTTAAACTTTTGCACAAAATAAAGTTAACACTATGGGGCATATTGAATTCTCGCCATTTTCCGTATCGTTAAAACTATTACCATTATTACGGTAATAAGCTGGATTTCAGCGAGAAAACTACCGTAATAACGGTATTGACGTGCACTATTACCATAATAACGGTAATAGTGCGTGCGCCACTGGATTTTTGGCTTTAACGCCAAGAATTGAATATGCCCCTATATATTGTTTTCTAACAGCAAAATGCAATGTTATTCCACTTTTTATTGCTCAAAGCAAAATTCCGGACACTAAGGGGCATATTCAATTGTCGGTGGAAACGCAGAAAATCTCTCGCTTCACGGACTAGTGCGCGTAAAAACCGTTATTACGGTAATTTTCTCGCTGGATTTCAGCTCGCGGCTCAGGGATTTGCGAGCTGAAATCCAGCTAACTATTACTGTAATAACGGTAATAGTTTTAACGCGCCGCGGAAACAGGACAATTGAATATACCCCTAAGGGGGAATTAAATTAGCCGCAGATTGTCTCCGGAACATCCGTAAGGCACTTTGCGGTGTAGATTTCTGTAAAATCTCTGCTCGTTCTTCCTCAACCCCATAGAGGTGAAAAGAAAAATGAGCGGAGCTCTTTACCATAATTGCCGCCAATATGCGCGGCGTGTTGTCCGTGCACTACATCGCCGGCAATTGAATTCCACCCCCTAAGGCTGCTGAATCTTCCATATGTTTTATGTGTTTAAAATGGTAGATTTGAAGTTGAAATAACCATGTAATTAAAGAAGAATTCCAACCACAACTTAGATTTCAGTTTTGGGAGGAATATCAGAAGTTTATACCCTATGCCAAAAGTTTCCTGAGGTCCTTAGTTTAGCTCGCTTGCACCCGGCTCTAAACATTTGGCATTGGTATAACCTCTGATTGTTTTCTTTCATTTGTGTGCAGTAGTTTGGCTCCGTTAGAACGAGGCATTAAGTTAAATAAAACGTAAGTACGATTTTTTTCAGCCATTGTTCCGCGTCTCCACATAACCTCGGCCAATGAGACCGGTCGCGTTCCATTGCGCTGATTTTAGAACATGTGCATTTTCTAAGGTTCCTTTCCGCGACCCACAAGTGTATATTTTGTTTTGCTCTAACCCATCTGATCTCTGCAGAGCAGATGTTGACAATTATGCAGGGAACAGAGGCCGCTCTGTGGTCGGTCGGCAAACCCTGCTGCACGTGGGTCGAGTGAGGCTCAAGGCGGTAACTGCTTCCTGTCAGCACGGCTGGGTGACAGTGCTACAAGATCCCCCTGGCTGCAGCCCCGGAGAACCTAACAAAGTCACTTTTGTCATTCTCTCCTTCCCCCCCCCCCCATCCTTTTTGCCTTTTTCAAAGCTGACGGATTAACCCCTTCAGCTCATCTGAGGCTCCGCAGAAAGCCTTCTTGACCTTTTTATGTTTTTTTTATTTTATTTTAAGCAACTGGGGTTGTTGGTTTAATGGAATGTAAACAGATAAATTATAGAACCGAGCCCCTGAGCATGAGAGTAACACTGGCTGCCATTTGAAAACGGTTTTAAAACTGCTTTTCATTTTTGGATTCAAGATTTGTCAGAGATTTTTCTCTAAATTTGTTGCAGTCATAAACTTTTCCGTAATAAAAAAAAGAACTCTCTTTTACATACAGATGCAGCGTTCATTTTTGGAAAGACTTAGCTCACCATCAGTTTCTTTTTAAGCTGTGTAGAGTAATTTCCTGCAAGAATATGGGTCATTAATCCTTAAGCTAATATGAATGGGTCATTCAAATACATGTAATCCTACTTTGTTGTTGTTCTGATTTGTTCTGCTATTTGTGTTGGTTTTTCTAGTTTTAGTTAATTATGTAATAGAGGAGAAATGCAAAATGATCTTAGGATTGTTTCTTTGTGCTTCTATACCGTTATGTTGCCGTATTTACCTGCACTACCACCTCTTCTTATGCAAATGCGTATAACTTGGGAGTAAAACGTCACATCAGTAAGAATACGCATAGGTGGCTTAGTGGTTAGCACTTCTGCCTCACAGCACTGGGGTTATGAGTTCGATTCCTGACCAGGGCCTTATCAGTGTGGAGTTTGTATGTTCTCCCCATGTTCGCGTGGGTTTCCTCCGGGTGCTCCGGTTTCCTCCCACACTCCAAAAACATACTGATAGGATAACTGACTGCTAATAAAATTGACCCTAGTCTGTGTGTGTATGTCTGTGTATGTTAGGGAATTTAGACTGTAAGCTCCAATGGGGCAGGGACTGAGGTCAATGAGTTCTCTGTACAGCGCTACGGAATTAATGGCGCTATATAAATTGCAGATGATGATATAGTAGTCATTTCCTACACATGTATTTTTTTTCCAACTGAATCAGTCTATTTTCTTACATAAGCACAGCAAAATATATTTTTTTAAAGGAATATCATCATAACTCCAGTTAAAGATTTTCCGAATAGAGGCATTAATATGAACATTTTCAGATCCCTTCACCGTAATAAAATAGCCCTGAAAGTGTTAATTATTAATATCGGTTCACCTCACAAAACGACTGTCTCTGCAATATCACAGCA
This sequence comes from Mixophyes fleayi, assembly GCF_038048845.1. Lineage (NCBI taxonomy): Eukaryota > Metazoa > Chordata > Amphibia > Anura > Limnodynastidae > Mixophyes > Mixophyes fleayi. The sequence goes on along the minus strand of NC_134407.1, from coordinate 206,485,727 downwards.
GAAATGTTACCGTGCGTTCTGATGAAGATTTGCTCAGGCAACAACTTGGCTGCCTCAGTTGAGTATACTTGAGTTTGTTAGTGAGTCACAACCTGACTGTGTAGCCAACGACAATCGCTTGTTATGTTCAGCTTACGAAGGCTTAATAGTGGGACGCTAAAACGTTGATGAGACACCGGTAAATACATGTTATTTAACTGTGAAGTGAAGACAGTCAAGTACTAAACAATATCTATTCGACTGTAAATCATGCAGGTAAAATGCTGACTTTTTTTTATCTGTCTATATCAAGGTAGACTAACAAGGACAAAAGTCTGAGTTATTGCACTGTGCATGTGTGGTTAGTGGCTGCACAAAATAAAGTGGATTATATCCAGTGAATGAAATCCCATCAAACTTGTTGTGATTTACTTTTTTATATTATACTATAGAAAATCGCTCACTTAGTTTTAGGCTTCTGTGCACTGTCCCCCCTCCCTACACACACATTGGGACCCCCCTCTGCTCCCAGAACAGCCTGAATTCTTCATGGCATGGATTCAGCAAAGTGCTGGAAACATTCACAAGATATTGTTGCCCACAGAACTGACGCTCACTGTATATTATTTGTTTTGCACACTATTCTCTGTAAACTCTAGAGACTGTTGATGAAAATTCCAGGAGATCAGCAGTTTCTCAGATACTCAAACCACCCCGTCCGGCACCAAAAACTATACCACGGTCAAAGTCACTTAAATCAAATTTCATACCCATTCTGGTGTTTGGTCTGAACAACAACTGAACCCCTTGACCATGTCTACATGCATTGAGTAGCTGCCACATGATTGGCTGATTTCGATTTTTGCATGCAGGTGTACCTAATAAATTGTCCACTATGGAAAATGTACGTGAATGGAGTTTGATAGTTTTACAGTGAAGGCAGTAGGAGAAGTGGCGGTATGGTATACCACCGTATACCGGCCCACTTCGACCAGTGTGTATGTATATATAATTTGTTATTATTTTAATTTTTCTAAATCGGAGAAACATTTTAATTTGTTGTACATTGTACAGTACTGCTTATTTTGAAAGTGATCATTATTATAATAGACGCTCCTTATTTCTCTCTTTTAACCTCATAGGGGCCAAAAAATGTTTTGGTTTGTATAACTGTGTCATTAATTAAGGATGTTGGTTGCTACTCTCAAATATAGAAGTGCTCAGGTTTGCACATCAATAATGCGAGACCTAACACTTAAACATGACACAGTAGGCGAGAGGTCTGCGCGTAGTTGTGAGCTGTCTTCTTTCACACCTTAACTTTGCTACAGTCCCTAAACCTGTGGTACAAACAGAAGGGAAGGTGTTAACTAGCAGAATGATTACATGTTCTGTGAGCCAAAATAAAAGTCAGATAAAATCTTCGTGTTTCATTTCTGAGAAGTACCCTGTATTAAAGAAATGTGCTTTTTGGGGGTTTTTATGTAGAGGCTGGGTATCAGTCATTTTCTTGAAATTGTAGCACATTAAATAACAATTATGCAAAATATTTTTTCTTTAATTGTTGGCTAATCTCCCATTTATCACCCTGGATTAGTGATATCTGAATTACCATTGTCGTGGAAAGTTCATAACTAAATCCACTACATGACATCGAAAAGTATCGTTATTGTTTGTTGGAAGAGCGAGTCACGGTTGGCTTTGACCCTCAACCATCATCTTAATTTCCCTAGATTACCCTATTACCATCCTCTACACTGCTAACGCAATACAACAACCCTCTGACCAACATTGCAACACACACAGCCCACTCAGTACTTTTACCTTTGCAGTCTGGCTGGTCCATTGTGCAATATGATGTAGCACATGCCCTTGTGTTTCTAACTCCCATTGTCCTATAGATTGTAAGCTTTCGAGCAGGGTTCTCTTACCTCTCTGTCTGTATGTATTACCCAGTATTGTCTTATTAATGTTTGTTCCCAATTGTAAAGCGCTACGGAATTTGCTGGCGCTATATAAATAAATGTTGATGATGATGATGACCCTGTATATTTGGTGAGCCTTAAAGAAGCACTATATTTAAAATTAAAGAAGTTAAAAATAATGTAAGCTGCTGTTCTCTGTTAATAACCATTTTCTGCAAAAGGTGTCTGAAAAATGCTGTAGCATGGTCTCTGGTAAAGTTAGTAGCAGGAAGTCGGCTGTGTGTAGGAGAATACTGCCCCCAAAATCACAACTTTATATCTCTAATATCTTCCATTATGATAAGATTCTAAACTTTTATATGTAGGTTTGAATGTTAATTTTATTTATTTTTTTAAACATAAGGGAGCTTGTATTTTAGATTTCGTAGTAGATAATCACAATACAGGGAGACAGTCACTATATGGGAATTTGAAAAGATAAAGGCCGGCGAGGGAAGCGAATGATTGGACATGTCTCCAGAAAGAGGAGCAAAGTGATTAGACATGTCTAACCAATTACATGGCATCTTTCTGGTGCAGTATGTACCACCACTTTTCCTCCAGATGTTTCCAAGGCTAATAGCCATCAAATGAAGCGATCAGCTCTTCAAAATGCAGTATTGTCATAGGACAGCTTGTGTGCCATAAATTTAAAATGGATTTGTTTTCCTCACATACATTCCAGTCAGTGTCTCCACAACATCATTATCTAAGAATTTGCCACCCACCCTTCCAGTATCCAACTGTCAGGCTGGAAGAGCCGCTGAACACAGAAAACACCAACTGGTATTAGCACCACTGAACTAAGAGTTGCGGAATCTAACGTACCACTGGTGTTCACCAGGAACCCCCGCAAGGAGGTATGGACTTTGCTGCAAGTGGCACGCAGGTCGCGGTCCACCTAGACAGTTACCAGTGTGGTGAAGAAGGTTCAAGGCGGTCCGGGTCAGAGACAGGCAGTACAACAGAGAGATCCAGAGCGAAGTCAAACAAGCCGAGGTCAAGGGTCACCAAGAATCCAGAGAATAGTCAGCAAACCGGGGTCAGTAACCAGAAAACACAGGAACAGGAGAGGAGTCAAGGGAAGTCGGGTCAAAACCAATCACAGAACAGGAACAAGGAACGCTGGAGAAGAGCGAGACCAAATGGAGGCCTGATACTCTGGCACCCTAATGGTGCCAGAGTGAGGTTTAAATAGAGGGTGCCGCCACCTGATAGGAGGAAGGACTGGGCGGGCAGGAGCGCTAAAGAAAGCGTCCCGGTGCCTAGCAACAGAACAAGGCGGCAGGCATGTGCCTGACAGCGGCAAGACCCCCGGGGACGCTGCATGCCTGTTACCTAGCACCAGGATGCCCCCCGCCCTGATCCATCAGGTGACCGTCCGCACTTCGTGGAGGAACAGCGGGGATGGCGCCTGACACCAACCTATAAATCTGAAAATTCCATTATAGAATTAAAAGCTAGCAAGGTTGATTTTGTGTTATGATTTAAAAAAACAAACAAACACCAGGCTTGTCCAATGTTTGTTCTTTTCAGTTTCAGATCACTAAACTTGTTCGGAACTGAAGGAACAATGATTGCATAGATTGTTAAAATGTGTGTAATTAATAATCCAAAGCTTTTTATCCTTTTTAAAATCCATATTTTAATTAAGAAAACATTTTGTGAAACATGTTTTCGTTTGTCATTTGACTCTTGGATCTTTGGGTGGTCTCATTTCAGCTGTCAAAGTTAGTGAAGTCTCAAATGCAACCACTTCACTAGCAAGGGGGCAAGGTGAATAATTAAGAAAGAGGCTAAATGACCACGGGTAGTGCTGAGGTTTCAGTGCTTAAAGTATACGAAGCAGTGACTGAGCAATTTGTAGCCGTGTGGTTTGTGTGATAGGAATATGGGTCTGAGCGATGGTTCCTGGATCCTACTCATTGCAAAAGGAAATTATTTTATTTGAGGCTAACCCTCAGGGCATGTCTTCGATCAACTTTAAATTTCAGTTTAAAAACAAAGCTAGTATGTGTTTGTGTGCCACATGAATAAACAGTATTTTCCTTATGTGCAAAATAAACTAATTTGTACCCCTTGCACTGTAACATGGTTTTGTCCAGGTAAAAAACATACTAATTTTTTTGCCTTACTTTCCTTAATGACTCATGCCCAGGGGACACTACTTGTCCCCTGGGCCCTGAGGGGAGGACCCTGTTTGTCCCCTGGGCCCTGAGGGGAGGACCCTGTTTGTCCCCTGGGCCCTGAGGGGAGGGCACTGCTTGTCCCCTGGGCCCTGAGGGGAGGGCACTGCTTGTCCCCTGGGCCCTGAGGGGAGGGCACTGTTTGTCCCCTTGGGCCCTGAGGGGAGGGCACTGCTTGTCCCCTGGGCCCTGAGGGGAGGACCCTGCTTGTCCCCTGGGCCCTGAGGGGAGGGCACTGCTTGTCCGATGGGCCCTGAGTGGAGGGCACTGCTTGTCCCCTGGGCCCTGAGGGGAGGGCACTGCTTGTCCCCTGGGCCCTGAGGGGAGAACCCTGCTTGTCCCCTGGGCCCTGAGGGGAGGACCCTGCGTGTCCCCTGGGCCCTGAGGGGAGGACCCTGCTTGTCTCCTGGACCCTGAGGGGAGGGCACTGCTTGTCCGATGGGCCCTGAGGGGAGGGCACTGCTTGTCCCCTGGGCCCTGAGGGGAGAACCCTGCTTGTCCCCTGGGCCCTGAGGGGAGAACCCTGCTTGTCCCCTTGGGCCCTGAGGGGAGGGCACTGCTTGTCCCCTGGGCCCTGAGGAGGGCCACACTGCTGTCCCTTGGGCCCTGAGGGATGCACGGGATGGGCCCTGGTGGGGGCATGTGCTAAACCCTGGGTCCTGACAGCACAGGCTGAGGGGCAGCTCGAAATATTGCACATAAAGTTGGAAAAGAAAGCTACCCTTACATATATACACAGGTGTTTCTAAAAATGTAGATGACAATAAAAACTATTACTACACAATGTTTATGCTTATTTAACTACTAGACTGCCAGTATGAGGTTTATCCGTAACATCAACACAAAACTATGATGTGCAACATATCCTATTCGTGCGCAATCTGCGTGACACAGGATGGCATAGAAAAGAAAAATAAGGTCAAGGCTATGAATAGTTACCCCACACTTCCCTTTTTGGGTAATGGGAAGCATTTTCACAACTGGTTGGCCTGAAAGAGGAACCAGCTGACTGTGCTGTGGTTTATTGATGAACAGACCCAACAATGGAAAGTCCCCCGATGACAAGTCCGTGATGTCTTCACACTTATTACCAGATTAAGACAGAGGGTAATGTCTGCGGAGTTCTCTTCAGATATCATCTGTAATTTTCAGTGATTCATCCAGAGCAGAAATCATTTGCAAGACCATAACATTTATTTAGAGCGGTTCTCCACCCCAGATTAATACTACCCCACCCAACAGTAATCATATTTTACTTAGCAGGCTGACAGTCCCTGCACTCCACTCTGCTCCCTGTTCCCACTCTGCTCGAAAATGATTTAGCAGGGCAGCAAACCATCGTTTCCAAGCGATTCTCCTTCTGTGCTGTATTGTGCCATGAATCAAAACGCTATTATGCTGCTAGTTTCCACTTTAATAGATTAAATGTCACTTAAACCAAATCATATCAAAAGAGGCGCTGATGGTAAACACTTTGTGGCTCATGCCACGTTTGACAAATGCAGTTTCAGATCTTACATGCTATGTAAGATCCGCAAATTTGAACTGCACATCCCCACAAAAAAAAAGCTGCATGCGCGTATGCAGATTTGCTTGCGTCTGACACTTGCGCCTGTTTGCGCCTGATGAGGTGGAATGAGGAGGGCCGGGGCGATCTAATGTAGTAATTGCATAATAGTTGTTTTACTATCAGTGCCTGAGGACTGGTGCAAATACACTTAGCACTAGCTAGCCACTGCTGATTGGCTGATTTGCAAAATCACCTCTGAAGCTGATTAATGCGTTCTTCATAGATGAGACCTATTTTATATTATTTATTCGGCGTATTTTAACATTATCATTTTTATTCCTACTCTCGTTTGTACGCGATAAAAAAAATTATATCTGGTGTATCATATAGTATTTTTTTTATTTAAATGAAACCTAATAAGTATTAAAAATACTTATGGACCTAAATGCACTATTTTTAAATGTACTATGTCCCCTCCCTGCAGACATTATACTAACGCATTTTGTATTTAAGACTCAGAAGAGTTCAAGTTAAATACAGTAGGTGCTCATATCTGAACAATGCTTTGCTCAAAGTTATTGCAAAGTCCAAATAGAATTACAATGTAGTATGCTACACAAAACTAAGAATGACAGCTTCTGTACAGCATGCAACTATTGATATTAAGTGTCTGGGGTTAATAATCAGCTGCCCCATGTCACTGGTGCACAACCGGTAAACAATCCATAACACATATTAGTGTATTTATTGGGGTTTTATTATTTTTATTAAAAGTGTGTTTTTGTAACCAGGGTGTCGTGGTTTTGTAAACATTTTGTTTTGTGGTACTACATGTCTCAGCCAGCCATGGTTTTCAGGGCATGTTGGCACTTGTGGTTCTCCAAGTGCCAGCATGCCCTGGCTGCATTGGGTATGCTGGTGCTTGTAGTTATACAAGCATCAGCATGGCCAGACTATTTAGGGGACCCTGGCATGGCTGAGACTTGTAGTTCCACAAAACAAAATGGCGTCTGTTTGTTTTCTTTGCATAAATTTCGCTGTTATTACCCTACTACCCCACAGCTCACGGGAGTAGGAAGAGACCTAGTGCTTTCAGCACTGGGCTGGTTATTCCTAGAGAGGGGGAGGGGGGGGGGGGGCTCGTGTTTTTCAGCGGACCCCACTCCCTAGGGAATCCAGACCAGTACCGAACAGCCTGGGGTTGCTTTGTCATTATGGCAGGGGGACCCCTGCCGAGTGTCCCCCTGCTATAGTGCCATCCACCTCGGGCTGGTTTGCCTAGTGCTGGTTATGTGAAAATCGGGGGGACCCCACGCAAATTTTTCCCTGATTTTCACGCAGCCAGCAGTAGTCTGGCAGCACTAGGGTTAATAGTGCTCGGACAGGGGGACCCCACGCATTTTTTTAGTAAAAACTTTTATCTGCTTTTAAACGTTTTGACAGCCGCGGGGACTTGGCAGCCAATGTAACAGTGATGTGCTTACTAATCACGCTGCTAGGAAGCAGCGTATTATATCTGGCGATTTTTAAAGCAAACTCAGGAGAGTCTGCTTAATCGCAGCTTCATACATTTGAGACTTGTATAGCCAGAGTGGCAAACAGTGGGACTTTGATCTCTATCGATTTTGCAAATAGTAATTTTGACAGAAACACATCTCTGGTGATTTTACATCAAATCTCACTTTAATAAATCTAAAGATGAAACGCCCATGAGAAAATTGCTAGATTTTCAAAATCGGAGCTTGATACATTTACCCCCGTGACTCAGATGTGTGAATAAATTGGACATTTGGGCTGAGCGATCAGATCTGCCCATGTAAGGGGAACTCAAGCTGATATGTAATTCTACCACGAAACATGCAGTATATGTAGAGAATACAAATTAATTATATATTGTTTAGCTAATACCCTGTTGGTGGCTGCTATTGTATGATGTCGAAGTTGAATAATTGGATGAGTACGAATGTTAAGTACGCAATCACATAGGAAAAAATAGCAAGTACACTTGCATTCACATGTACGTTTGTAAATAGTTCACCTTTAATAAGGTTCCAACCCACATTCATTCATTAATAAAAACTTAGAGATTGTTTATACATAGATAAAACTAAAATAAAGGTATTTATGGTTCAGATCCTCAGAAATGTATGGAGTTTGGTCTCATATTAATCCATATTTTACCAGCAGGAATCCGGTATCAGCGGAGGAGCGATCTCACACATAGCGATTGCTAGTTATGAATAGTATGAGATTAATACTCAAAAGCACTCTGTTTATGGGTCAGTTTAAACTGTTTTTACAGCGGGAAGACATGTATGCAACAGTTGGAGTGAGCAGCCCCCTCCTTTGAAAAGAGGATCAAATGAACTGACCTATGACAAGCAGTCTACTGGAAAATCATAAACCCTGGACCAATGAGGAACTTTGTTAGTGTTATCTCTATATAATTGTGACATCATCATCTTTTTTTTTCTCTAAACCAAACTGTATATAAACTGGCCTTGGGTACAGAAACAGCCTCTTTGCCAGCAGACCTCAGCTTTGATGACTGTTCCTGGATCCAGGGTGCGCTGCGTATGTATCGGTTATACTTTGTAGCATTCTTATTGTATTTTACTGCTTATTGCTATTAAATCTCTTTTGTGAGTTGAAACCACAATGAACGTATCGGACAATATTTATTTGTGATGATAGACACGGGCATAACAATGACTATACTATCTCCAGGAGTGCATCAGTAAAGGGCAGAACGAGTGTCCTGTCATGGTTCACATATTCACACACCAAACCTATAATAAGAATCCTGATCATTTCTAGAATAAATAGAGTATTCCTGGAGTTACAGTAATTGTTTGTTTTTCATTGACATCATCCAAAATTTGTATGATTATTTTAGAAGGCCTCTAAAAAGATGCCCGTCCAATATATAAAAGAATGCAATGCATTTGGATGGACTAATAAAAATCCTGTTGTACTTGATGCATCTTTTACATATTTTTATTTTTTTTTACAAATGTTCTAACAATGCACCAAATCCTCGTGTTAGAATTCAGAAAAAACAGATTCGGCCACAATACATCAAATACTAATTTACCTATTTAGCAGGAGGTGCTACATGACACATGTTATGCACTAACAGTAGTATGAGACAAATCCCTGTAAAATACCCTTTGCAATGAAGGGGTTAAAGAAAAACGTTGGGAGAATGAACTCATAGTGGATATTTCCCTTCATAGACGTAAAGGGCAGATCACTATACACATCCTAGGCAGCGGTAATGCCAATAACTCTAATAATGAGGTTTGTGCAGGGCGTACCTGGATAAATACTTGTACATTAAATCTTGCTATTAAATCAGGTCTTCCAGGGTCTATTTATAAATTTACCCCATACAAAAAAAAATTCATTTGAAACTGGAGTGCTTCAAATTCCACCATTTCAGACACAAAGGCCATTTATTTCCCTGAAAGCCAGCACATTATTTTTTCACTGGCAAATCACATTTCACATATGAAATCCAGATGCTTTAAACTCCTTCGCTTGCTTTGCTGGGGAGCCGGAGAGTCAAATATCTCTCTGCAGCCGAGTGTTCACCTCTGCAATCTGTGTCAGGCATACAAGTAAATAATCTCTGCTCAACTTTATCTTGTGGAAAGATGCTTGGAAAGGTTTGTTTATCTAGAGATCGATTTACTGTCTGTCTGGCACATGTCTCTCTGTAGACAGAAATTGTAAAAGAATGACAGGAAATACCGGTATTTAAGTGGAACAATGGTCTCCGAAAATGTTCACACTGCTTAGGTAGTTATTTTGTGTGTGCTGAGCAAATGGCCTATCAATTCACTAAAACTAGAGATGTCACTGAGACATGAGACACATTTTCTAGTTCATAAGGAATTGATAGGTTGCAGTGTAATGAAAATTGGTTCAACCCACAAAATGGCTGTCGTCTGGTTTGCATTGAACAGCTTCAGGTACCAAGATTCTTAACTCCACTCAGCCACTCATAGTCCCAAGAATTCCCACTCCGCTCAAAACCTGTTATGGCAAATCACCCCTCTCATTGCAGTTTGGAGCTCCAATAAGTTGTTGATCAGGCCTAAAAAAGATAAAATAGATCCCGAGTTTAACATTGAACTTTCAAACAAACTCAGCGACTGGACAACCCAGAAATAAAGCATTCGATGGTTGACTCGCAATTTCGTCTGGTGGCAACTGGATTCAGCCCCCTGTTGGACAATGTTGATGGAAAATTGCCTGTATTTTATAGTGGGTATAGTGAATACATCTTTCATCATCATCATTTAATTATTTATATAGCGCCACTAATTCTGCAGCACTCACTCACATCAGTTCCAGCCCCATTGGAGAATTGGGGCTTTACAGGAGCCTAGTTATTCCTTGCCGTATCTCAAACTACAATCAAAACTTTCATTAACTAACATTACTCTGTTTTTCAGTATGTCACACTGTATATGACCAAGCTTAATTAGCACATGAGTTCATTTAGAACACAGAAACAGAACATTAGTTAATGGAATTTAATATGGAAAAAAGCCACAATACTTAAGGCAACAAAATAATAATATCACATACACTATTAAAATGCAAACAAAGTTTCTTCTAATACAATCAGAAACAAAAAACTCACTTAGTTTCATGTAGCTGCTCCTGGGAGAGGTTGAAAAAAATGGACAAATCTGCAATGCATCGCCCAAAGAGATGTCAATTATCAATCCCAATCAGTGACCTTATAAACATGCTTCTTCAGCCCAGCCCAACTATCCTGTGAGGTAACTAGAAAGAGGGCTTTGTCTATGCTGAAGGGGTTTTACGACAATATTTTATGATTTCCACTGCACACACAATTTAGTGGAAATTCTTAAAAATCACATATTCCTTGGCCTATACATCCTTGAAATATAATTTTACCTCCTAATTAGCTGGTTACAAATGTACACAAAGATACATATGAACTAGACCATATTTGGTACATTATTGGGGACAATAATATATTCGCTAAGGAGTTAGTATTTTATTTTGTCATGCGTTAGGGACCTATCTCCACTGATTATACATACATGCAGACATTGATGCCATCATGAGTTATATCTTTGATATACGAAAGAGTCAACCTGTCCAGCTAACTATGCTCACAGCCTGTTGACACTTCCTTGCTAAGTGACAGGACTGACACCTTCAAATATAACCTCCAGCTTAAGCTGGGTACATGCTACACAGTTTTCATCCAATAATCGGCTCAATCAGCCGACATACGACCGCTCATTCAAAAGTCGGGTCAGTGTGTGCAGTGACACGATGGACGAAAGTCTGCCCAAATGGACGATTGTCGCCTCATTTGGTTGGTCGTACCGTTTAATATTTTCGTTCCAATCTCGTTTCTGTTGTGTAGTGTGTATAAACTTCCGACCGATCCAAGACAGTGAGTACGAAATTACAGTCATTGCTCATGACAACACGGCTGTAAAAAGTCGCTAAAGGGACGTCCGCTCTTCCCTTTATCGTCCTAAACAAGGCTAGTGTGTATGCAGTCCATGGACCGAGCGATCGGAACATCGATGGCATGTAAAATCGCTCGGCATAAAAAGTTGGTTGAAATTTCTGTAGTGTGTACCCAGCTTTAGATGAAGCCATGTACATGTACAAAGTAAATTAACCTCTTGTGTGTACAATAAGCTCACAACTTATATCTAGGGGGACAAACATTCCTATATTTAGATTTTTATTTTATTGACCCATGGTTACACCCTAACAATGACAGATTATGATACAAATTAATAGCATGTAATGGAAAAAACAAAAACGAAACAGAAGATAAAGAAAACTTCTACTGCATTTAAAATTTTTAACTTGAAGACATTTTCCACCATTGTTAAACCTCAGTAACTCAATAGCAAGTGTGGACATGGAGGGCCATTACTTATTTCTGTTTCAGATAGAGAGGGGAACACAATATACATGCTCACTTTTTTCAAGTCATACTTGTTTTGGCCACTGAGCCTTTAGCAATAATCATAAGGAGTCGAATAAACTTTAGTAAGAACCAGGTTGGCCTCATATTTTATCAAATATTTTTGCTAATGACATTCCGGTCCCCTTAACTCTCTTCCTAACCTGTATAGTGTCCTAGGTAAATATGAGACAATATCAGGCTTATTCAGTGGTGGTCAATTTTACTCTCCTGGAAACTAATGTTAAGCTACTACGACTCGATTGGCGTTCTCCTAATCTACCTTTCCTAGGAACACATTTCATTATTATAGTTGTATCTCTGTAATGAGCCCTTTTCTTTTAAACCTACAATTATAGATGTTGGGCTGGTTATCACACAATTATGAATAAAGTTTTAATGCACTTGTAAATGCTACCTGGCAGAGTTTTCTAATTCTTCCCAGTAATTTTTGGCCCAAACAAGTGATATTTCAGGAACATGTGTTCAGAAATTTTTGAATAGTGTATCCAGTATAATTGATACAGTGCAGGCCGCGTACATAAAATAACATTTATAATCATCGGTAGATCCCAATCTACGGGATGATCTTGTGAAAATTTGGGCTACTACATTATCGCTACTTGTGGAGCCTGCTTTAGTCAATGAAAAAGTAGGTACTATGATAAAGGTTTTATCAAGGTGTGGGGTTCATTGATAACAATCTCTACAACTCTCCTTTACCTTTTTTTAACATTTGTTGGGTTTGCATGTGTTGTACTGATTGATCACTCATGTTTTCCACTTTTTTATTATTAGTTTTTTATTTTATTTATAAAGGGCTGAAATATTACGCAGAGCTCTACATTGAAGGGATCATGACAGAAATCACATGAAACCGAATGACTTATCATAATATTATTGATTTTTTTTCAAGGTTAAGGCTCTCTCCTTTTTACTGTCTGTTTTTCTTATCACTGTATTTTGTGGCTCAATACAGCCCAGGTCCATGTACCTCATAGGTGAACTCAAAAAGTCAAAATTATTGTTTAATCTATCTTATAAGATTGTTTATTGCCAAAAAATGAAAAATTAATTAATCAAAATATCTAGGTTATCACATACTTGCCAGCCTAATGTTGGCCGGGTCCTGGAGATGCTGGAGGGCAGCAGGAGTGTATGGGTGGAGGGGGCGGGGCTTTACGATTTGCATAATTTTTGCCCCGTCCCCTGCGATGTAATGCCTTTTTTGGGTCTTTTTACAGTGTAAAAGGACGCCAAACAAGCATTACATCACTGGGGGCACGGGCCAAAATTATGCAAATTGCAAAGCCCCGCCCCCTCTGCCCATACATTCTGGCTCTAATTTTATTGAAGTGGGTAGATGGGACAGATGTGGGAGAATCGCCAGCTCTCCCGGACATGCCGTGAGAGTTGGCAAGTATGGGTTATCACACAGGGTTTATTCATGGCTCCCAACATTTAGAATGGCGAAAGCAGTACAAAATAAGTCCTGCCCCCATCCTGTCCAAACTAGAGATGCTCAGGCTTGGTTCCTCGAGAACAGAATACACCCGAACTTAGGGGATCCGAGTACTCGGTCCTTTCACGCGCCCTCGGAATCGAAAACGAGACAAAATTTCATTGTGATGTTGTCTGATCTCGCAATTTTTGGATTCCTTTTTAAGATCCGACATAACGGTGGGTTGGAGGGAGGGCGGGCCCAAGGACAATTCCATCTTAGACCATTTTTCTTTTCTGCCACTGCTGTGTGCCAATGTGTCCTAGATGTGCTAGGAACTGCCGTGTGTTTGTGTCATTGCTCTGTCGCTTACCATACAGCCAGGTCGCTGCAGTCTTTGTCCGAAATTGTGTGATCTGTGAGGTGGTCAAAATTGACTGCAAATGACTTGAAATTAGTGTTATTGAGGTTAATAATAATGTAGGAACAAAAAAAGAGCAAAAATACGTGATTTTAACATATTTTAGGATTTTTCGTAAAAAATCCAAAACCAAAACACGAAGCCAATGCAGATCCAAAACCAAAAGCAGTTCACGGGGGTCAGTGAGCATCTCTAGTCCAAACGCTTCCCACAAATGATCAAATTTTCTGTCCCTTTAGCGGCCCATGAATCGTGATGTCCCGCCAAAATCAGGACAGTGGGGAAGTATGGTTTGTTTGGCAAAGATAGGAGGCTTTATAAGTGCATGGATTTTGGAGGGGAAGAGTTAAACTTCCCTCCTAAGAATTTTTTGAGGTGTGCTTTGGCATCTTAATGCATTTAAAAACAGTAGTAGTTCCTGTCCAGTGACCGTGACATGCAGTGCGGTGGTGGGGAAGACTCAGGGAGAATGTAATTGTCACAGGGTCTGTTGCTAATGTTGTTTTATAAGACACAGATCTTAATGAATGAAGATAATTACATGTTACGTAAAAAAGGAAACTGAGAAATAAAAGCTCCAGTTTCTGTCTTGTGTGGAGACCATGAGACCGAATATTAAATAAAAAAATTGTCATCAATCAGTCATCCATTTTTAAGGTATTCCTTTAGATGAGCAGTAATACTAGGATAGCTGTATAAGAATTACTTGGATTCTGAAGATTCCTAGGGGGGGGGGGGGGATTCAAGTAGCCGCAAAGTGTCTCTCGGACGTTCTGGAGACACTTTGTGGCAGAGAGAGATTTCTCCTGTACTTGCTGGCATTGTGCACAATGTCCGCGTGCCACGTCGCCGGCTATTGAGTGCCCCCCCCCCTTCCCACCCCCATTAGATTCTAAGCCTTCATCTAAGTATGATCTACTGTGTAAGTACAGTGCCCTTGCAGAGTTCACATTGCAACCTGGGTAAAGCTGTATTTGCTGGGATTCTAATTTTGGACTGGAAAGACATTCTGTTGTGCCAACTTTAGAAGAGAGTGCCGGACACTTCATTGTAATTGTTTATTAAACACCAGTTAATTGATAAGAAGACACGGAGGTGTTTCCTAGTATTTTATCAGATACTTAGAGATTCTCCTCTGCGCACCACTCTGCACTTCCTCCTTAACGGAAGGGTACATCAGCAGAATTCTATTTTGGAGCCTTGGGGGAGAATTCACATATGACCGGAGTCCTGTCGGAGCCTCGAGGGATGCTTGTGTGCTAAAACATCGCTGATTGTGTACTAAAATATCGCTGATTTTTGCAAAATCATCAGTGTTTCTTAAACCGTAATACTCGGGAATGCGTACAGGCACGCTTCACACAAGGCTTTGCTTAGAACTGAGGGCAGATTCAGTTAGCCGAGATGTTCCTTTTTCAGTTACTACGGTAGAAATCTCTGCTCTTTTTTTTCCTCTCACCCCTTAAGGCAAAATGAGCGCAGACTTTCTATCAAAATCTCTGCTGTGAAGTGTCTCCGGAATGTCCGCGATACACTTCACGGCTAATTGAATTCCGCACTTAGACATGCACGCACGGTGTTCTGCGGCTTTAAATGCCTCGATGTCCATGGATCCTGCACTGTTCTCCTGCTCTCATGATAGTTGGACTGTGCGATAGGTTGAATTCTAATGAATATTGATTAGCCAATAAAGGTGTCACTCCTATAATACTTTTGTCTTTTTTGACACGAAAATATTTAACATCACATAGATTTTTCTGGCTAACACGGTACTGCAATAATAATAAAAAAAATATTTCTTGATACACATTTTGATTCAGCCCACAAAAGTGCTGCTTCCTCTGTGTATGCGACAGATCCACTGTAGGGTGCTGGCTACACAACAGTCACACTGAGAGAAACTCTGTGTCAGCTGTTTGTGCCCTTGGACAAGCCACTTTGTCTCTGTGTCCCAAGAACCAAAATCTAGAGTGTAAGCTTCACTGGGAAAGGAAACGCTGCCTGAGCAATTCTGTGTTCAGCTCATTACCTACTTGATGAACTAAGAAAACAGGCAGCCAGGCACCCAGAACAGTCCATAGTAACAATATTTAGTCATTAGTAAAAACTAAAATCAATTGAAAAAAAATCACTTAGGATGTTACTTTTTACCCCTTGGATGCTGTTTCTTAAAATAAAACATGATTCCTGTTTGAGCCACTGAGCGGGCAATCACTGTGACATCTCGCGGGAAGCCAGTTATAATTTATCAGCACGCTGCTAACGTGACAAGACGAGGGGAGCAGGAGGAAGGTGGATTGGAGTTTAGATTAGCGGAGCCAAAATTACTCATAACTCTATAAATAAATCAAGCCATTTCCTTTATTGAGAAAGAGAAATTTAATGACTAAATTCTTAACAAAACAGCACTTGTTCATCTAAATGTGATGTGCGCAGGCTTAGCCTGGAACGCCTCAGAATTTTACCCTTTCAGCTCTGAATTTTCACTTACCTTGCTCTAAATTGTGTGTCTCACCTTCTGTGGAAAATGGAACCAGGCATAGAAATTAATAATGGACGCTGGAACTAAATTCCAAGTTACATAGTGAGGTTGAAAAAAGGACACAGGTCTATAAAGGTCAACGTTTTATAACGTGGATCCAGAGCAAGGCAAACCAAACCCCCAGAAGGACAGTTAGTGGGGTATTAAATTGGCCGTATTACTGTTAAAAGTAACGTCGCCTGCGCATTATTACTGTCATTACAGTAATAGTGCACGTAATTACCATTATTACTGTCATTACGGTAATAGTGCGCGTAATTACCATTATTACTGTCATTACGGTAATAGTGCGCGTAATTACCATTATTACTGTCGTTTTAACGCAGGCTTTTTGGGAGCTGCGAGCAGAAAGCCGGGTTAAAACTACCGTAATGGTGATAGTTGGGACAGGAGTGCGGCAGGGGTGACCTCCAGGTACTCCCCTAGTGTTGCCAATAGGGGTGGGGGGAACAGAGGAGGATGTTTGTACCTCTCAGCAGGGTCACTGACTCCTTTCCAGGCAAACCGGAAGTGCCGCTGCGAAACCGGAAGTGCCGCGGCGAAACCGGAAGTGTCTGACAGGAAAACAAAATATTTTCACCGTAAAAATGACAATAGGATAAATTCCCTTGATCAATCACCCCTATATTGGTTTCTACTAATTAAAGCTACGGATACCATTTCTTGAAGGAAAGGCATCCAATCCATTTGTCATTTGTGTTAGAGAATTTACCATCACGCACTGATGCGGTAAGGGATACCACAGCTTTAAACACCCCTTCCTACGCTCACAGTCAAACAGTCTTTCTACCGTTCCCAAATGATGACCCTTAGCCCTCTATTTTTTCCTTTTGTTCACAAAACTTGTTGGCAAATTTTTACATTGTCCTCTGACTTATTTTTACGTGTTCGGTTACCTCTCATTTTATCCTGTATTATCAAAATGGAAGGATAGGCGCTAGGAGAAAATATGAAAGAAAGCCACAATAGATGAAATGCAAATAGGTTTGGGATCAATAAAATCTTAAAATATATGTACTTACAACTGTGCTAAGTTTAGCAGACTTTGGGCAGTCCCTTCGCCTCCTTAGGTAGCTCGTCCTCTTCCTGGATGTAGAATAGAATTATCAAGCAGAATCTGGCAGTCCTTTTGCCTCTGAGTCCTGAATGCCAGCAAATTCCATAGCGCTTTACAATGGGGAGTAACCATTAATAAAACAATGCTGGGTAATACAGACAGAGAGGTAAGAGCGCCATGCTCCAAGCTTACAATCTATGGGACAATGGGAGTTTGATATACAAGGGTAAGTGCTACATCATATCATCATCATCATCATTTATTTATATAGCGCCAACATATTCCGTAGCGCTTTACAATTGGGGACAAATATAGTAAACTAATAAATAAACTGGGTAAAACAGACAAAGAGGTGAGAAGGCCCTGCTCACAAGCTTACAATCTATGGGACAATGGGAGTTTGACACATGAGGTTAAATCTACATTTTGCATTTCGGCCCAGCCAGACTGCAAAGATAAAAGTGACTCATAAGCTAAATGATCCCGTCACACAACAATGTTGGTCAAGGGGTAGTTGTCTTGTGTGAAATTGTGTAACGGGTGGTAATAGGGTAATGTAGTGAGGTTAAGAGGGTGGTTGAGGAATATTATAAGCTTGTCTGAAGAGGTGGGTTTTCAGAGAACGCTTGAAAGTTTGTAGACCAGACGAGAGTCTTATTATGCGAGGGAGAGAATTCCATAGAGTGGGTGCCGCCCGAAAAAAGTCCTGTAACCGGGAATGGGAGGATGTAATGAGTGTGGATGAGAGACGCAGATCTACTGCAGAACGGAGTTGGCGAGTTGGGAGATATTTTGAGACAATAGAGGAGATGTATGTTGGTGCTGCTTTGTTGATGGCCTTGCACATTGGACCAGCTAGACTGCAAAGGTAAAAAGTATTGAATGGGCTTTGTGATCGGTCACACAGCAATGTTGGTCAGAGGGTTGTTGTCTTGTGTTAGCTGTGTAGAGGGTGGTTATAGGGTAACCTTGGGAGATTAAGATGCTTGTTGAGGAATATCATAAGCTTGTCTTAAGAAGTGAAGCGTTTTCAGAGAACTCTTGAAGGTTTAGACTAGAGAAAAGTCTTATTGTGTGCGGGAGGGAATTCCACAGCGTGGGTGCAGCCTGAAAAAAAGTCCTGTAACTGGGAATGGGAGGATGTGATGAGAGTGGGAGAGAGACGCAGATCTTGTGCAGAACGGAGGTTTAGAGTTGGGAGATATTTTGTGACAAGTGAGGAGATGTATGTTGGTGCACATTGGAAAACACTTTAAAATAAAAATGCAAATCTATGCATATACAGATTTTGCAGATATACAGCACTTTGGGGCTTATAGTACAAAACAGGTGACCCCTGTGCAAGTAGGTTTCAGATTACAATACTTCTTTCCCAAGCATCAGACACAATCCAGGAAAGGGGGCTACTTGGGTGTCTGTTTGATTTACCATAATTGTAAGTGGGTATAAGTTATGATTTTTATAGATACAATACCTTCTTACGCTTGATCTATGGTTGTTCTTTGATGTCGTCTTCTAGCTTCAATCCCTCCATTTTGATGCTACAACCTATTCAACCGTGTGGTGTTGATCCTTATTACTATTTGGGACAGAGCAGATGGAATTAAAGTTCTACAGTTTGATTAAGCGAACCTTACCCTGGACTATTTTGGACAATAACACCCTTTATCTATTGTATGTGGATTTATACCTTTATAACACCTTTAGTGTATCTTTGTTTGGGTAAACTTTACCTGATAGAATTACTAATATATTCATAATAGGATGCACAGTTCAGAAGTCTATTTGCAATAAGGAAGCCCAGCCCTCCTATAATGCTATTGACGTTCCATGCAACATAGAGAAAGGAAGCAGGTTTAAAGATAATTGTCTGTCTTCTCTCGCACCATATTACGATCAGCTATCTTGACTAGGAGGCTTCTGAAATGATATAGTGCTTTTTTTGAAGTCCTATGTCCACTCAACATATGCAATGCCTGTTTACTTGGCGGCTGTGTATTGGCACAGAGGATTCTGGGAGAGGGCCAGCAAACAATCCCGCTGTCCTCTGCCGAAGCGATTGCTGCACATCCTGTTATTTTGACAGGCGCCGTGCCAAGCCTCGGGAGCCAGGTGCAGATGTAAGCTGACCCATCGGAGTTTGTTCCGTGGTCCTGCATTGTGAAAGTGAAAACAGGTGATCAACAGGAAATATGGCGGAGAGCATTGAAACTGTGATAATCACGGGCAAGACTTCCTTTGTAGAAAAGAACATGAACTTTTACTGCTGCTTGCTTAACCACTGACATCCCACTCAACCTGGAAAAATTAATAAATCGTGTTGATAAAAGGTTTACCCTCACCTACTCTCACTACCTTATTGCTTTTCCATCCCTCAATTTATTTAACTAAAACATTTTACATTTATTTGACTTTCATTTCTCCTCATGTTCAGAAATGTATGATTTTTTTAAAAAAAAATGTCTCCAGTCCAATTCTAGATTTTAAGCCTAATTCTAGAGTTTAAACCTCACTGGTGATAATTTAATGAAGCTGTATGTATGAACTTTGTTTCACATAGAGGTGAGTTTGGTATCACAGTCTATTTCCACTATATAACTGTGTCTTGACTTCCTCCTTCCCTCTGTTCCCCTCCTCACACGATGTCACTGCACCAGTCACATGCAGCCCTGTCCTCACTAACATATCACTCATCTCCTGATAGACTGTGTGCTGCTGGGAACCCTGCTCCTTCCACTATATAACTCTCAGTCTGCGGCTTCCTGCTGCCTCCATTTCCCTCCTCACATCATGTTACTGACCCTGTCACATGCAGCCCTGTCCTCGCTAACATATCACCCATCTCCTGATATACTCTGTACTGCTGGGGGACCCTGCTCCTTCCACTATGTAGCTCTCAGTCTCTGTCTTCCTGCTCACCTTCATTCCCCTCCTCACACGATGTCACTGCACCAGTCACATGCAGCCCTGTCCTCACTAACATATCACCCATCTCCTGATATACTCTGTGCTGCTGGGGACCCTGCTCTTTCCACTATATAACTCTCAGTCTGTGTCTTCCTGCTCACCTTCATTCCCCTCCTCACATCATGTCACTGACCCTGTCACATGCAGCCCTGTCCTCACTAGCACATTACTCACCTACTGATATACTCTGTGTTGCTGGAGGACCCTGCTTCTTCCACTATATAACTCTCCGTCTGCGGCTTTCTGCTGCCTCCATTCCCCTCCTCACATCATGTCAGTGCCCCTGTCACATGCTGTCCTGTCCTCACTAACATATCACCCATCTCCGGAAATACTCGGTACTGCTGGAGGACCCTGCTCCTTCCACTATGTAGCTCTCAGTCTGTGTCTTCCTGCTTTCCTCCATTCACATCATCTTAATCATATATTTATATAGCGCAAGTAAATGACGTAGCGCTTTACAATTGAGAACAAACGCAGTAATATAAGAATGCTGGGTAAGACAGAGAGGTCAGAGGGCCCTGCTTGCAACTTATAATTTATTGGACAATGGGAGTTTGATACATTAGGTTAAGTGCTACATATTGCATATTGGTGTCTCTGTCTCCCTCTCGGTCTGTGTGTGTGTCTATATTAGGGAATTTAGACTGTAAGCTCCAATGGAGCAGGGACTGATGTGAATGACTTCTCTGTACAGCGCTGCGTAATTAGTGGCGCTATATAAATGATGATGATGATTAGTGGTTGCAGCCCGAATAAGTCCTGTAACCCGGTATTGTAAGTGGGTAATGAGTGTGGATGAGAGATGCAAATCGTGTGCAGAACGGAGTTGTCGAGTTAGGAGATATTTTGAGACGAGTGAGGATGTATGTTAGTAGAAGTATTTTTATATTGGATTAGGTGAAAAACCAATGTAGATATGACAGAGTGACTCAGCAGAGGAAGAACGATTTGCAAGGAAAATCAATCTAGCCGCTGTGTGCAAAATAGATTCTGGGGGTGAGAGTCTGATTTTGGGAAGACCGGTAAGGAGGGAATTGCAGTAGTCGATGCAGGAGATGATGAGTGCATGAATAATAGTTTTTGCAGTGTCTTGTGTGAGATATGTGCATATTCTGGAAATGCTTTTTAGATGTATAGATTGATTTTTTTTTTTATGGTTATTAAATGTGATAGTTTCAAAAAGCTCGTATTCATAACACTTGGGTAGTTGACATATTCTAGAACTGATTGCAGGTTTCATTGAAAAGGCCATGTATGATCTCAGTTCACAGTTACTACCATCCACTTCTATCTGACTTGTAAATAGCGAATGTCATTGGTGGCTGCTATAAAAAGCTCTGCTGAGTATGTACCGTAATTCGCACACATGGTTGTGAGATCATCATCATCATTTATTTATATAGCGCCACTAATTCTGCAGCGCTGTACAGAGAACTCATTCACATCAGTCCCTGCACCATTGGAGCTTACAGTCTAAATTCCCTAACATACACACACACAGACAGACAGACAAAGAGAGGCACACACAGACTAGGGTAAATTTGTTAGCAGCCAATTAACCTACCAGTATGTTTTTTGGAGTGTGGGGGGAAACCGGAGCACCCGGAGGAAACCCACGCAAACACGGGGAGAACATACAAACTCCTCACAGATAAGGCCATGGTCGGGAATTGAACTCATGACCCCAGTGCTGTGAGGCAGAAGTGCTAACCACTACGCCACCATGCTGCGGTTATTACATGCAGTTTATGTGCTGTTTCACAGAATTTGAGCTGCATTGAGGTGTTTATTGTGTGTTTTTATAGATATAGGCTAATGGGTGTCACCCCCCACCCCTTCCCCAAATATGAAATAAACCGATATTAATGCATTTATACCACACTGGTGTGAACAAGCCCTAAGTGTACCAGTGATATATATAACACAGCGATTCAGTGCCCACTCAGAGGCTGCGTGTGGCAGGCAAGTTCTGATGTTCAAAGGATTATTGGCCTTTCTCACCACTCCCTGAGATCCCTTACACAATCTCATTTTTTGCTTATGTGACAATATCTTCTTTTTTTTTTTTGTTTTTGCTAAGATTTGAACTTTTAACTTGTTGCTCAAAGCAGTGACCAGAGAACAAAAAGCAGAATGGTTTCTCTATCTGTATCATATATCTGCAAACGTTCCAAGTTACTCTCTGCAGTGTGAGTATATTTTCCATCTACTGTCTTCATTGTCTTTGTCAGATACTTAATAACCAGCTTTGTGTTTGTCTCTCTGCAGAATGGTGATGTGCGGACATAATATGATGCAATTTGCAGAAACGGGCAGTATTCCTGCTCAGGGGATCCATAGTGGATAAATCAGTAGCTCAGGGAGCCAACAATTTATACAATAGTCAAAAAGTTTTTTTTATTGGATATATTTCAATACAAGGACACCAGATTTAGCAGCATCTTATAACTTAATGCTTGAAGATGCCAAAATCGGTCACCTACTGTGGATTGAAGTATGGAGCCCAACCAGCCAGGGATGTAACGAACTCCATCTCTTGGTAGCAGCTGCTCCTGACATGTGAAGGGTTGGGGGTTGGCCCCCATGCCGAATTAAGGCATACAGGCAACATCTCCACTTCTTCAAACCCACGGTTTAGTAAATATACCCCCAAGTGTTTAAATGAAAATCGCACGTTCAGCAAGCCTACGTCTGTACTTGTGACAATCTTTTACGCAAAGGACAAATTAAATTTGTGATGAGCTCTGTTCACCATCACCCTACACTTTGTATGTTTGGTCAGGTGAATGTGTGACTGATAAACATGAGGCGGATGCCACTACCAGCGATATTTTACTCTTTATCTTGATTATTGTGGTTTAATGTCCCCGTGACTTACGTGTCTAAATATAAGCTTCCTCTTCTGTTTCGTTTCATCTTTTGGAGAACTTCAAATAAAAAAGACATAATTTTTGAGAATTTCAAAATTTGAATTGTTGATGAATGTTTCAGTTGTTAAATGCCTAAGCCGGTAAAAAAAGATCTTTATCGTTATGATTAATAAAGCACCCCCAGATTGAATACATGACAACTCAAGCGCAAGCAACCACCGCCGTATCCATCTCCACGGCTGTGAAAGTTACTTGTTTTTCTGCCGAAACCCCTAAACCAGCTCTGGGGTAGTCTAAGTTCAGTCAGCGGATGCTGCGTACAGTGTAAAATTAAAGCTTTAAGGAAAAGAGCAAAAGAAACCGTGGGGTCCCCTCGCCTAAAGATGTTAACCCTTGTGCTGCCAGCCTAGTGCTGGCAATTGCAAAATCGGGAGGTGGCGGGGTCCCCCTGATTTCACAAAAACCAGCACTAGGCAAGCCAGCCAGGGCAGCACGGTGGCTTAGTGGCTAGCACTTCTGCCTCACAGCACTGGGATCATGAATTTGATTCCCAACCATGGCCTTATCTGTGTGGAGTTGGTATGTGTTTGCGTGGGTTTCCTCCGGGTGCTCCGGTTTCCTCCCACATTCCAAAAACATACTAGTAGGTTAATTGGATACTATCAAAATTGACCCTAGTCTCTGTCTGTGTGTGTGTGTTAGGGAACTTAGATTGTAAGCTCCTGTGGGGCAGGGGCTGATGTGAGTGAGTTCTCTGTACAGTGCTGCAGAATTAGCGCTATATAAATAGCTGATGATGATGATGGTGTCACTATAGTAGGGGAACTGTAGCACGGAGTCCCCTTGCCCTACTGACAAACCAGTCCCAGGCTGTTCAGCATGAGGCTGGATTCCCTAGGGAGCTGGGTCCGCAAAAATTAATGTGCGGGCTGCCCCTCTAAGGACATCCAAACCCGTACTGACAGCTCTAGGGCTCTTCCCACACCCCTGGGCGGTAGGTGTGGGGAACTACAAGTCCCAGCCCAGGCTGCTATTAACAGTCCGGGCATGCTGGTGTTTGTAAAACTACAAGCACCAGCATACCCATGGCAGCCAGGGCATGCTGGCAATTGGAGAACCAGAACTGTTTGATGAATTTGGGTGAACGGAAATGCTAAATATGTGTAATACTAAGCGTTCAGACCGCGTGCCTTGATAAAACAGGCTCGACATGTTTCCAATATAATGAAATTATATGGGAATACTACAGATTACAATCTAGTGTGAAGGTAAATACTGATAATTTACACACTGCGGAGACAGGCTTTTTTGGGGGGGGGGGAAATAAAGCATTTGAAATCACTAGAAACCTATGACGTCAGTGAGGCTCAATCACTTTGCTTCAGTGATGTCACTGGCTCCTAGGGATTTAATAATCACTGTTTCCTCAGCCCATGGAATAGCCGCCTCAGTTGGTTATATACATCCAACGCATGGTGATCTGATACTTGTGTGCGGCTGCTCAGCAATGGGAACCCGATCCGCCAAGCTCCTCATGAGCGGTTCTTTTGCTAATGCTGGGCAGGTTGGAACTTGGTAGTGAGTGTTGCGACCGAGGACAGACGATTTTTGCCAGCTATGTGCTTCTCACTCGGCCATCTTGCTCTGTGAGCTTGTGTGGCTTACCCCATCCGCGCAGCTCAAGGAGGACAGAAATTTAAAGAACTGACTTGTGCCACGTTGAAAGTCACTGAGCTCTTCAGTGCGACCCATTGTACCTCCAGTGTTTGACTGTGGGTATAGCATGGCGGTGCGCTTTATTATATGCACCTATTAGCAATGGGTGTGGCTGAAATGGCCAAACACACAAATTACAATTCCCGTCCATGGCCTTATCTGTGTGGAGTTTGTATGTTCTCCCCGTGTTTGCGTGGGTTTCCTCCGGATGCTCCGGTTTCCTCCCACACTCCAAAAACATGCTGGTAGGTTAATTGGCTGCTAACAAATTGACCCTAATCTGTGTCTGTGTGTGTGTGTTCGGGAATTTAGACTGTAAGCCCCAATGGGGCAGGGACTGATGTGAGTGAGTTCTCTGTACAGCGCTGCGGAACTAGTGGCGCTATATAAATAAATGGTGATGATGATGATTACAAGGGGTGCCCACGTACTTTTGGCCGCGCAGTGTAACTGTACACCTTCCAAAACTATAGAAACAAACTTGATGAGTGTCAAGCACAAAGACACATATAAACATTAATCTTTTATCCCATATATAATCCAGGGAACAACAGTACCTTTTAGAATGGTGTGCTGCATTTCCGGTCCCTCTGGTGAGTTACAAATCCTATGATTGTCCTGTCTGCACCATCTAGAAACAGCATCAACACTGCTCTGCTTTGATGACACCAGTAGTGCTTGGGAATGAAAAGTCACAACCGGAAGGCGAGCTGCATGTGTCACGCTCATATTGATCACTGGCTCAGAAGTGTTGGAGATTTAGGCACACTTGTTTATTTTTGGCCAGACACATGAAAGCTATAGCCCCCGGACATGTGATATCTAGCACGAGCTGATTAAACCTCTCCTACTGCTAACGTTTCCTGGCTTTCAAGTGGTTTCACTTATGCTGGCTGTTATATAAGAATATAGGACGCCAAGATATTTTACGTTTTATCCCAACATCTCTGTACATAAGCAATCATCATCATTTATTTACCGTATTTATCGGCGTATAACACGCACAGGCGTATAACACGCATCTTCATTTTAAGAGGGAAATTTCAGGAAGATTTATTTTGCCATTCTGGTCTCCTTTAAATCTGTGCACACTGCTGCACAACATCTATGTAATACACTAGCACTTTGTTAAATATATATATATTATAGAAATAATTTTAGAATATTTTCAGCACATACAGTAATATTTATTACTTGCACATATTGGATCCAGCATGCTGGCACTATTGTATCACCAGTTTTTCACATATGGGAATTATAATGTTAGCACTTTATATAATTATTTTAAAATGACTATATACCGTATTTTATCTGTTTAATTGTTAGTTCGTTGTTGCGCCGTACACAAAACCCCACTTTACTTCACTACTTTACTTGTACCTGACGGGTACAAGTTCTCCTACCTCAGACAGCGAACTCTCGCAGTGCAGAGCGTTGCCGTGGTTACGCTCCGATGGCCGCGAGAATTAGACGTGAGGAAGGCGCGGCTTCTTAACATTATATCGGCGTATAACACGCATACATCATTTGCCCCCTATTTTCAGGGGGAAAAAAGTGCGTGTTATACGCCGATAAATACGGTATATAGCGCCACTGATTCCGCAGCACTGTACAGAGAACTCATTCACATCAGTCCCTGCTCCATTGGAGCTTACAGTCTAAATTCCCTAACATACACACACACAGAGGGAGACTAGGGTCAATTTTGATAGCAGCCAATTAATCTACCAGTATGTTTTTGGAGTGTGGGAGGAAACCGGAGCACCCAGAGGAAACCCACGCAGACCATACAAACTCCACACAGATAAGGTCATGGATGGGAATTGAACTCATGACCCCAGCGCTGTGAGGCAGGAGTGCTAACCACTACACCACTGTGCTGCCCAATAGTTCTTTATCTTCGTCTTTGTAAATGATGACGGAGATGTAGGCGTACAGAATAAGTGCCGAGCTCCCCACGCCTGATTTTGGCTCTTGACTTCTGAAAAACCTTTAATTGATTCGGCTATATGTCATGTAGTTTTCTTGTCACTTGTCACTGCATGACGTTCAGCAAGGCAGGAAATCAACTGTGCTGGGTGGGCCACGGAGGACTGGTCTGCAATCAATTTCAGTTCTTAAAGATCAGCAACACATCGGATTTGGCCGTGTGTACCGAATATGCTGCGCAAGAGACTTGTATGTTTATACACTGCTGTTTGCTACGTTGAGCAGGATCTCATCTCTTACAATTAGTGGGGCTGTCCTCTAAACACCAAAGGATCTGAAGCACAGTTAGAAATAATAGAGGCTGATTAAATGGCCAAGGGGTTGGCTGTCCTAATGTGGACCCCAGTGTATGTGTGAGTTTGTGTGTTGGGGAATTTAAACTGTTGGCTTCCAAGGGATAGGGACTGAATGCTTCTGTATTCTCTAGAATGGGCTGTGTAAGTGGTGGTGCTATATAAATAAACAGTGATTAATAAAAGTAAAAAATATAAGCTCTAGACTTGCTCACACATCTCACTGCTACATATAGAATGATACTTGGCCTGGTGATCATTGATAGTGGCACCAAGTGGAATACATATATGCTTTATTTAAGTAAATAACCATACATTGTTATGGTCACATATATACTAGAGTGATATGGTTGACTATAATTACAATGGCTGCAAGAAGAGTCCCCACTGAAAGGTAAAGTGGACAGCTCGATACAGCTCAAGTTTCCTAATGTTTCGTGAGCAAGTGTCTAAGGCAGAGGCGGGCAACCTGATATACGTCAAGGGCGGCATGTGCGGCCCTCCCATCTTGAAAGGGGCAGCACTTAATTTCAAGAATGAAAAAAACATAATGCATAACAACCTTGGAATGCCCACATAACTCATTCCAAAATGCCCCTAACATGCCCATCCAAAATTCAGCCATGTGCTGCTCAGACCCCTCACTTGCTTCAAAGTAGCCCAACACGCCCTCAGACCCCCACTTGCCGCAAAATGCACCCACATGTGCTCACACCTCCACAAGCCCTTAGATCCCACATCTACTCAATAACTCCCTCACATACCCCTCAGTCCTACCCCCACATGCCATCAGACCTTATAGAATTCCGCAGCAGAAAGTTGGTCAGTTTAATTACACAGCCCAACTAAAAAAAAGTTTTTATTTTTTTTTAGTTGCTAAGGATATTTGAACAGATTTAGGGTATTTTGGGGTTGTTTACTCAAAAATGAAAATATTTTTTCCGAATTGGCTCTATTTCTTGAGATAATGGCTACCCTCAATTAATAAGGAACTTGGCCATAATGTGTGCATCTATCAGAACATTCTAGAAGGTGAGACAGGCGAATATTCTAGGTGTTCACTTTGCGATCATTCTAGAATATTCCCATCTCTATATATAAGTGATCGGTCACCCAAACATCAGTCAGTTGACACGTAGCAGTTGAGCGATTCACAATGTCTATTGTGTTTTTCTTGTTTCTCGTCCGTGTAATATATTTGTATACATCTAATTTGTCTAAATAATTCAAGTTGTATACGGAGTGGTTGTAGTGACAATTTGTATGTACAGAGTGTTTCACGTAAGAATAAAGTCAATTAATGTTAAAATGTGTTTTTATCTACAATGCCCAATTTGTTAAGGCCTTGGACAAAGATAGTGATTGCTTCAAATACATTTTTACATTGTTTCCCTGGACTAAGTATGGAAAAGCCAAAAACTGGAATCTTTGATGGCTCTTAAATTCAAAAACTTATGAAGGATTCTAATTGCAAAAAATTTATGAATGGTGATGAAGCTTCTGCCTAGTGCAGTTATGTCTCTGGTGTCAAGAGCTTCTTGGGTAACCACAAAGCAGACAATTCTGAAGAACAAACTTTAAAAATGTGGCTACTAATATGAGCATAAAGGTAGACTTTCTCCATAGCCACTTACACAGATTTCTGGATAATCCTGGTGACTTTAGTGAGGAACAAGGGGAGAGGTTTCATCAAGATATAAAGGTGATGGAGGAAAGGTATCAAGGCCTATGGGACAGACACATGATGGCTGACTACTGCTGGAGCCTCGTATGTGATTGCCCTGATAACCCACAAAAAATAAAATCATACAAACTGCATTTTACTGTACACGGATCTTGCACAAGTAATCGATAGATATGGCTCGTGATGGGTGGATGTGTACTTGTCAGACTCAATTACATTTGCATAAACATTCCGTTACAGTACACATCCTATGCTTCCATGCCCTATTCCTCCTCCATCCTGCACCTCTAAGTGGAAGGAGGAGTAAGAATGAAATGTACACAAATCTGCAAGTGGATATGTTCTCTTTGTGGGTATGGAAAATGCAAATTTTCCTATTTTTCACTGCTCTGGTGTAAGACCCACTCTGCATCCACCCCACATAAACTGTGTTGGCCAATCTGGTTGTCCTCCACCAAATTGGTCATACTTTGCACAGCCTGTGACCATCTGATCTAGTAGACCAGTACAGACATATAGTGCATGAGTGAGGTTATAGACAGACTATGTAAGAAAAGAGAGGGCAGCACGGTGGCTCAGTGGTTAACACTTTTGCCTTACAGCACTGGGGTCATGAGTTCAATCCCGACCATGGCCTTATCTGTGAGGAGTTTGTATGTTCTCCTCGTGTTTGCGTGGGTTTCCTCCCACACTCCAAAAACATACTGGTAGGTTACTTGGCTGCTAACAAAATCAACCCTAGTCTGTGTCGGTCTGTCTCTGTGCATCTTTGTGTGTGTTAGGGAATTTAGACTGTAATCCCCAATGGGGCAGGGAGTGATGTGAGTGAGTTCTCTGTACAGCGCTGCGGAATTAGTGGCGCTATATAAATAAATGATGATGATGAAAAAAGAGGATGGGCACTTTGACATCCTCTCACCGCACACCTCTATGTACAACCAAATGTGCCGTCCAGTTATCAGGCTGAGCGATGGGATTGCATAATGTGTGACAAACATAAGCTCCAGAAAAGTCAAAGCAGCCAACTTGGATCTACTTGTTCCACAAATGCTTAATTTCCAGTTATCAGCTGACTTTGCTAGTTGTGCCTCCATCAGAGTCCATTTGATGAGGGAAGTCTCTAAGAGGGGCGACCTGCTTATCTCAGGTGACTGTGACCATCGCTATTCGTAAGCGGGTTTTCCACGATGGCAGAAATATTTAGCTGCTCCATTGTAAACTTTTTAGCAGTCATTTAAAAAGCTCCGGAAGGTGTATGTGGTGGTTTTACTTTAAATGCCACTGTTTCTTCGATCTGTAAAGTCGAGGGACACACATTCGAAAAAAAAAATGTGCTCAGAGAAGTTGCGAAAATGATTAAAAAGTTGTTTCATTATCCAGTGCTGGGCGGGGCCTTCCAGACGCCTGGCGAGGGCTGTCGTGCAAGTCGAGCAATGAAGTTGTGTGAACTCTCTGAGCCTCCCAGAGGGAAGCATATTTAGGCTGCAAAACATCTTGGCCCCGGTTTGCAGTGCGCAGCGATGGAGGCTGCAGGATTAGATCACTGTAAATAGCAGCATGAAAGAAACAGAACTTGGCATTTTTTTTTTAATGAAAGGAATTATTATTTTCTTAACCCTGGGAAGGAAAAAGTTTAAATAACAGTCTCTTTATCAGGGGTTAGAGTGAGAACCCCAGTTAAAATACTGCATATATTGTGGCATGGGCAAATTAGACTCGCTGACAAACGGGGTACTGTGCAAAATGTGACGTTTTCACAGTCTTTCAATAAACCAGCGCTCCTTCCAGACTTTGTGGCTGGGCTTTGCAGGAAAGCCTTACAGGTCTGTTATTCTAGAGAGCTGGAGCAGAACTGAGCTCTTGGTCTGTTCCTGTTCTTAACTCCTTTCCTGCTGGAGGGACGCAGCAATGGATTGTAGTGTAATTGCATTTGCATGTAAATGCAGTGTGTGTAAGTATGTATACATTGCAAGAAAGCCTTGCTTCCCGTGTGAACCACTGGTAGAGCTCTTCAATATGTCCCCCTACATACCTGCATGCCGTGTACCGCATATCATGCATGCCGTGTACCGCATATCCTGCATGCCGTGTACCGCATATCCTGCATGCCGTGTACCGCATATCCTGCAAAGACTTCATTCATTTTTACCCCAACACTACAACAAAGGACAGTTTTTCTTTAATTAAATTCTTCTTTTTAAACTGCTGCAATGCCTGCTTAGTATATCATTTCCTCTCATTTGCAGAGCATACCAGTGGCATTAGGCAGGGACTGCCAACAAAGTTAGTTCATAAATGGAAATCAAATGTTTGTGGAACATTGTATTAGAAAATACTTCTATCTGGTGGCAGGGGGTAATTTGGGTTCTGGTTGTCTCAGTTAAGTATTTGCTTCATATTTGATGCTAGATATATTCTACAACTCACCGTTTTCTGCAGCTTATGTTTCACACATTATGCTATCTGGTCATTCATCCTGATAAGCGGTTCACTGTGACCACATTTGGTCATATATGGGGTGGGTAAGAGGATCTCAAAGTGTCCTTCCTCTTCTCTCTGACCAAATTGACTCTGCTGCTCTTTTATATCAGTTTTTCCCGATCGCTTGGTTAGCCACATGCTGTGCGAATTATGACCAGTTTGATCAGAGGTGACCAAATTAGCCAACTTAGTCTACATGTGTATTAAGTGTAGCCTGCCAACTAGCATATCTTTGCAGGATAGATTCAATTTCTTACTGTACGTGGTGTAGCAGATAAGTGTTTCTTGAAATGGGTGTGATTTGGGCAGATTTTGGTGTGGCATAGCTTGTCCTGATTTTCCCAGTTGGGAGTGTTATTATTATTATTATTATTATTATCATTTATTTGTTAGGCGCCACAAGGTTTCCGCAGCGCCTTACATAGTACAAACAGTAGACCATAAAGGGTGAAACAGTACAGAACAATTAACACAAAGTACCAATGCTTCAGAAACATCGGGCAGACATATGGAGCAGAAGAACAGGTATGGAGACAGGAGGGGAGAGGGGTCCTGCTCATATGAGCTTACATCCTAAGGGAGGGTGGACAAAACAGGCACGAAAGGGAGCCAGTGATGCAAGGGGGAGAGCAAAAGGGACCAGGGGATAGAGAGGAGAACGAGCGCAGGAGATGAGGGGTTAGGTGGAAGGTTGGTAGGCTTTGAGGAACAGGTGAGTTTTGAGTGCCCGTTTGAAGGAGCACAGATTGGGAGCGAGACGGATGGAGCGAGGGAGGTCGTTCCAGTGCAGGGGGGCAGCTCGGGAGAAAAGACAGGTTGCTCCATGTGAGGATCGACCTTCAGATTATGAGACTGACGCGCTACCTACTGCACTAACGAGGCAGCTACGGTGTATGGTGCAATCAGAGCCACAACTAGACATTATGGTGCCCTGGGAAGAGGGACACTGATTTTGGTGGGGTCAGTAGTAGGTACCCTGGTTGGGGAACATGTCGTCTTATTTACAGCACTGCAATTTAACCACAACCTGTGTTTATCTGCAGCACAAATAAAAATATTATTTAGGTACTTTGATACCAAAGCCAAAGGTTGCAAATGGTGCCCTCTTAGCGCCCACCTCTCTGCCTGTGTTACAGTCTGCTGTCCACAGATGCGTTACCTGTAGCTAAAGTACTTGTATAATACAGGTGTATTACCTATCATTGATTCCTGTGATAACACATTTAACTGTTCACAACTTTGCATGTGTTAAAGTCTGAAGCACTGGAAACATTAAATTAATTTAGATGTGCTGCACTTAGGGATTAATAATTACCAGCAGTTTGACTTCTCTGACATCCTTCGCTCCCATGAGAGAGTGCTGCAGCTACATTAGCTGTATGCATGCAAAAGTGCTTGAGGCTAATCTGGAGTGAAACCTGGTGGACGGACAGCCACCCAAAATCAGGACAGTTGGCAGACTACTACCTGTTCTTGCAGCTTTAACAATTTGCTGCAGCTGGTGTCTTTACTCAGTTGTTGCTTGGCCAGATCCTGGAATGTTGGGGACCTGTATGGAAAAGAACTAGGTACTATTCACTTACTGGAAAGCCAAGCAATGAGTGTACAATCTAGACCTCAGTCTGCCTAGCCATCCCTGACAGTAAATTAATTATACCCATGTTTTATAAATAGGATTCCTCTCTCACCCAACATTAAATTAATTGCATTTACAGTTAATATATGGGCCTGTTTTCCCCCAACCAACCCAGGCTTTAAAGCAATAGCTTTCACATTTATTAAATAGCCTTCCAAACCATCCCAGCATTAAATAATTAATGAGTCCTAGCATCAAATAGCCCCTACAACTAAATAAATAGCTCCTACTCTTAACCCACCAATAAATGAATCGCCCCTACTCTAAACCCACTAATAAGTTAATAGCCCCCTCCATCACCCCACCAATAAATGAATAGACCACACAATCATCCCATCAGTACATTTATAACCCCCATTCTACCCCCCACCATTACACATATATTCCCCATATTACATTCTTTTTTGTACTGTCACAAGTTTTCAGTTGTGATAAGGGAATTAACAGGTATTAGAGATTATTTTTCTCATTACAGTTTATTAAAAGTATCTCCCTCTTGGCATACTCAGAACTGTCGCACAACAGAATATGGAACACAGCCTGGTAGATATGGAATGTGGGTGCAGTGTAAATGTTCCATTTATCTCCATTGTGTACTTTTAGATTAGCCCTCAGCAAGGGTCTGAGCGCTGTCAGTAACTCCAGCTTTTCCTCTGGTTATTGATTGGGAGCTTTTCAATATTTTTCCTAATGCCTGTGGCCTCGTTGGTGGAAGGAGGAGGACGGTAGCCAAAGGGAAGGTTGGAAGGGAGAGGAGAGTGGGCCACGGACCACCCCTACCCCTGGACTTGACTACTCCATTTGTTAGGGAGCTGAGCCAATCAGGTAGCTGGGGAAGGTCTTTGTCGGCCAACAGTTGCAATATGGTGGCTGATCTGGACCCAACCAGCCACTAACAAAGCTCCCTAGCAAGTCTTAGACCTCATTAACTAGAGCCAATCCACCTGGATTAAAAACAAAAACAAATAAAATCCCTGAATCCCATGATGGAGCCAGATCATGCCCTCCTCCACCCAGTCTTGTACCCTGGGCAGTGGCATACGTTGCACTGCACTAGTTATGGCTCTGGTGTGGGGAATTAATTAACTTATCACTCAATGTTGTACAATCCTGTATTACACTCTAATACCTCCTCACTGTCCTTCTGTTTATAAGTGAGGTGGTTTTTTTTGCATCCAGTTTCCCTATAAAATGTTTGCCATAAAGTACTTTAGTTCCTTTATTGTCAATAGAAAGTCATCATTCCAACCTGTACATTAGAAAGGGCACAGGACAGCAATTCATATCTATCTATATTAAGAAAGCAAATATGTATCAAATGTGTGATCATAGTGTGATCTTCAAAACCTGTAGCATCCAGGAAATAGCTTTGAACTATTAGGATTTTAAGATTTCTGAGAACATACCATATGCTAAGCCAGTTGGTAGGAATGAGGTGGATGTTGAAAACAGTGGTTTTAAAAAGATGCTAACATGACATGATGTTAAAAATAGTCACCGTGGTCTCTTTATATTCCTGTTTTATTTCAAAGAAAACTTTGTTGCATTTATATTTCTGTCAGTTTGTTATTACAATTTTTATTAGTAAAGTATTGTGACTTTTTTTTATCATATTAAAGAACTTTTAGTAACATTCTGTCTTTGTGTTCTTAATGAATTAATGTGCCAGATATGCTTATTTATTTATTTAAATAATGTGTACCTTTGATTATCTTAGGTTAAGATAGATCAGGGTGTTTCTGAAGAATTCCTTAGAGTGTCTGCTTTTGGACTAAATGTTAATGGTGGCCGAACTGGGTTGTTGATAGTGAGTGTGAGAGATGTTTTGAGGAATTTTAGTCATTTTAGCCATGGACTTAGAAAGTCAGTTTTAGATTTTTGATTAAAACAAAATATAGTTCCCTATGAATACTGCTCTCTATTCTCTGTACCCCTTGTATTGCAGCAATAATTGAATTATATGGAATGTGTGTAGGTGAGGCGCAGTCAGTAAAGGCTAACCCTTCCTGAATTTGGGTGTCTAATGGAGTAAAAATATTAGACTCTTCTTTACAATAATCTTGTAAATCCAGCTGCTTCAAGCGTGAATTCTAGCGAAATGGTTGTAAAAACGATTTGCACACACGCAGCTCCCGTTATACCAATGTTTCTCGTTTGCTCATTTTTATAACATGAGATTTGTAACTTGGAATGACATTTTTTCCAATAATAAAGGGAAAAAGAAACGTTTCCTCTCACCGCCTCTTAATCAGCCCCTGGGGTAAATGGCATGCTGGTAGGTTCATTCCTCAATCGGGCAGTGTCCTCTCCCTGCTCAGAGCCTCATATTAAGGGATGCTTGGAGCGTTGATGTATGTAATATCCCCTCTTCATCTTACAGTCTAATGATTGACTTGCTCAGCCTGGAGAATACGTCTAACCTCAAGCCACCCATGTTTGTGTAAGTAATGGAATAATGCCCTCGTTTCTCCCCACTTATGTGAACCATTATTCCGATTTCCTGTTGCCTCGATCAGCCTCTGACATGATTTATGGGACACGGCTAAGTGTCGTGTTTTTGTCCCCCCAGTTGTTGTAATTGTCATATCGTAATTACACTGAAACAATAATAATACAGTCGGGACGCTGATTGTGCGGTGTTCTGGTTATTGTCGCCCTGTCCCTGGAGTTGGCATTATTTGGTAATGAAAGCTAGACAAGCACTCAGTTTGTTGATACTAGCGTTTATTTATATAGCACCAATCATATTACGCAGCGTTGTACAAAGAGGATGTGTAATCATTCACATCCGTCCCTATTGGAGCTTACATTCTAAATTCCCTAACACGTACACATGTGTACTCGGTCGCTTTGCAGAAGCCGATTAACCTACCTGCATGTTTTTGGGTGTGTGGGAGGAAATCGGAGCACCCTGAAAAAATCCGTGCAAACTCCACACAGTGCTTGGTTGGAATTAAACCCATTTCTTCATAAATTCCTTGTGTTTATAATTATGGCTCCCAACGTGTTTGACACTAACATATATTTGATGATACTGTCTGTGAGCACAATTTTCGGGCTTTGTTGTGTGTTTTTATTTTTTTGTCGACTTATGCTGAGGTGTTTGTGCATCTTTGTGCTCAAGTATGAGTGCATTGACTAGAATCGGAAGGCTGGGTTGTCAGCCTGTTTACTATTGGTTTGCATGGCAATGAATGGGTGTTTTGAAGGGAGCGGGGTTAGGGGGCAGCCTAGTCCCTCAGAGGTTCTGGGCACGCTCCTAGGGTGTGTGGCCACACCCCATATTGGCGTGGACATGCCCCAGTGATGACATGGGATGACATTTTCACCCACACATATTTATATACAATATATAGCACGTTAATTAATTTTTGTTGTAAAAAGAAAAAACCCTGCTCATTTTGTGGCTCTGGAGACAATAGTCGCGTTCTTCTCTGGCTCTGACTGATTGGTCCATTAAGGTTCACCTGTCACATTCACGCAACAGAGTCGGCCATCTTGTGGTCTGAGGCAATATTCACGTGAACGCGGCCTATCATTAGGAACGAATAAACTTGCGTTAAAAGATAACTTGTGCATGTCTAAAAGGCTGCGTTCTCATGAATGTTGAGTTATACCACAACATTCAGTTTATAGGCTGCTTTTCCATCATTACCGGGGCTGCCCACAAAATGGCCGACCCTGATCTGCGTAGGCGACAGGTCCATTTTAATAAGACACAGGGGTTTGCGAGTGTGTGCAGCAGGCTCGCTTCACTTTCATCTTTTTGGGACAAATGGGCAGAGATCCAGCTTTTTGAGGGATTTAATCCTGATATAAATATGCATTTCCTGACCTACGCCTGATGCCTACAGAGCTTTGTGACAGCAGCTGTGAAATATTTCATGGACGGTAAATGGGATGAGTCTTAGATGTCTTGTTTTCTCCACAAGCTGTTGTCATGTTCATATCATCGTGGGGTGACAAATAACCCATGAAAGGAAGTCTCCATGTGTCCCTCACTAATGTGAATAAAGAAGGTTTCCGCCACTCTCAGACACACATTTTCTACGCATCCCTCATTCCATCTGCTCAAGGACCCTCAATGTTCCATGGCGCCTATGATTTAATAGATAATACTGTATGGGGCAGACATATCCCCAAAGGAAATAGATCCTGGAAATAAAAATGTTCTGCTGCTGCTCCCCCAAGGGCAAAGCCCCCGGGGTGGTGGCTTCCAAGGTAATGGTTTACAGTCAGAAAAACATTAAGGGCCTGATTCATCTTTGAATGTAAGCCCCGTTGTCTGCTGTGTCTTGTGTAAAATTGCACTGCGAATGCTCAGAAACGGACTTTGCGCCAGTGAATGCAATTGCATCCAATTCAAGTCCGCACAAAAATGACACTACCACTTGAAGGGCGTTCCGAGGTCTAAATCACGCATAAACGTTCAATTCAGGCTTTGGGCATCTCTTAGGTACGTGCATGCATTTTTACTGGTTTTCCCTAAAATAGTCCAACTGGGGAAAAGCAAAACCTTCCCGGAATTCTGAATCTCCCGGACATTCCGGGAGAGTGGGTAAGTATGCTGTATGTTCCTCCTAG
Source organism: Mixophyes fleayi (assembly GCF_038048845.1). NCBI lineage: Eukaryota > Metazoa > Chordata > Amphibia > Anura > Limnodynastidae > Mixophyes > Mixophyes fleayi. The sequence goes on along the minus strand of NC_134407.1, from coordinate 206,448,433 downwards.
AAATGCTTGACACACCCCTGGGCAGCACTAGATACACCCATGACTGAAGCTAGATAGGACCCCGTCAGTCAGAGCAGGACACGCCCCCTTTGGCAGCTCGCCGCGCCTCGGTGCTACTTGCACAGTCTCCTAGTTAACAAGTATAGTGTTAATCTAAAAGCTCACATAATAAAATGTAATGCTTTGTTTCCTGGACTTGGATAGGAAAATAAAGTATTTCTGTCAGCAGGAAGAACTTTAAAGTGACTTAAATAATGGTAAATTGTATAAACCACATGCATGTTAGTATGGCTCTAGTGAATGCGTGATTGGGCGGAGTCACGTGTTGGTCTCCCTTTTAATACCATGATAATTCTCACCATTATCTCCAGGGTCACACGGTCCAGTCGTAGCCTTTCCCTGGAGACCATAAGCCTGTGAGGTGTCCAAGCTGTCAGTCACAGTGACAAAGGTAAACAGTCTCATGACAGGCTGCGTGAATGCAAAACTACCACAATTCTATGAAAAATGAGTTTACCGTCTACTCTATGGAGTGTAGCACTGGCTGGGAGCCAGTTTATGGGCAAACGAACTTTATCTTACAATGGTGAGAACCTCATGTATAACCTGATTGGCAAGACATGGGTCTGTGAATGCACATATTGTAATTTATTAGATTATGTATTAGTCTTTTTGTATTTATTAGTGTATAGATTTTGCCACATAACCAGAATAATAACTAGATGTGCAAGAACAGAGGTTCTGAGTGGAATTAATATCAAGAACGCAGTCAGTTTAAGGGACTAGAGGGTCTGACATGAGTACATGCATATTTTTTTTCATATAGCCCTAATGTGTAAAAATAAATGTTTTTTATATATAAACATATTAAGGTACATTTTCCTGATTTGTTATGACATTCTAGAATTTTTGGTTGGGGTTCATAGCAACAATTCGGATTTGAAAACTTTGGGGGTTCTTTGGGGAGTACACTCATAATTTGGGTATACTTAAAGAGCCACTATTTGTAATGAATGTACATGACAGACTGTGTATGACAGAGCTGAATACCGTACATGAAATAATTGGAGTGTTTTATACTACATCGATCCTCTGCTGCTGGATGCCCTGCTAGGAGGGAGATTCTTCTCTAACACAGCAGACACGGAGGGGTCATTGTGAGTGGCATCTGCTGCAAAAGTACATGGAAAATATGTGCTGTTGGGGTGATAATTGTGTATCGTAGAAATTAGTATTTTAGTATGTGGAATTACTGGTCCTAGCACACCATAGCTTGGGTATACTGGTGCTTGTAGAACTACAAGTACCAGTATACCCATTGCTGGCAGTGCTTGCTGGTGTTTGTAGAACTACAAGTACCAGTATACCCATTGCTGGCAGTGCTTGCTGGTGCTTGTAGAACCACAAGTGCCAGTATACCCATTGCAGGCAGTGCATGCTGGTGCTTGTAGAACCACAAGTGCCAGTATACCCATTGCAGGCAGTGCATGCTGGTGCTTGTAGAACCACAAGTGCCAGTATACCCATTGCAGGCAGTGCATGCTGGTGCTTGTAGAACCACAAGTGCCAGTATACCCATTGCAGGCAGTGCATGCTGGTGCTTGTAGAACCACAAGTGCCAGTATACCCATTGCAGGCAGTGCATGCTGGTGCTTGTAGAACCACAAGTGCCAGTATACCCATTGTAGGCAGTGCATGCTGGTGCTTGTAGAACTACAAGTGCCAGTATACCCATTGCAGGCAGTGCATGCTGGTGCTTGTAGAACTACAAGTGCCAGTATACCCATTGCTGGCAGTGCATGCTGGTGCTTGTAGAACTACAAGTGCCAGTATACCCATTGCAGGCAGTGCATGCTGGTGCTTGTAGAACTACAAGTGCCAGTATACCCATTACTGGCAGTGCATGCTGGTGTTTGTAGAACCACAAGTGCCAGTATACCCATTGCTGGCAGTGCTTGCTGGTGTTTGTAGAACCACAAGTGCCAGTATACCCATTACTGGCAGTGCATGCTGGTGCTTGTAGAACCACAAGTGCCAGTATACCCATTGCTGGCAGTGCATGCTGGTGCTTGTAGAACCACAAGTGCCAGTATACCCATTGCTGGCAGTGCTTGCTGGTGTTTGTAGAACCACAAGTGCCAGTATACCCATTGCTGGCAGTGCTTGCTGGTGTTTGTAGAACTACAAGTGCCAGTATACCCATTGCTGGCAGTGCATGCTGGTGCTTGTAGAACCACAAGTGCCAGTATACCCATTGCTGGCAGTGCATGCTGGTGCTTGTAGAACCACAAGTGCCAGTATACCCATTGCTGGCAGTGCATGCTGGTGCTTGTAGAACCACAAGTGCCAGTATACCCATTGCTGGCAGTGCTTGCTGGTGCTTGTAGAACTACAAGTGCCAGTATACCCATTGCTGGCAGTGCATGCTGGTGCTTGTAGAACTACAAGTGCCAGTATACCCATTGCTGGCAGTGCATGCTGGTGTTTGTAGAACCACAAGTGCCAGTATACCCATTGCTGGCAGTGCATGCTGGTGCTTGTAGAACTGCAAGTGCCAGTATACCCCTTACTGGCAGTGCATGCTGGTGCTTGTAGAACTACAAGTGCCAGTAAACCCATTGCTGGCAATGCATGCTTGTGCTTGTAGAACCACAAGTGCCAGTATGCCCATAGATACCAGGGCATGCTGGTGTTTGTAGAACCACAAGTATCAGTATACCCATAGATACTAGGGCATACTGGTGCTTGTAGAACTGCAAGTGCCAGTATACCCATTGCTGGCAGTGCTTGCTGGTGTTTGTAGAACTACAAGTGCCAGTATACCCATTGCTGGCAGTGCATGCTGGTGCTTGTAGAACTACAAGTGCCAGTATACCCATTACTGGCAGTGCATGCTGGTGCTTGTAGAACTACAAGTGCCAGTATACCCATTGCTGGCAGTGCTTGCTGGTGTTTGTAGAACCACAAGTGCCAGTATACCCATTGCTGGCAGTGCTTGCTGGTGTTTGTAGAACCACAAGTGCCAGTATACCCATTACTGGCAGTGCATGCTGGTGCTTGTAGAACCACAAGTGCCAGTATACCCATTACTGGCAATGCATGCTGGTGCTTGTAGAACCACAAGTGCCAGTATACCCATTACTGGCAGTGCATGCTGGTGCTTGTAGAACTACAAGTGCCAGTATACCCATTGCTGGCAGTGCTTGCTGGTGCTTGTAGAACTACAAGTGCCAGTATACCCATTGCTGGCAGTGCATGCTGGTGCTTGTAGAACTACAAGTGCCAGTATACCCATTGCTGGCAGTGCATGCTGGTGCTTGTAGAACTACAAGTACCAGTATACCCATTGCTGGCAGTGCATGCTGGTGTTTGTAGAACCACAAGTGCCAGTATACCCATTGCTGGCAGTGCATGCTGGTGCTTGTAGAACTGCAAGTGCCAGTATACCCATTACTGGCAGTGCATGCTGGTGCTTGTAGAACTACAAGTGCCAGTAAACCCATTGCTGGCAATGCATGCTTGTGCTTGTAGAACCACAAGTGCCAGTATGCCCATAGATGCCAGAGCATGCTGGTGTTTGTAGAACCACAAGTGCCAGTATGCCCATCGATGCCAGGGCATGCTGGTGTTTGTAGAACCACAAGTATCAGTATGCCCATAGATGCCAGGGCATGCTGGTGTTTGTAGAACCACAAGTGCCAGTATGCCCATAGATGCCAGGGCATGCTGGTGTTTGTTGAACCACAAGTGCCAGTATGCCCATAGATACCAGGGCATGCTGGTGTTTGTAGAACCACAAGTACCAGTATACCCATAGATACCAGGGCATACTGGTGCTTGTAGAACTACAAGTGCCAGTATACTGATTGCTGCCAGAGCATAGTGGTATTTGTACAACTTCAAGCAGCAGCATGCCTTAGCATTCAGGTTACAATGAGGCCTGAAGTGGCACATAGGAACATACTTAAAAAAAAAAAAATACACCTTAGAAGCTGTTCTTTAAATAAGCACCCCGAGTCCCTCATTCTCCATGTTATTATACACCTAAACCAAAAGGGATTCTTCTGTTCCATCGCCTTTCTTCTTATTTTCCATCTTCTTTTACTATCGTCTTTCATCTTATCCATGAAACCCTCTTAGATGATGATAATCTGATACTTGAGACGAATGATGATAAAATATATCAATGAACCTTCGTGCATTGAAACCCCACATGGGGTCTATACTCAAATAGCCAATCAGAGTGGCTTTCTCATGCTCTAACCAATTAGAGTCCTTTCCGGACAGGCCCATGGCTTGCCATTTGCGTTGCAGGTTATCATCTCTTCAATTGTAAATGTGAGACTTAGTTTACAATTTGCTATATACCTAGATATTAAATAATGCATTGCAAACAAAACATGTCACATGTCCATACAAATACACCTATTAAACACCCTAAAATGTCCTGTATTTCATTGTAAATACAAATGTATTAAAAATTTTGGTTAAGTGGCTCTAAACACGTCATACAAAAATATAAACGTCATGTAAGTGGTGTATCTTGGGAAGTAATGCATGGGTAATGGATACTGACTTTTTTTTACAATATGCTTTTATTTAGTTTTCATATGCTTCTAATGAGTAAATTAAGTTATAAGAGCTGTTTAGTCATAGGGAGGGTTCTAGTTGGTTACAGCATTTTTGACTTTGCACATGATCCATGTTCGTTAAACAGCCTGTTAAAGTTTAAAGGGTAAATTCACTCAAAAATGACAATATTAATGCTGGTTACTAGAGCTTGCTGGAATATATCCTGTTATGTGAAATAGAGCCTCTGTCTGACATCGCAGACCAATATCTGTTGCTGCCATTTGATAGTTAGGTTATTAAAAGCTGATACTTCACCCTCTGCAACCACGGAAACAAACTGGACAGCAGTGATTGTTTTTATGGTTGCAGAGGTTGCTATGGAGTGTCCGTTTTTATTAACCTATCTGTCAAATGTCAGCAGCAGTGTGTTTCTCAGTTTTAAGCAAAACATTTCAGGCAAAAGACCTATTTCAAATATCAGGAGTTATTGCAGCGTGTTGTAGCAACCAACATAATGGTTTGAATTAGGCAACATCGTTTTCAAGTGGAGTTACACAATAATAATTGTTTGAGCGTGGAAAAAAGAAAATACATTAAATACTGCAAGCTGTGAATACACATGGGCAGGTCCAGCTGCTCAATCCAAGTGCTCAGATGTGAACACTTGTATCACATTGGTCACAACTGTGCAACGCTGTTGTAGAGGTCATCGTCTAACCAATTTCATTTTACTTTAATTTAAATTTAATTTAATTTGATTTGAATGTTCCAGTCAGATGTTTTTCGCCATTGTCGGCCATTTTGTGCTGTGATCGGTGGTCGATAATCACTTCCGTTTTGCAATACAGTGACACTAGGAGATTTTCTGGAGACACGATTTCCAACCGTAAAAGTATTTGTGACCTGTGTCGAGTCACTTTGTCTCCCTTTGCCCCAGGCAACAAGAATAGATCAAAACTTGATTGGGCGGGGAAACTGCATGAAACCTTTTCATTTTCAGCCCTGCATAAAATTGTATGACCGGTTTTGCTGACATTGACAACGTCATTATATACCATTATCTGTTGATCCTTATTCATGAGGCATAATAGTCATTTATGTATAATTATTATAACTGCTGGTGTTGTTTTCTAATTGTGTATAATTGTGAATTGTTACAAACTGCATGGGGACATGAACTTTTTTAATGTATTATTTATCTCAAAATTGTTGAAATTTGTCCAACCATTTTTATGAACGTACCTTAAATTTAGCAGAATTGGGGGAGGACATAAAGGGACTTTTAATCTATACAAATCAATCAGATTTTACTGTCGGATGTCTAGTTTGTATGTTTGCACACATAGCACCCAAATGTGTTACACTTGGTGTTATGGAAGTAGACTTCTGTACCTTTAAGTGAACCTGTCGGCAACACACAGCCGCTGCAGCCATTTTGTTTCCTGAACTTCTATTCAGGAGAATGTAGGAACCAGTACCACATGACTAGTATTTGGTCAGTGGCGGGCTGGACAAGGGGGGATATGCCCCCTGGGCCGGACAATAAAAGTGTATTTTGGGCCGTCTGGTGGTCCAGTGGGAATGCGGTGCAGGACAGCATAGGTGCCTGCACCACATTTCTGTAATGACAGTGCTACAGGGCTCTAGGCTATGGGAGCAGGGTAGTGCCAAATTTCTGTGTGTGAGTGATGTGGCCGTGCGGACGCTATCACCACAGTAGTGATGGCTCAATTTTCTGCTTCTGAGGGGAAGGGGGTGGTTTGGTCAATCGACATGGCCCCCCCCCCATCCCTCTCAGCACCCTGCCGCCCCCAGTGCTCCCTCCTCCCTGACTGTCGGGTGTGAAATCATCTTCACGTCCTGACACTCAGTGATTTGCTGCGCTGAGAAGAGCAGCTGCAGAGGAGAAAGACAGAAGGTGTGTTATGATTTGTGTTTGTGGAGGGGAACAGTGTGATGAGGGGAACAGTGTGATGAAGGGGGGAGCAGTGTGATGAAGGGGGCAGCAGTGTGATGAAGGGGGCAGCAGTGTGATGAAGGGGGCAGCAGTGTGATGAAGGGGGCAGCGGTGTGATGAAGGGTGGAACAGTGTGATGAGGGGAACAGTGTGATGAAGGGGGCAGCAGTGTGATGAAGGGGGCAGCAGTGTGATGAAGGGGGCAGCAGTGTGATGAAGGGGGCAGCGGTGTGATGAAGGGTGGAACAGTGTGATGAAGGGTGAAGCAGTGTGATGAAGGGGGGAGCATTGTGATGAAGGGTGGAGCGGTGTGATGAAGGGTGGAGCAGTGTGATGAAGAGGGCAGCAGTGTGATGAAGGGGGGAGCATTGTGATGAAGGGGGCAGCGGTGTGATGAAGGGTGGAACAGTGTGATGAAGGGTGAAGCAGTGTGATGAAGGGGGGAGCATTGTGATGAAGGGTGGAGCGGTGTGATGAAGGGTGGAGCGGTGTGATGAAGGGTGGAGCGGTGTGATGAAGGGTGGAGCAGTGTGATGAAGAGGGCAGCAGTGTGATGAGGGGGGGAGCATTGTGATGAAGGGTGGAGCGATGTGATGAAGGGTGGAGCAGTGTGATGAAGAGGGCAGCAGTGTGATGAAGGGTGGAGCGGTGTGATGATGGGACAGATATATCTGTTATCTATATACCCCATTATATAATCAGCCAGGTACGTAAGAAAAATAAATGTGCTGGAGGGAGAAGATATAAAAAATACATATAATATGGTGTGAGCTTTTTTTTGTGGCATTGTTCCACGATTTAACATTTATCATTTATAATAACGAAGTTTCTCTGTGTTAAGCAACACTGAAATAGCCTCTGTTTTATATTGAGCTATATATATATATATATATATATATATATATATATATATATATATATATATATATATATATATTGTACCGAAAAGTCTGCAGCCAGCCCCTGGTCAGTGCCCCACTGGTTCCTACAACAATGCTGACATGATTGTGTTGATGTCAGGTCCAGTTTAGCTCTGAATATGCCAACATTACCCATATAGTGCCCTTTTTATTAGAATGATGTTATATCACTATTTTCATATTGTGGTGCAGGCCTGGCTGGGTTTAATGGGGTTAACTAATGCAGAGCCTTCGCCTTCAAAAGGGCATTTGTGCCCCCTATGTTTGGACAACACATCTGCCATGGGACATGGCATGAACATCCTTCCGGATGCCCGTGGCACACCCTTCCCCCGACTCGCTCCTCAGATTCTTGGGTTCGTTCCAAAGACGGAAAAAAAAAGTAAAATTGCCCAGCAAGCTCAGTCTTTTGTTTCCGATCAAGATGTGAATAGCTTTTCCGGTTGCTGTACCACTGGCTTACAAAGAATAAAATAGAAGTTTGCAGTTCCTGAGTGGAATCACAATTTTCTTGCATTAATTACCAGATTGCAGGGCCTTGTATTTGTCACTTCTTTAAGGACGAAGATTCAAACAGTTCGGCTATTTTGTCGTCTGCCAGAAAGTGATGTCATGTAAACACAAGAAGGACAGCTTGAAATGCCACGTGACTCTCGACATCTGTATATCGAGGGGACTTGTCAAATGCTGACATGGGGGTATGTGAGAGGACAACTTTATTTTATTGACCTTTTTTTTTTCTTTCTTCGCTTCACAGAGAGACGAGTTGAAGATTTTTTCGGCCTCTTAAAGGCAGCACTACTGTCCCACATTCAAAATGGCTGCGATCCACACACCAGTCTATGAGAAATATGCTGCATTATCGTCACAGTACAAGATGGCAGCTTACTGTCAGGACCCGTCCCCACTTCGCGATCAGGAAGCCGCCTGTCCTTTCCGGCCAAGGGAGCTCTGTTGCTAGGCAACAGAGAAACAGTCTTCCCCGGCCGTCAAAAGCACCGCCTGAGCAGGCGCGATAGCGCACCCTGTTGCTAGGCAATGGGAAGCCATTTTCTAGCCTCGGTCATAGACCGCCGACCAATCATGTCCTGGGTCCCTCTATTTAAACCTGACTTTGGCACCATTAGGGTGCCAGAGTATCAGGTCTATTTCCTGCCTCCAGCGTTTCTTGTATTTGTGCTTCAGTTTTCCTGTTTTGACCCGGCTTGTTTGACTACTCTCCTGGATCCTGTTGTGGCTTGTGTACTCTCCTGGTTTGACCTCGACTTTCCTGACCATACTCGTGAATCCCCCTCGGCACTGCATTGTCTTCTTGGTTTGACCCAGCTAGTCCTGACTAGCCTCTACGCTATTACACTGGTAACTGCCTTGTAGAACCGTGACCTGCGCACCTGTAGCAGCGAAGTCCAAACCTCGCCGGGGGTCCCTGGCGAAAACCGGGGATGCCTTAGACTCCGCGCCTCCCTGTACAGTAGAGCTAATACCAGTTAGTAGCTCCATCCACAGCCCACAGTCCTGACACTTACGTTACTTTACAGTGCCCATACTGTAACTTGTCACCCTTGCGCTGTGTTTTGGAGAGGTTGGTTACGAGTAAATTCTATGAGTGATAACACTTTTACCTAATGAAAGTTTGAGGACATGGCCGGACCTGACATCATTGGGGGTGTGGTATGACATCATGTGGTATGACATCATAGACAGCATAGACAGGTCAGAAAATGTGACGGCAGGCAAAAGAAGAGAAGCCTTCATTATCTCATAGACTGTAGCAAGAGATAATAAATATATATATATATATATATATATGTTTATGTGTATATATAATATGTGTGTGTTAGCTAGTAGGCTAATCGGCTTCTGAGAAAATGAATCCTAGTGTGTGTGTATATATATATATGTATGTGTGTTCTAAGGAATGTACCGATGGGACAGACTGATTACATGTTCTTATACAGCTCTTCATCATATGATTGCTGCTATATAAACGATAATAATACATATATTTCCATAAGTGTCTTTAATTGCAGCAGCATATAGCCAGATTCCTACCTGCTTTATTTCTGGCATGTAAGTAAAATGCCACTGAGAGGGGTAAGTTCTCTGTTCAAAGAATTCCCATCTGAGTGAGGTCACCTAGTTTATTAAAAATGAATCTCTTGGAGTAGAGGAGTATTCATTCTCTGAATACAGGATTCTCAAATGATGTCATTATGTAATTCCTTCAGCTGGTGACATCACTACTCACCTGGTATAACTGCATCTAGACATTCCTCCCAACAGTCCCTCCTGGGAACATATTTGCCACGTGAGGGGGAATGTAGGAGAGGAGGACAGCTAATGGACAGCCAATCTCTTTACAGCGCTTGGCCGCCCTCTGGGGGGCATGGCCACTCCCCCATTGAGATGGGCCCCTGCCCCCATCTACAATTATGATCTGATTGTTATGGGACATGTGGGTCTTTTTGTGCACCGCCTGGTATAATTGTCATTCAGGTCCTTGACACTTACAATTTTCCTTTGCTTGGCTTTTTTGTTTATTTTCTGCCTTTGGAGATTTTTTTTTTACTATGGTTTTTTTCTTTCCACTTCAGTAGACAAAACAAAAAAGATTATTACAGAAGAAGCGTGTAAGAACAGTGCATTGCACCGTAGGATAAGGTGTTGGTGCAGAGTGCCCAGGCAGAGACTGTGAGAAAGATGTTTGTAGATATTCCATTAGATGAGGCTAGATAAAGACTAACCAAACATGCCTTTCACATTAATTGTTATTTTAGATTTGAGCCGTTATAATGGATTAAGGCTAATGATAGTGATTGAGGCAGCTACGCCCCCACATCATTGCCGTGCGGAATAACAAACCATTATTGTCGTCCCTTCCTTTAAGCGGCACCTGTCTGCTCACACCGGTTTGGCAGCCACTAATTTCAAAGCTGACAAGAAGTCATTTTGTAGAATTGTCCGTCTTAAATATCACGTCAATACCTCCCCCTCTGTTCAGGTGAATAAAGCCGATTATGTCATGTTGACAGGAGTTGCACAGGGCGACTTGTCTGAACAAGATGCGATTGTTTCATATGGAGATTTCACTCAGCCACAGGAATCCTCGAGCATTTGCCCGCTGACAGGTAGTGTCGAGGCCTGCTAATAAATTGTACCTGTAATCCTCTACAACGCCGACCATTAACAAGGGGCTCCAACAGCAGCGCACTTGTAGAGCTGTCTGCAAAACCTCTTATAACTGTCTGTCACAAGACGTTTACAAGAACTGAGGAGGCGCAGGCAACAAGAGGCTGAATTCACCACAGAAATGATATCGCTAGATGGCCGGCCTGATAGGGAATCCTGAGGCGGGGAACATTGAGCCACCTAAAATGCTTTAATAAAGGAACCACAGAATGCTTGTTGCTGTAAAAGAGAGCACTTTGTCATGTTTACTGGCATAGTTTTCTAAAGCGAGTCGTAAGGTGTGTAAAACTAAATTTATGAAAAATGGTGCACAGGCAACTGTACAAAAGAGATGCTATACCCCGTACAGCCAATCACATTCCAGAAAATGAAAGGAAGCCGCTGATTGGTTGCTATGAGTTACAACAGATTGTTTGTTTGTGTGCACCAGTTTCTAATAATGTCCCCTGGCGGTTCATGAAATTATTTTGCAGTTTCTCTCTGAACTTAGTTTCAAAGCCTGATGGTGGCGGAACTTTGTTGTAGTTGGAAAATATACAACCGTGAAAAAAATTGTCCTGAGAATAACTTATTAATAAACAAAATTGCCAGAAAAAATTACATATATCTGCTGTCAACTGTCTATATTTCAGTAAAAGTTTACTGAAATACTAATTTTAACAAACTTTTTAACCCTTAATATCTTTCCCATGAATATTTTTCCCACCGACATCCCCATCTATAATATATGCACCACTACTCCTCTGCCCCCTTTGGGGGGGGGGGAAGGGCACCTTATAGCTACAATGAGCCTGTCTTCTGTTGAACAGCACAATGTGCAAGTGGAGACATGGCTGGACCTGGTTTGATGTGAAATCCCTTAGAAGGGCACTAAAATATTCCCTCGACCGACCTCAGCGGCCGGTGAGGGAGGTTGTTCTCCTCCTCAGTATTATTGCACAAAGGAAAACCAATACAGCGCTATGAGTTTATAGATTCCGGATGTCAACATATTACTGCACCTAAAACATGTACGTGTAAATAAATCATACATCCGGGAATCACTGCGGATTCCATTTTACCCGCTAAGTTGGTCTTAAATATAGAAATCAATGTCCTAGCAGCATAAATCTAAAAACGAGTCCCTATGTAAGATCATTGCTGGGACATATAAAAGGACTTGGTAATATACACACCTCATACCAAAGTTCCTGGTGCAGGTCCTATAGAAAAGGGGAGAATAATACCAATCACTGTATGCAAAAGTATATCAAAGCCTCCATTGCACTCTAAGGGGGGGATTCTCCTAGCCACGAAGTGTCTACGGAATGTCCATGAGATACTTCGCGGCGGAGATTTGACAGAAATCTCTGCTCGTTTTTGTGGTGTGTGGAAAAATGAGCGGGGATTTGTACTGTAATTGCTGGCAATGTGTGCGGCACGGTGTCCGTACTCCACATCGCCAGCAATTGAATTCCCCCCTAAAGGTCTTTAGGTGAATAGTATTGTTATCGGGAGAGTAGAAAGACCAGTCCTATATATCTGGAATAGAATGTTTACCAGTGAATGATAAATGAAGCCAACGCATTTCGCTATGATATGCACAGTTTGTTCAAAGGAAGAACAGGAGACCTTGAGAGTGCACATGAAGGCTTTGATATACTTTTTGCATGCAACTATGGCTATGATTTCTCTCTCTACTTTTGGGCCAGCACCATTGTACTCTGGACAACTCGACCAGGTAACGCTTGTATCCTGGCTTGCTTTCTTTCTGGAATCCTGAGAGACACGGAGAGTTCTCGATTGGCCAACCTGCATTTCCACATATTAGGAAATATCCAAAGTGTGCCATCATAGTTGGAAATATATTACTAAGATCCTGCATCTCTTGTGATTTTTGTGCCCTGAATTTTGATGTAATGAGTGTATATTACCTAGAGTCCCTATATGTGTTCCAGCCATCTTTCAATATTGATTTCTAGGTCCATGCCCCTACTTAATGTGTTAAATAAAATACCATTCTATGCAGTGGTTCATGGACGTATGGTTATATATTGGCCCATAGCGCTGTAGCTTTTTGATTTTCCTTTGCATAATGAGAGCCAAGCACTGTCTGTTAGCACAATGTGCTGCAGTTCGGCATAATGATAGATGTTGCGCGCACTTTGACCTGGTCAGCTGATCATGCACTCACGCGTTTGGCTGTGCAGCTGAAGATGGATCTACCTTTGCTAATTTTCCTCTTACATCCAGAACTCCGCATAGAGTGCTATACTAAGACCTCTGGCAGGTGTTGGAATCAGAATCATAGTTTCAGGTTATTAAGTCTTTAGCTTGACTATTACCTCACAACATGGGCGTAACCAGCAAAGTGCTAATCCCCATGTTTTTGTCTTATTTTGAGGTTCGGCAACACTTTTAAATTGACAGACAGTAAATCCAGCACATGAAGTGATAAAATAGTAGTTTTTTTCTCTCTGAAAATGTAATAATTGGGATAAGTGGACAACCCCTAATCCCTGCAGAGAGTTATAGGTGTCTTATTTTTATCTGACGTGCAGAAGGACCCATTACCTATTTAATGTAAAGCTCTCTTCTGGAGAACCCATCTTCTGGACTACTCTTTCTTTGGTCAGTTTCTGCTCCAATTCCTTTCATCCATCCAACTATCCCTCTCTCCCGCTAAACAAAAGGAATGCCAATCCATGCCAAGTATGCTGCTTGCAGTACCCTGAACACTGATTGGATTGAATGCACCCAGAGCGCTGTTATTGCATGTACCCTTGTTGCAGTCACATAAGATGGATGTCAGCAGAAAAGCAGTGCCGTGGGCGTTTGGACAATGTGACTCACTGCGATTGTGGTGATTTGATGCCAGCTTTGCCTGGCAATTCATTATTTGTTACAGGAATATGCTGATTTAAATGATTGAGTTTAGTGAGTGTGTGGCATGTTTTTTTTATCTTTTGCTGGAAAATTAAATCCTTCCATACCAGAGCACAGGAAGAGATTGACGTATTGAGTTCATTTTATAATCTATTCCTTCATCTGGTAGTTTCTGATCTTATTTTCTCTCGATTTCATGTATCGTGGTTACTATATCTTTCCTTTACAGCTGAATCCTTTCTTTCCATCCTGAGTCTCCAGGCTGAAACACTGGTCCGTTGTAGTTTCTGGCTAAATCAACATTTTCGCAAGACTGCTCGTATCAGCGTTTTCTATATACTAGAAGGGATCATTATCCGTGTTTTCTAAGAATTCGCAAGCTGTCTCCCAGCATGTCCTCCGTGTCTTTACATTACGAAGTGTGCACACGACAGGAGAGGGACCGGGCCAGCGTACGATCACAAAATGATGGACATTTTGGAGTACAACCAACTGCATCCTTTAGCAAATTGCTGCAGCCCAGAGCCAAGTTTCTGTATAGATAAAACAATCAGACGATAACATGTGTCCGGGTCTAATGTAACTGAGTGGCAGGAATTACTGCCTGCGAGAATAATGCTGCCATTCACCTAGCACTGATGTGCAGGTGGAAAACTTCTACTGAAAGGAAATAGGCTTAATGTTTTGTTTTGGTTTTTTTCTTATCGTGCGTTGCTGTACAAAGAACTTCATTCACCAAACACTGCAGACATGAAATCAGTAATTGGTATGGGAGAGGATTTAATACTCAGAGAATGGAGCTATGTTTTGTTGTTGACTCTCGCTCCCCTTGCGTTCTCGGAGCAGTAGTGATACTGGGCAACCTTCCTAAACTGTGCATAGTGGCAGCGGTGAAACGCGATTAAAGTTGCCTCAGTGCAGGTGCTACGTCTGCCTCCCCTTACCCATCCCTTGTTCTCCATCTACTGTGCTCCTCTTCTCAGGAGAATAAGACCTATTCAGAATATGATATTGTACGTGAAATATCTAACTGTATCTCTGCAGAGGAGGCAACATGGCAGATCTCACTCATTTTATCTGTTGCTAGACATACCTGGTGGGTTTGCTGTGATTAACCCTTTGTCATACACACATCACACAAGCTCACGAGAGTATTATAAAATAAAAACAATCAAGAATCTGAAGAAAGGTTTTGAAAGGTCATTTAAGTGGGGTATTAAGATGTTATCAATTTACAGAGCATAGACCAGAGAGGACATTAATGACCAAACCCAAGTTTTAAGGACAGCACGGTGGCTTAGTGGCTAGCACTTCTGCCTCACAGCCCTGTGGTCTTGAGTTCGATTCCTGACCATGACCTTATCTGTGTGGAGTTTGTATGTTCTCCCTGTGTTTGTGTGGGTTTCCTCCTGGTGCTCAGGTTTCCTCCCACAGTACCATACTGGTAGGATAACTGACTGCTAATAAAATTGACTATAGTCTGTGTGTGTGTCTGTGTGTGTATGTTAGGGAATTTAGACTATAAGCTCCAATGGGGCAGGGACTGATGTGAGTGAGTTCTCTGTACAGCGCTGCGGAATCAGTGGCTCTATATAAATAAATGGTGGTGATGATGATATCTGTTACGTAATCTTTATCAAAATGAAGAATCAAAAAGTCTTGAACAAATATTAGGGAAAGGCAATATGTTCGGTGGTGAGCTTTCTGTGTGCCGGAACGTTGTGAAGTCTACATATGCAAAGGTGTAGTGATGTACAACAGGTAGAAGCATTTTTCTGGTTGCTTTGTTTTGTGTCTTTTTTTTTAAAAGCTTTTCACAATATGGTGGCTGTGGGTAAAAAAATAATTGAATCCATTTGGGGGGTAACGTAATGTATTTATGTATCATTAAGCTGGTACAGTTGGGAGACCAAGAAAAGAGTGCAAGTTAAAAAAAAAAGCCTCTTATACTCTTCTGTCACTAATCACGCCAAGGGTTTGAGCATTCTTGTAGTTTTCAGGGTCCATCCTACTACCCCTTAATGAACACCACTATCATTAATGAACAGTTTTTGCTCATTTGCTCTAAAATATTGATTGAATCTCCCTTTCCTGCCCTAAACTCACACGTTCCCTACAGCGTGTGGCACAGCTCCCAGCATTCCAGAAAATCAGGACAAAATTCCAGTTAATTAGGAAGAAGCGGTAGCCCCCTAGAATCGTAATGTCTGGTCTAAATGGTGAGGTATGCTATAGTACACTTAGGGGGGTATTCAATTGTAAAAAATTTTTGACTGCGTTAAGTCATTTTAACGCTGTTTTTTATGATTTTTGAGCGGGTTAACTTTACCCGCAATTCAATTCCATTTTTAACGCTAAGTTTTTTTTTCTTCAAGAAACGGTCCTCTCGCACTCCAGTAGAAGGTGTATTGAAAGTATAGGGTGTGTGAGAGGCAGCCGCGTTAAAAGCTATTCAATTGTTTTTTAACGCGGCGGGTAAAACAGGAAAACATGCTGTTTTATCTCGCACCTCCTTGGGGGTGTTAAAAATAAAAAACCTGTGAAAAGTATTTGAAATCATGTAATAATGTGAAAAAAAAGTTCAACTTATGTTTATCACTAATGCCTAACTTGTGTAAGTTGATTTTCTTGTGAAAAAATAATGAAAATAAAAAGATAAAATCACTAATTAATTAATATATGTATGTTTTTGGTACAAATATGAATGTAGTAATGTGTTTTGACATGGTATAGATCAGGGGTCAGGGAACTTTTTTACCTTTTACCCCCAAATGTATTTAGATACGCCGACGTTACCCCCTTGATTTGAAAGGAAGGAAATAATATATTATTAATTATTGGAATTCAAAATTTTATTGAAGCTATTCAAAATTTCTTTGAAAGCTTCAACTTCAAAACGTCAGGTTTTGCAGAAATGATGTTGCTTCATTTTTGATACGAGAGCATCAATATTGGGGCATTTTGATGTCAGAGCAATTTGGATACAGTCTTCAGCCTCCAATCGATTTCTCTGCTATGTTTTTATGTTCGTTAGAGTGGAAAATCATTGTTCACAAAGGTAGGTTGTTGCAAACAGCAGCAACTTTTTGACTGCAATTTTGAATGCCTTTGCAGCGGTTGACATCCAAAAATATGACAGATCTGCTTTGTTTTCAAATGCAATACGTGCTTCATTATTGCATCAAAGATCAAGAAGTGCCTCTGCCAACTCTTGAGGCTCTTCTGGTACAACAGCAATTTCACATTTAAAGGGGTCTACAATCCAACTGACAGCATGTGAATCGGCAGCATTACCCCCAGGAATTTCATTTTTACCCCATTTGGAGTAAATTACCCCTGTTCCCTGACCACTGGTATAGATGATTGTATGGTAAAAAATAGTTCAATAAAAAAATATGCTAAAGAAAGTACTGTAATGTAGATATTATATTATATGTGTAATGCAATCTAATGTGTTATACATGACCGCGTTGAAAACTCCCCTAAAATCTCGCAAACACAATTTTTAACGGACGGGGCCAGGGTTCCCTGCGCTATCTCAAAACGGTCACTACTCCCGTCAAAAACTCGTTAACAATTGACTACCCCCTCAATATTTATAATTTGAATAAAATAAATGTAATAACTAAATATGTTTTTGTTCCTGTATAAATCGTGTGAAAGGTGAGAAGATGATCCTATTTAAAGTATTGGGCAAAGTAGTATAACAGGACGAGATTTACTGAACTCAGAAAGACTTAAACCCAGCACTTGTTCTTTAGGTGGGTGTTGGTGAAATCTTGTATGCTGAGTCTAACCTTACAATCTTTCTGCTGTGATTACAAACTCTCCGAGGGAATTCTTACATCATGCAGTGTTAACGGAGGGGAATTTTACACTTTTGTGTTGATTTTATGACACGATATCTATGGAATGAAGCCCCTGACTGTTTCCTTTTCCAGTACAGTAGGTCATGTTTTATTTCTGTTTTGAAATGAGTGCACCCATTTCTGGTGTAGTTTGGCACACTTGTTCGTGGTGATCGCTAGGGTTAAATTTGTCAGCCGCCAATTAATCTACCAGTATGTTTTTGGAGTGTGGGAGGAAACCCAAACAAACACGGAGAGAACATACAAACTGCACACAGATAAGGCCGTAATAGGGAATCGAACTCATGACCCCAGTGCTGTGAGGCAGAAAACCACTGAGCCACCATGATACCCCCACGGTGATGATGGGGCGATGATGATGATGATGATGATGAACACCTACACTTGCGAACCAATAGTAAATTAGAAATTTGCGAATGATTCACAGACGCTTATTGTGACTTTAGAAGTCGCTCGGCCACAGAGTAGGAATTGCTGAACGTGTTGTAACAAAGGTAAAAACATTATTTATTTTGTACACATGTCAGGAAGTCATTCCTACTATGTTATCTGGGTTGTTCATGTTTAAATGATGCTTCATAGCGATTGTGTTTGTTACATATAAAATAAAAGGTTTCAGCATGTTTGCAAGTTGGACGTAAGTGTCTGAGCGGTGTGTCTGTTATAGAGCGGACGCATCTGCTCCTCATTCAGTCCTGAAAGCATCTTCGACTCTGGATCACTCTCTTCAGTCGCTTGTGTTCCACTCTGAATCAGGCCCACAAGTTATCACCTGATGCAAGTTCCCTGTTTTCCATGCTGTCACATTGGAACGCAGACAATATGTGTGATGTGTATTGGGTCACTATTTGTATTTCTTAATAAGTTGCAATTTGTCACTGCGCAAACTCACTCTAGCAATGTAGCTTGTAACCATCCTTCACTGTAAAGGTATTTACAGTTTCATAAATAAGGCAGAGTGGCGTCTTCACTCCAGGTTATTATTAAAGGACCACTGCAATATATTGTTTATATGAAGGAGCTCCTGTAATATTAATAATATCTTTAAATGCTTCTGAAAGCTAATGGGGACGGATGGCAACATCTGGCTTACGTGGACAAGCTATTGTGGGCAGGAATGTTGTGGCAGAAGTTTCTGCTTAACGATCAGATTCTGTAAGATTATTATAGCGGAAGCATAAATATGCAGAGTGGAATAATTGCCTCTCATGGGAGATACCTCATGGGAGGTACCCTGTACAGAGCATATTTTGTGATTCGCATCAATTTGCCCTATTGAAGCTTATTGTCTAAACCGGAGCACCCCAATGCAAACATGGAGAGAACATAACTCTAGACAGAGAAGGCCCTAGTCGGCAATCAAACTCATGTACCCCAGCACTGTGAGGGAGAAATGCTAACCACTGTGGAACCATGTTGCATTCTACTACATTATTATAAAGTTCCTATGTTGCTGGTATTTTACTGGCCTGACTGGTTAAAACAGGACTTTTGGCTCGTGGTATTTTCTGGAATAAGTAGCAACCAAAGCTACGTAGCACGTAGCGTGAACATGTCATGTGACATAACTTTGGTTCTGTCAGTGTTTGGGTTCTAGTACGTATATTTTTGTAGATATTAAAGGATGTCCATTCAGTTTTGATAAACTCGTTGTGAGAATACCGGGTAATGATTAGCCCTGATTGTCATGCCAGACGACAGGCCTGTCCCTAGATCAGTCCTGTTTGTCGTGCCTGGCCTACCCAGTACTTCGAAGTCGGTACGTACATATATATATATATATATATATATATATATATATATATATATATATATATATATATATATATATATATATGAAAGATAACAAGTTTGCAACAATTCCGGAGGGATCACCACAATGTGCATTCACTGCTCCTGATCCTCGCTATTAACTCCTAAACCTACATAGTAAGGACTGAGCTCAATGTCCTCCAACTTTTTGAAGGTCCACAAAATAGCACAGTCCACAGAGGCTTTGATGACTACACAGGCATGTTCCTGGATCAGTCTGACAGTGAGTCAGCAATGTCCTGAAGAAAAGCAATCTCCCCCCTCTTCCATCATCTTCCCCTTTCAAAACCTCCCTTTCTCCCACAGTGGTGTTTGGGTTTCCACTTGCCAGAATGTAGAAATGTTTTCCGGGATTCATTTTTATTTCCCATCTTTGTTCCGTAGCCTTCAGACTGAAATCCTCTATTTTCCCACAGTTTAATAAACATTGTGTGATTGTGTCAGACCTCATCCATGCCATACAAGCCCACATGGCTTTTGTAACAGGACTTTATTGCTGCTAACTAATTCCATGATTTTTCCTCTCGGTAAATAAGCAAAGAAAATAACTCCAAGCTGATCCTTTAACTTAGCAGCTTGGCGGGCCGGGAAGTGCGGCTCTGTTTCCCATGCGAATCCTGCTCCTAACAACAAGCCTTGTCCTGGGATTTCCGATCACACTGAAATCACATCTCTCCCTGTCTGCCAAGGCCCACAGCCGCACTCTTCAATGGTTATACGGGGAAAGTTAATACCTCTAGAAATGAACTCTGCCGAGCATTGTTGAACTGTTGAACCTGCTCACTCAGCAGTAAGAGATGGATGTGAGCCGCAGCCCAGCTCTGCCAAATGGTGCGCTGCGAGGTGTCTGTAATGGAAAGCAGCAGATCGAGGTTTGGATCACTACGTGAATGTAAACACTTTACCTTATCGAGCGGTTACCGAGTATGAACGCTAAACTGCTTCCGTATGTTACAATCAAAGAGACAGAAACTTGTAAAAATGTTATTTGAGAATAAAGCTGGTTTCTCAAAGGCTGTTGACCGCTTATGCTCAGCTAATAGCATTTATTGGCACTTTAGTTACCCTACTTTAAACCTTTCAGTGCCAGTAATGTAGGAATTACAACAATGCCTCTCAGACACTTAGGGGTATATTTACTAAACTGCGGGTTTGCAAAAGTGGGGATGTTGCCTATAGCAACCAATCAGATTCTAGCTGTCATTTATTTAGTACATTCTTCAAAATGACAGCTAGAATCTGATTGGTCGCTATAGGCAACATCTCCACTTTTTCAAACCCGCAGTATAGTAAATATACCCATTAGTGTTGTTTTGTCATAAGTCCTATATTGCATGACGCTCACTACACATCGGAAGATTGTCAGCTCACATGTAGATGACTCCTCATATCCCCACTATCCCCGTACGTCAGCGTGTGCCCCTGGGGGTCATCAGTGTTTCCTGCGTGAGAGAGATGATCTGGGTCTAGTAAAACCCAAATCGTCTCCTCTACTTTACCCCTAGGGGTATTTTTACTAAGCTGCGGGTTTGAAAAAGTGGGGATGTTGCCTATAGCAACCAATCAGATTCTAGCTGTCATTTTGTAGAAGGTACTTAATAAATGACAGCTAGAATCTGATTGGTTGCTATAGGCAACATCCCCACTTTTTCAAACCCGCAGCTTAGTAAATCTAGCCCCTAATGTTAAATCATGTCTCTTTTTTTATTAGAACTGTATAATTAAAGGTAGGAAACACACTTCTGTATTGAGAGTGTACAAAATAAAAATCGAAGGCATGAAAAGAGTCTTTATCGGAAATACGGTACATTGAAGATCTACAGAGCCTAGTGTATCCGTTGGTAATCAGCGTTGTACTAGGAAGAAGCGCAGTGCTCATATTTTTTTTTAATATAAATGAAAAATACTGAAAGGGGCATGATAGAGATAGGGTGAGTGAGGGAGAATGGGTGGGGGTAAGCATCAAGGCAAAATCGAGAATGGGTAAAAGAGAGGCAGGTAATTTTAGTAGAGGACTATGCCAAGGGTGCGAAAAAGTTGAGAAATTGGTTATATGAGACCCAGGGTATCCTCTTTTTACTGAACGTAAAGGTCAACTTTCTGATCTCCATCATGAATCCAGGCGCAGCCCCCCACATCCGCAAGAACAGCCCCTTCTGGTTTACGGTCTCTCCATCACAAATCTGATAGATCGGGGAACGTATTGCTGACTTTTACTGGGACATGATGCCTTTGTAATGTGGACATTTATGAAGGATGCTGAAACTCCCCTCCCAAATGTCCGTCCAGCCCTGTGGGTCCAAGGGCTCTTCCACATCCAATGCCCATTTAGTTCATGTGGGTGTTTGGTGTTGCTCAGTGCATTAGAAAAGCATTGTAGAAGGGTTGATTGGTTTAGCTGATTGAAGATTAGGAGATGAGTAGTGAAAATGAATTATCTGCAGATATTGGTGGAAGTGTGCCATGACTAAGCCCATAAGTGGTCTGACGGTCAGAGAAGCTGAGGAAAGTACCCAGTTTTATGAAATGGTTTTGCAAACTTAGATCTGCTTTTGTCCAGATTAGGGCTCTACTGGGGGAGAGGCCAATGAAAGTTAAAGCGTGTCTTTACAGGGTAAAGTATATTGTATATTAGCCAATAGATCAAATTTATCATTTAGCCCTGTAAACATTAGAAGTTCTAGAATAAAATAATTAGAAATAATTTTTCGTGTGGTTGAATTCATTTCTCCCCTACGCTCTTAAAACTCTCCCCTATCATGTGTCTGTACACCTAGCTTTTTAATGCAGCATGTCTCTAACCTGTTGTCTGGTCCACACACTCATACTGATTCCTCACTTCTCCTCACTAGTGAGACCCCTCATGTACATCCCATGGTCCCCAGCCCGTATCTTGTACTTTCTGCTAAGCCCTGGATCCTTGCATGTTGCTAGCAGTTTGTAACTGAACGATGTGATGTGACAGCCAATCGGATCTGTGCTTTGTGCTCTTATGGAGAAGACATTGTGGTGTGATTATGGAGTCTGTGTGTGCAATGGGGTTTGTGGATTGTGGAATCGGATCTGAATGTGTCACAGGGGCAGCACGGTGGCTCAGTGGTTAGCACTTCTGCCTCACAGCGCTGGGGTCATGAGTTTGATTCCCGACCATGGCCTTATCTCTGTGGAGTTTGTATGTTCCCCCGTGTTTGCGTAGGTTTCCTCTGGGTGCTCCGGTTTCCTCCCCCATTCCAAAAACATACTGGTAGGGAATTTAGACTGTAAGCTCCAATGGTGCAGGGACTGATGTGAGTGAGTTTTCGGTACAGCGCTGCGGAATTAGTAGCGCTATATAAATAGCTGATGATGATGATGAGGAAGGTCTGTCCATTTGGTTTGTACATTGTTACAAATGGTATGTGCAACGTGGATGGAAATGGAATCTGCAATGGAGTTTGATTATATGGCTGACACTGGTTTCTGTGAAGTATGTCTGATAAGGGCATCTGATTATGTAGCTCCCAGTGGGCTATGTAAAATGTCTCTGGATTAGGCATAACACTGACATAAATGCACTGTGATATACTAACATCAATACATGCTTTCATGTTTGCACACACTGTTATGTATATACAAACAAACACACAACACAACTTTAGAGAAACGGACTGCTGAAATGCATGCACATTTTTTGGGGGGACCCCCATTTTCTTTGTTTGAATTTCTTGTGCAACATACCGCAGACGTTTTTAGCAGCGTTAGCGTAAATGGCAGACAGGGGTAATAGGTGCCTATGTGGATGAGTGGGAGATTCTGACAGGAAAAGTTTTGGCTGGGTGATTGTAAATACTTCCATAGGTTATGATGTGAACTAAAGTTCAAATATTTTGTCTGGTTTTCTATTGGTGTCACATAAATGCTCTTTTTCAGCAGAACCTTCTAGAATACCATCTTTTTAGAAGAAAACAGGCGGCGTAATAAATAAAGAACGACAGAGTCTGCTATGACTGAGAGCGATAAGAGTAGAGGTCTATTTTATGTGCACTGATCAAAAGGGTATGTGACCTGCATGCAGGATAAAGCCTGTCAGAACTCTGAGTGGCTTTTGTCAAATGGAGTGGAGTGTTGGAGCCATTTTGCCGAAGCCGGAGTTTGACAGGTCATCTTTTCTTGACACTCCGAAGGATTCACTCAGTGTTGCTACCTCCTTAATTTGGATAACTTCCAAGTATAGTCTGGTTAACTTCTAGACATCCCTAGACTCCCCCAAACACATGGCATTATGAAATGTTGTAATTTATCTTGGTTAGTCCTGCTGTCTCTATCACTGTGCAGGGTCAGTATACAACTTATAATGCTGCCATTATCTGCCAATCTACAGTACAGAGAAGCAAAAGGACGGTACATTATATTTTTTATTATTACTTTGATTGTGTGGACTGTGGGAAGAAAACATAACACATGGAGGAAAGCCAAGTAATTTAATTTACACATTGGACCATCGGTCTGAATCTAATGCAGTCAATTACCACTTCAGCCAAAATATTTATCCACTTAAGCAGTAATCACGAAAGAAGTTTTATTTATTTTTTTTATAGATATTTTTTTTTTTTTTACGACTAGTTCATGTAAGGTGAAAACTTTTTTTTTTTCAGGAATTTGGTAGATAATTAGTAGCTCTATTGGAAAAAGGGTCTTCAAGAGATCTTTAATTGCTGCCACTAAACACTGAAATTGCCTTTCAGAAATTTGGTATAATTTAACAATGGATTTTATAATGGTTATCCTTTTGACATAAGCCTGTAATTGTTTTACGTCAGAAAACAATGATCTTGAGATATATTTACAAAGAATGAAGGTAAATCTGACACAGAAGCTATTTGGTGGAAGAACTTCTTTTAAGCTCGTGTTTGTATTTTGTGGTAATAAAATTGGTTATAACTATATGTGAATTAGACATTAAAAAGATTGTGTCAAAGAAAGATATTTTCAAAAAGGAATGCTTCTTTCCCAATACTTTCATGGCTACAGCTTATAAGGTTATGACAAATGACTCGTCGTTTAGAAGAATCGGCTTCCCCCACCCCAATTCCATCCTCTCTGTTTTCTTAGTCTTCAACTCTAACGCCAATAGCAGCCAATGGCACTGAGCAGTTGTTAGTCCTTCTCGCTTCCATACAAAAATGCTTGCTCTTTTTAAAATGCAACAAGACTGAGCAAAGTTAAAGGTGCTGAGTTCATACTACCAGCACCTCTAATGCGGTGCAGACATTTAATCATTTTTCTTGATTTTAGCTATGTGGATAGTGCCTTCAAATAGGCCCAGTCTCCACCCCTTGACATTCATTAAAATTCCTCATTTTTTTCCTTTGTGTGTAAAACCAGGTTCATTATCCCTCGTATTCAACATTTCTTACGGAATGCCCTGTTTTGTTCACTTGTACCAAGGTCCGGCTATGATAGTAAACAACAATTTGCTCATTGCACAGTCAACACAATTTTATTGCAGTTATCAGTGCCTGACTCTAAATTCACAGATATGAAATGTCACAAGGTGTGCAAGGGTGCCTTTACCACTGCAGGCTCACATTTACTCGTGTTTGCTAATAAAGCCACATTAGGTTTTCCTCGTGCCTAAGGAAAGTATATAACGCTTACGTAAGCAACGGCAGCTGAAGTGTCATGTTCTGCTAAGTGGAAGCTTTCATCAAATCCTTGAAAAACCAAAACATTTTAGGATGATGAAGATTAATACATTAGCAATGTGTCATTTGAGCTCATTGATCATTAATGGGAACCCCACCCATGAACATACACTGGGATTAACTACTATTACTTGTGATGTGTTTATATATTTTTAGCATTTTCTGCTTTTCGTGGTCATATACAAAAGTACAATTGAGCTCGCTCTCTCTTTGTCTGTGAATTAACAGTTAGCAGCTATTATACGTGAACACCAATCATATCAATTATTGCATCTGTTTGTTGAATAATAATTTTACATCTTTAATCCCATGTCAGTGCGGTTAAAAGCTGCTTCTTTGCATTTTTATTGGTGGAACTGATAATATCATATTGTCGATGCCCTGTTTTGATTGGACACTGATAATATCAGATTGTCGATGCCCTGTTTTGATTGGACACTGATAATATCAGATTGTCGATGCCCTGTTTTGATTGGACACTGAAGCACAAGTTTTACGACTCTCGTGCAATCGTTGCTGCTTTCCATCCTGGAACTGGAACGCCCCACTCTTTTCTGGTGAGAATGCAAAGAACTGTTTTGTTACACCTACACAAATGACCGGTTTAACTATAATAAAAGGCATAGTCTACCACTGGACAAGCCCCACTCTTTTTACCTGCCCTTCATAGTGTAGTATACCAACCAGATTCCTTATCAGTATCTGACACCTCAGCATGATTTGATGGGAGGAGGAGTTGAGACCTTCCAGCACTAGAAATCTTCAGAAGTTCATCCAGACATCTGGGACGGGAGGTGTGCTTTGCATTTGGCCTGTGTTTGAGTGATGCCACTACTGTCCAATCAAATCCCTATTCTATACACACCTCATCACAGAATTTCCATCCAGTGTAGTCCCAGCACCGAAATGTTTGCTCACTCTGTCCAGTGACCGGTTCTAAAGCAGGGGTCAGGGAACTTTTTTACCTTTTACCCCAAAATATATTAGATATGCCGACGTTGCCCCCTTGATTTGAAAGGAAGGAAATCATATATTATTAATTATTTGAATTAAAAATGTTATTGAATCTATTCAAAATTTCTTTGAAAGCTTCAACTTCAAAACTTCAGGTTTTGGAGAAATGATGTTGCTTCATTTTTGATACGAGAGCATCAATATTGGGGCATTTTGATGTCAGAGCAATTTGGATACAGTCTTCAGCGTCCAATCGATTTCTCTGCTTTGTTTTTATGTTCGTTAGAGTGGAAAATCCTTGTTCGCAAAGGTAGGTTGTTGCAAAAGGCAGCAACTTTTTGACTGACTCCTCATGTGTAATTTTGAATGCCTTTGTAGCTGTTGACATCCAAAAATATGACAGATCTGCTTTGTTTTCAAATGCAATACGTGCTTCATTATTGCATCGAAGCTCAAGAAGTGCTTCTGCCAACCCTTGAGGCTCTTCTGGTACAACAGCAATTTCACATTTAAAGGGGGTCTACAATCCAACTGACAGCATGTGAATCGGCAGCATTACCCCCAGGAATTTCATTTTTACCCCATTTTGGGTAATTTACCCCTGTTCCCTGACCACTGTTCTAAAGGATCAAAGGGAAGCAACCAATATTGATATACTATGCTAAAAGGAGTAGTTCATTAAAATAAGAAGAGGTGTTATGCCATGCTTGACGTCCCCATTAATTTTTTTTAACCAAGCTTCTCTTCACATCATGAATGTTATATTAACCAGTGGCCAACGAAAGTAAGTAAGCAATGTTTCTCAAACCATCTGGTGTATCAGACAGTGCATGTTTTCCAGATCTCCTTGCAGAAGCACCTGTGAAATAATACGTAGCACACCTGAATTATTCAGAATGTGTCATTGATGCACACATTGTAGGACAGCTGGAAATCTTGCCCTGTTGAGGGAAATAAGGATATGTTTGAGAAATATCTCCAATTAGATAGCCCCAGGGCTACTCTGGACCCCATGGAACATGTTCTATTACCAGTAAGTAACTGCACATTTGATGTTAAATACAATGTAATTATTATGTTATTTTGAGTGGAGAGATGTGGTCATTGATGCGTTTCCAGTACATTGTACGAACGAATTACTTTCTGATTGCATCGTGAACCAGAACATAAATCATCCCTGGGAACCGAGATCTTATCGCGGCTGTGTCAGCGCTTTTCACTGTATGGTAGAGGGGGTCTGATTACATGTCTGACACACCTTAATTACATGTTATAGGAGGAAGAGACTCCTGAGAGACAGGTGATGTGTGAAGACCTGCCAGAATCTTTTGCAAATCTGGTTTCACTTTTAGTAAAGATTTTTCTTTTTCACGGACTTGTAATGTGCGTACAATAATAACAACCTGTTTTGCGATTTATGTACTGAACCAGAATGTTGAACCCCCCCCAATAAAATACAGCAGTACAGGAACAGGGTAGAATTAAAAGTGTTGGTCGCAATCTCCCAGCAGGACTGGAACTTTCTTTGTCTGCCTTTGTACAGTATGGGAAAGACCAGTCCAGAAAATAATCGGAACTGTGACAATTTAGTCTTTCCACCTGCGAGGAAACTGACCACAGGTCCAATCATCTGACGGTCCTGGTGAACGCCGGATCACATCATCAGTCTGACATGGGACTACCCATATTTTACTCAGCGAGAAGATCTCATAATTATTTTTTAGAAAAAGTTCACAGAGCTCCAGACATTCCCTATTTGTGGCCTCTGTCCCGATTGGGCTAGAATGTTGGGAGGTAAAACCATTCACTGCTGCTGTACATAGCAGAGTGGTAATAAGAAGGTGTTTTGTGGGTAGGGGAGGAGGTTAAACGGCGACCTAGCGCTATCAGGGTGCTAGGCACTTCCACTGAGGTGTAGCCACACCCCATTGTGACACAGACTTGCCCCCATTGTGATACACTCCCCCCTTTTGATGACAGTCCTGCTTTGAAGTTGTCTGGTGTTTGAGAGGTATGCGTTTATTTTTTTTTTGCTTTTTTAACGTAATCTCTCCTACACACTGTTGTTGTGGGTGGAAGGCCTGAACCTCAATACATCTTCTGTCAACCTTTCTGCTTGCCCTGTCTTCTTGCAACTTTAGGCTATCAACTGATTAAGTTTTAAGTACCAGCTCAGTAGCTTTTGACTCTGAGACATGGAGCATCAGCGGGCAGGAGCTGTGATGAGCAAATTTTGGCTCTCCTACCAACTTCATCATTTTTAACAGTGCAGAGAAAGCAAGTCCTGGGGTCTCCCCATCCCAAATTCATATCAGTAGAGATGAGGGGGTTGAAAATGTATTTCAAATATTGGCTTAAGATGACATTAGGAATATAACTGACTCCATCTACAATTGTTTGCTACCTCTTTGAAGCCATAGTTATACCCCTAGTTAGCTTTCGGTTGTGTTTATGTTAGGCTGCTGTCAATTATCTGCCTGGCTGAGTGCCCAACATGAACACTTACTGATTTAAGGTCATGACTCCATTAGCACTCGTCAAAAACTTTCTAAAGACGCCATGTCTTGTGGGACCTCTAATCCAGGTGGATCCAAGTCTCATTCATTCAGCACATGGATTAAGGATAATTCTTTTTCCTGCAGTTTCAGCTGTTGGAGGCCTTCACCTCAGAAACGACGCTAGAAGATACAGGATCATATTTATCATGACCTACACTAGTTGATTGTAAAATGCAGAGTTATCCAGGCCTATTGTAAGAGACAATAGAAGCGAGACATTGTGAAGTCTTGTGAACAATCTGATTGGTGCAAATATTTGGTCATATTTGATATATTTTGTTCATTGTAGACATTCCTAGTAGATTAACCTATCATTTTTATAGAACACACACTATGTGGTCTGTTTTTTCTCTGAATGGATCAGCTTTCCATATTAAGTCTGAAATGATGCTGACTAAAGAGAATAGAAAAAGACGATCAAAATTCTTTTTTTTTTATCTTTCTTAAGAAAGCATGGAAACCTTTTTATGACTTATGAAAAGGACAAAAAAGTGTATACATCCAGTCACGTGACACATTACTCCGAGACCTCACACCCTGGGCTTCAAATCTTCCACAGTCTAATATTTATCTAATACACTGATCAGACTTTGTGATGGAAACTTGGTGAAATCTATTTAAATACCTCTCTGTATTGATTCAATCCTTTTGCTAATTTTGCATTGGTCTGGGAAGCCCGGGTTAGAGTGGCATGCTTATCGTCTTCTAGGTTACCAAAATACTCGGTATAGTTTGGTAGATACACGTAATGGGAATGCAAACCTCCCAACTTTCATGGGCTGTAAAAAGCTTAACAAAAATGGGTAGAGTTTTGCCAGAATCGGTGCAGGGCTTATTTTGTCCCAATTTTGTAATGGCCTTATCTGTGTGGAGTTTGTATGTTCTCACCGTGTTTGCATGGGTTTCCTCCGGGTGCTCCGGTTTCCTCCCACATGCCAAAAACATACTGGTAGGTTAATTGGCTGCTAACAAATTGACCCTAGTCTCTCTGTCTGTCTGTCTGTGTTTGTCTCTGTCTCTGTCTGTGGACTGATGTGAGTGAGTTCTTTGTACAGCGCTGCGGAATTAGTGGCGCTATATAAATAAATGGTAATAATAATAATAATAGATGGGGTATAGGAATGGTCAAGTCACTTTACTCTGTGTCTTCCCAACATTATTTTGGTAGACTGCCCCCTATGAATGATGGTCTTGTAAGAATTCTACTCTCATGGTTTGGACCTCCGCTTGCATCTGGTTTAGAAATACAGAGTATTGTTTGGTGATTCTTCAGATTGCACATGCAAGTTAGGTTATGGGTACATCAGGCATAGGTATAAAGAGTAATTCGGCTTGACATCATAGGCTTTGTGAAAACACGTCCCATTCACCGATCTGTATTGTTGTGCGTATCGCCGGCATTATGTGCCCGTCATTACCCATTGTCTGCACTGTTCAGCTGTGGTGACAAGTCTTTGCACGTTCTGTGTCACACCTATACAAGACTTGTTGTATAGGTACGTGCTATGTTTTGGGAGAGGAAGAAAATGAGACATAAAGGAATACATTTTTGTCCCGATGCCTGAAATGTATTTTTAGCCTTGTTAGCTTTTTCTTCACATTTCGATGCATTTAAGGTTTCTGTTAGATTTTCACAGTAAATCATACTCTTGTAGAAATTGGACTTTTTGGTTTACTGTATGTCAGGAATGAGCAGCTCAAATTAAATATAAATAAATCAGGTTGAGTTTTAGGGTAGCCTTGTTTTTGCACATGTAGGTGAGTCAAAACAATGACTTCTAATGATACTTATTTATTAACAGTTATTCATAAAGTGCCTACATATACTGCTGTGCTTTACAGATAATATTTCATTATTTACAGACCCATTATCCCCTACACTCAGTGGTAGCAGTCGTTCTGTGGGCTGGACCAATTAATATTCATGGGAATCCATCAACTCATGAGGAACCAGTAGACTGTCTGTTTCCATTGGGATTTAATGATGACACAACTGTTAGCCTCCCTCATATCCCCATGCCATGTTTGTTGAATTAACTCTCCATTTTTTCCATTGGCTAGCTTGACCCCTGTCTGCCCCTAATTGGTTGAGTTTTACTTTACTTACAGAAGAGGATCTGCCCCAAACCACCTCCTTTCTGGTCAAACCACTTCCACATACTCATGAATACCCACATACTTTCTGAGTTTGAGATCAGGACAGCAATGCCAAACTCAGGACAATTGTGGGGGTCTGCTTTTGTGTCATAACTACAACAGGAAAATGGTTACACTATATACAAGAGCATACTATTAAAATAAAAAATATTCACGACAAAATGAAACCTTTTTAAGGAGTTAAAGTCCATTTGAACTAAATACAGTACAGAAGGCTGTCACAAAACAGCACTTGTCTGAGTCTGCATGATGCATATGGGTTAATTACAACCACCCGGTTTCTCTAAAAGTTATTACATTTCCCCTTTTTATATTACACCCGCATTATTAATTCAAAAGTGCCAACATCTGTTTCAACAGCTGACACATTTACAGGAAGACTTTGGTCTCTCCCTGCTCTATCTCAAAACTACTGGGAAAACTTAAAACAACCAGAGTTTTTATTAACCCAAATAATACCCTTCATAACAGTTGCGTAGCGGTTATAATAGCCTAGCTGCTCGACTTTGAGTTTGGTAAGAACACAAATACAGAACCTCAGTAAATGAGGTTTGATATGAGAATATAATGCTTAATGTATAAAAACAGGATAACAAAATCACATACGATAATGTGCAATGCAACCTTCTTAGAAATAAAAGTACAGAAATGGAAACTTACAATTTCTTAACCCTGTTGTGTGTAAGTAGGTTATGGGTACCGTTTAATTACACAAGTTACACAAGGTGTTACTCCTATATCTGTGTTTGTTTTCCTTGACTGATTATTGTACATCCCGTTATCAATCACTTTCAAAATGAGTTAGGGGCACACAAGGGCAGAACCTGTTTAGTGAGTATTTACGTACAGACTTACTAGATGAGAATGGGAAGTAGTTAATGCTCTTTGGCAAAACACACCTACAATTAGATTGCATGCTAATGTTTAATTGAATTAGTAGCTACAATTGGTAAATTAGATCAGCCCACTAATTGACTGTCTCCATTGCATGTAGTCAGAGGGTACACTTTAACACTGATCAGTAGCTTTGGATAGAAGGCGCTAATATTTTCAAAAAAAAAAGTTTGTTTTATGTTTCCCTAGAGTTGAAAAGAATAGCTAAGGAAGCAATGTTTAGCAGGGGATGCTAGCTGAAATAGCTGATTAATATAATCTATTCTAAGCTTCCATCACAAAGTTCCTCTAAAACTATGTAATGACCCTGTGGATATTTATGCCACTGAAAATGCAAAACAGTTATTCAGAAGCAAACATAAAAGCAGGTGAGCAATGAAAGGATATTATTTTTGTCCTGTGTTTTTAATGAAAAATAAACGTTATTATTTTAACCAAAACATGAATCGATCTAGAAGGCAAATTTGGCTGCAGTAGACCAAGCTGGCCCCAAATATCTGAATGTGTGGGGCCGAAAAACATTATCTAATTAAAATTGGTTATTTGTAATTGGCAGACAGGTCAGTTGGCCAATCACCCATCTGTCACCGTTTGGGGTAATTAGCTGGCTGCACCAAGTGGTCCCCTTGTTGCTCACTTGCTTGTCTACTTCATACTAGATTATCTGTAAAACAATTTCTCTCTATGGTACCTACCATGTAAGAGTAATTTTCAAATGTTGTTGATTGTTTAAGCCAAACTTGGTATTCTACCATTTTTTATTTTTTTTTGTTTTAAAAAAATATTTAGCAGCCAATTATGAAGGGCAATTTATAAAATACATAATGTAATCACAATATAAACCATATAAACAGTAACAACTACATAGATAAACTGTAATATGTAATACTATAAATTTGATGTATGTTATGGGGAGGGGGTGGAGAGTCATCAAATATTCTACTATTTATATTGTAATTTGGCCCCTTGTACTCTGTACTATTTCTCTTGAGTCTTTGGCTCATATTTTATTTTATTTCGGCTGTGGAAAACAGCCTGTCAGCAGACTCACACAGTGACCAATAGACTGTGAAAGCAGCCATCTTGTTTGCTGATCCCATGATCATGAAAATGCTACCTACCGCTTCATAAACAATACTTATGATTTATGTCCTGAATTGATTCTCATGCATGTTGCTTCATCTCACATAATGACTTTCTCCACTGGATGCACACAGCAGAGCGATTTACTTTTATATTATTTATATTATATTATTTATCCAAGCGCACTTCAGGGTGCATGCAGTTGGTGAACTACCACCACTGCTGGACTTGTAGCTGGTACGGGGCCGGAAATGCAGCCTCACCTTACCAAGCCGCTCACTCTGCTATTCCGACAATGAGCAGGGATTGGAGCATGTGCAGTGAAGCCCAGTTTGGAAGAGTTTCTACAGATTTTAATATGAGGCCAACTTGGCCGTATTATGCGCCGTGCTCTTGCTTACTTTCCTGGTCTCTGGAGACTCCTCCTCAAACCTTAAATGCTTCTAGGTGTTCGAGATGCAGGATAATCTGAAGCAGTGCACTGTGCAGAAGTGTAATTGTCACACCAAAGTCACTCCTCGGGGGCGGAGTTTTGTCTCACCATGTGTGCAGGGGAGGGCCTCTGCGTTACAGGTTTTTTGTTGACTGCTTCATGCACCATTATTACTATCCCACTGTAACACTATTCATGATAAGGTTCACATCTAGTCAGGTATACCAGAAATCTAAGATTTATTTAAGGGTTATACAAAGCATCTACTCATATAAGCTTTATCTACATCACACAGAAAGGCAGCAGCATATCAGAATCTCTTGTCACGAAAAATACACACTGCATCCCAGGTTGTCTAAGCTGCCCCAGTAATATAAAACTGAGGGGACTTTACCATAGCTAAATGCCTGTTGTAGGACTGGTTTCAAGGAAGGATGGATATAGCAATTTCCGACCATGGCTTTATCTGTGTGGCGTTTGTATGTTCTCCCCTTGTTTGCCTGGGTTTCCTCCAGGTGCTCTGGTTTTCTCCCACACTCCAAAAACATACTGGTAGATTAACTGGCTGCTATTAAATTGACCCTAGTTTGTCTGTGTGTGTATGTTAGGGGATTTATACTGTAAGCTCCAGTGGGCAGGGACTGATGTGAGTGATTACATATCCTCTATACAGCGCTGCAGAATTAGTGGCACTATATAAATAGATGATGATGATGAATTTTCACCAAAGCTATATTCCTGTATCCCTTACCACCACAAAAGTGGCACCTAGATCCGCGTCTCTTGGCTTTCCACGGGCACGCGCGGTATCACAATCACAGCAAGGGGTCGGGGGGGGGGGGTTCTCTGCACTAGATGGGAGCTTACACTCACCCTGTTTCTCAAGCTGCTGTGTCTAGAGACCCCCCTGGGATTTGACAATAAATAGTTGGATGTAGTGGGTAACCGCACTACTGCTTCCAGTATGCCCTTAAAACCCACTACCAGCACAGTTATTCTAAACATTCCTGAGGGTTAGACAGCACAATGTTCATCAGTTTCACGCAGATAATCAGAAACACCACAATCAGTCCAAGCTATATAAGCAGGGTAACATCTGGGAGGAAAAATAGGGGCACTAGGACCGTGGTGAGAGGTGGTGGGGTTCCATAAGCTTAGTCCTTGGCTGGGATCCCCCATTTCATCACTCTAACTTCCTACCCCATTTAAAGCCTTGTGTTGTTTTTCTCTGGAAAGAGTGCGAAGTTATGGCTGAATGCACCATGAAATTAAGGATATGTCAGGGCTGTCTTTATTACATGTTAGATTTTTGTGAGATTATTGTTTTTATAAAATGTGTTAGGGACATTCGGCAAAGTGCACCCAGAAATACCCTTATCTTTTGAGGTGCAAAAGGTGTCCCTTTAAAACTATAGGATACATCTTTGAGCTGGGGTAAAATTCTGCATAGAATTTCCACATGCTTTACCCTTTCATTTTATTTTAATAATCTCACTCTTCTACAATGAACAGTGCGAAACTAGACCGATGTGTCTATGTAGTCCAACTAATCAGTAATGTTTATTATCAATAGCTTGTAGACATAATGAAAAGTAACTATTCAGGGTATATTGTTAAGCAGCATATTATGTTCAGTTTTCAACTCCTGCTCATCTAGGACTTCCCAGGTAGGTGGGTTTTGAACAACCTGTAGCCAATCAGATCATCCAAATGCTTACAGCAGCACAGATGAATGAAGGAGACAAGTGAGCCTCGGAGGATCCAGTAACCTGTCCACTTATGTGTTTATGTTAATGAGGGTGTGGCAAGAGATAGTGTAAGGTACAGGGTCCTTCAACAGCGCAGAGTGATAATGTGAGGTTCCTATTAAAGTGGCGCAGGAAGATTGGGGTGTCACACACAACTGTGTATGAAACAATGCTCATATATCTAACTTGACTCCTTTAATTAACACATTTTGTTATTGCACTATGAGATCCAGGTAATAACATGAGTGCAGATGATCAGTCAGATCAGATTTCTCTGAGATGTTTCAGCCATGTCAGAAAAACAAAAACTTATGCTGAGTTTTGTGTTGATGAAAAGCATCTAATTACCTCTGGAATATCTGAGTTTTCTCAGTTTTTCTCTTCCTTTTTTTGGGATGGGGGGAGGGTTGGCAGGGGAAGGGGGGAGTCTTTAAGGCACCTAGCAGAAATTCTCTCTGAAATGGGTCATAAAACGATCTCTGGTTTTCATCAAGGAAGCTGCAGTATACAAAGAACATTATTAACAGAAACAAAATTTTTTTTTGCAAGACTCCTGACAGAAAGTTGATGTTCTCCCCGGTTCCTTAGCAGAAAATTTGGCATGTGTTGAGGTTGTTCTTAATGGGATGGTTGCAACATCACCTGGTATTTGCTGCACCCCACGCATTTTACTGCTTCCAATTGGTTGTATTTCACTTTATATCTCATTAAGAACCTTGATTGGTGCCAGGATGTTCATATCCAGAAACCATTCGTAGTTGTCATGTGCTCATCATTACTATTTTTCCACAGTAAATATTTTTCTTTCTTGCACAATATAACATACTTCTGAAATACACATGTTTTACACTTCGAGGAAAACTGTATTATGGCTCACAGCATAATGCATCTCTCATCTGTTTCTTATCCCTCTATTGCTAACATTAGGGTCAATCCTATAGCTAACTGTGTAATTTGGAGCAGTTGCGTGATACCACTGGCTATTTTGCTTGACTAATAAACTTTTTATTGTGCACTTATCTCATTATGTTGGCTGAGGAGAAGGCTGACTCCTCAGTGTTCTGATAATAATAACTTGCAATGGCCAAATCTGCAATCTTTTTCTAATCTCTGGCTGGTACTATACATATATAAGATACAGTACTCACCTATTGCACTATATGTATACCAGTTACAGTACTCACCTATTGCACTATACATATATAAGTTTCAGTACTCACCTATTGCACTATACATGTATCAGTTACAGTACTCACCTATTGCACTATACATGTATCAGTTACAGTACTCACCTATTGCACTATACATATATAAGTTTCAGTACTCGTCTATTGCACTATACATATATAAGTTACAGTACTCACCTATTGCACTATACATATATAAGTTACAGTACTCACCTATTGCACTATACATATATAAGTTACAGTACTCACCTATTGCACTATACATATATAAGTTACAGTACTCACCTATTGCACTATACATATATAAGTTTCAGTACTCACCTATTGCACTATACATATATAAGTTTCAGTACTCACCTATTGCACTATACATTTATAAGTTTCAGTACTCACCTATTGCACTATACATTTATCAGCTACAGTACTCACCTATTGCACTATACATATATAAGTTTCAGTACTCGCCTATTGCACTATACATGTATCAGTTACAGTACTCACCTACTGCATTGACTATGTTACTTGGCAACCAATACCTATCATTAATTAAGCTGAACTTATTCTCCCATAAAATACAGCATCTCCATTTGATTATGCCAGAGGTTTGATTTTTAGGAAAACTAATTCCATAATAAATATAGCGCAGAAGATGGGCTTACCCTGTAGTTGTACAATTGGGTGGGAGTTATGTACAAGACCCAGTGTAGTCTGATATGCAGGCCTGGAAGGTGGCATACAGGAATAGCATATCTTATTGGTGTATAAAGCTAACAAGGTATAGTTATTTAGTAAACATATTATTTCTTTTTTCAGGTCAGGTGGGTCACCTTACTGTCAGGGCAATTATGTCACCGCACCAGCTGAGATCAGGGCCATATTTCTCCTTTATCCCCATCCCCTGTACACCTCCACCACTGAAGGCTCACAGTAGGAAATCTCTCTCTGCATCGCTTGGCCGTGGAGCAGCTTGATATGGGAGAAGAGAAGAGGTCAACACAGCCATCCAGTGGGAAGTCTCCAGTGAGAAAGCCTAGGGTTAGATGGAGTTCCGGTGCGGTTCTCCTAAAATATATAGAATGTTCAAGATCATGCTTAACTTATTTCATGAAGCTTTCTCTAGACGCCAGTTTGAACCCTTCATGCTGGAATGCCATGATAATGCAGCCTGGGAGAGAATATAAGGTGTTTGAGTCAGATGAATGGCCTAGATATATACTATACTCACGCAGCAGAGCAGTTAAGTGCACTAATAGGTGGGTGTCAGAGTTACTACCACTGGCAAAAGGTATTAGGTTGGCGATGATTTCCGCTTCTGTATAAAATTGCTAGGAAACTTTCGCTGTTTTAGAATGGAGTATGAGTGGGCTGTGACGGAGAAATTGTACTATGTTCTGATAACATGATCTTATACCTTGGGACCCCTCACTCATACCTCCAGCGAGCTCCAGCAATATAACCTAGTCTGGACATTATTCAGAATTATGTGTAAATTGGGTTAAAGTGATTCTCCACCCCCTGTCATATCTGAACATTTGGCAGGAACCATTGGTAGGAGATGATTACATAGTATCCAAATTACCTGTAGACCCAGTATTTTTCTGATCTGCTTTATTTCAAATTACCTGTAAGAAAACAAATGTATGGTGTAAAGTAGCAGTGTTGGCATTGCCTTGATTAGTTATCATGCTATTATTACCCAAATTCTGATACAAAATCGTCTAACCACTTTTCTGTTTGCCTCAAACTATATTTTGTACGACCTTGTGTAGGGAAATGGAGCCGTCAGAATGGACATTTGGCATTTTCCAAAATTCTACTAGATGGGGAGCTCTTGGGGACCTGATGTGGTGTGTGAAATGAGATGGGAATATGGATCATAGACCAATTATATTAAGAACAAATGCACAGAACGTCTTATTCGAAGGATTAGTTTTATATATTGTTTCATTTTCTAGCAGTCGCTACAAATGAATATTTTTCTCAATATAGTGTCCTAAGCAAGCACATCCTCTACAGTCGTCTCATGAGTAATGCTGACTGTAAATCATTGTCTGTAATTATCTCTGTTACACAATAATATAATACCGGGTGTAACTGTATGTAATACAACTTTCAGAATGAAAGGTCTAACCACACACTTGCAACAATAGAACTTGCAAACATGCAAACTCAGTAAAGTGATGTGTACTGTTTACTCTGCATGGTCAGTGTGTTTGTGTGTAATTGAGATTACAGGTACAATACCTGTGTGTATTCCAGAAAGTCTCTCATCCGTGATCTGTCTGTATGCTTGAGGGCTGGCAGGACCCGTGTGAGGACCGGACACGCCAGTGGTTTTATTTCACTGGCGGAGACACCAGTGTTTGTTTTAAGGGGTAATGACACCCATTTTTACGTGACAATATTATAGTGTGTATTTGAAGGGAGGAGTCCTTTTTATTTATATTATTGGGTTCATGTTATTCCATCCTTTTATAGGAGAATCTAAAACAAATATAGATTTTGGTGGAATTATGTTAATTGGGAAAATTTTGCTTACCTGTCCTCTAAATGTGAAGCTCCCAAAGGAGGCGCCTTGTCAATCAAGTGGGGCAGTTTCAAAACCCACCGAGAACAGGAGAGAAGATCAATAGCGTGTGCTGATAGAAGCCTAATTCCACCCCCCCCACCCCCCCAAAAAAAAAACAACCCCCCCCCCCCCCAAAAAAAAAAATAAAAAAAATTTTTTTAGTTGTGTGTGGAATAGTCAAGTAAGCGCATTTACAATCTGAAATATCCGTTCTCCCTATTAAAGATGTATTTTTAAGTTTTTTTTTCTAGATATATTTATATTTTTATTATATATGTTAAAATTTCACTTATTGATAAATATGTTATGTGTTCTCCTTCTGTCTAATATTATTGTAGTTTCATATTTTATGTTTTAAATGTATATTTTTTTGCAGCTGTCCATTCCCATGCAGAAGTACAATCTAGCTTTTTTGGAGTGTGTAAGCGTTCATTTATATTTGAGGGGTGTATTAATGTCTATTTGAGGGATATCAAATTCTTGTGTGATTGTATACGTACTAGAGGTACGTTGGATGACTTGTCTGTCGCAGACTTGAGGACTCTTCATCATTGAGGACTCTTTATCATACTTGCCAACCTTTTAAAACTTAATTCCGGAAAATCCAGAGCAGGGGGGCGTGGTTGGAGGGTGGGCGGGGCGCGGCGAATCGTGGCATTTTGCCCCCCACGACAAAATTCACCGCAAATCGCGTCATTTTGACAGCAAGTTGCCACTTGCGGGATTCTTGCCTGCTCTCCCGGGAGTCCGGGATACCTACTCGAATTTCGGGAGTCAGTATGCTCTTAATAAGTCCATTGCACAGGGTCACAATCTGGTTCTGTTTGAATATATTTGTTGGAGTACGGTGGAAAGCCAGGTTAAATACTGTACCCCACAAGAGGACCCTCCTGTTATTAACAAGGACATCACTAGTTCCTAGATAATGTAAAGGCTGTATGCTGATAAAATGGCTGCCTTCACAGTTTCTAAATGATAAGTACACTTTAACAAAATATTTCTTTCATTTACAGCTATCATCAGTGTTAATACCATTCAGTGTGTGGGCAGTGGTCTCCGCCTGTGGCTCCGTTGTAGTGTGGTGACAGTATTTCAGGAACCATACTCGTAGGTGACTGCTGGGCTGTGGTTTGGTGTTGTGGGCGAGCAGCAGATTAGGCCGTTGTTATTTTAAGCTCCTTTGCTTCTGTGTTTTGGTTGAGGGCGGAGTACACTGTTTCCGCAACTATCGTTTCTTTTATCTGACCAAACGCACGGTTGAAACTCAAACTTTTAGTTCATCCATCTGCTTTTACTTTCTGAACACTGATAGAACAATGACATTTAGAGTGTGGTTGATAATGGCTTACAGCACCTATTTCCTGTACATTGGTTTTCACAAACATTTCCCCACAGACTTTAAAACCATTGGTATCCAAAAATAAATGGCTGCCATTGTCCTCCATGTGTTGATCTCTACCACAGAACATAGAGTCAGGAGACTGAGGTTTGAGAGAGGCACAATGTGAAGGCGGGGCTTTACAATATGGCGCCTTCATTCATAATGGCTGCTCTTCTTCTCGTTATATAATGGCGGCCATCTGTGAAATAACAGTGCTCTCTCCGACAGCAAGCAGCCAGATTCTAGCTATCATTTTTCTAGCAGTGATTCGAAAATGGAAGCACCGGTCCAGGTGCTGTGGTTTAGAGCACCTTTTCCCTCAGCGCCAGTTCTCGGAAATGTTGCCAAATATGTTTTTGCTTTCATGAGACACGTAAAATAGTCAAATATGGTGAACCCCACATTGTCGTGCCATTCTACCCAACACCCCCTCCGCCATTATTTTACTGGGAAAATAGATGAGGTGTTTACGATCAAGTCGAATATAAAAGAAAATGAAAATGAAATACATAAATAAAATAAACATGTAACCATTGGCTTCTTG
Source organism: Mixophyes fleayi (assembly GCF_038048845.1). Lineage (NCBI taxonomy): Eukaryota > Metazoa > Chordata > Amphibia > Anura > Limnodynastidae > Mixophyes > Mixophyes fleayi. The sequence goes on along the minus strand of NC_134407.1, from coordinate 206,408,057 downwards.
TACTCTTAGCAGTGCTAGATATGTGCCTTGTTTATGATAAAGAGAGGCTTCCATTTAAAGCAGTGCTTTGTTCCTCTTCTCGATTACCGCCATATCTGTCAGCTGTTTGGTGTGATTTGTGGCAATCAGATATCGGGACCAAGAGACATTCAAGGTGAAGATTAAGTTATTTATATAAAAAAGCCGAAGCTGAATTGTTTTGCAATGTCTAAGATCTTCACCTGATCTTCAAAGGCTCAAGTGACTCCAGCCTGTAAATCAGGACAGACCTGTCAAGCCTGTTTTTGGAGAAATCTAAGGCCAAGGAGACCACACACATTCAGACCTGTTGACTATACGGATTCTAGGTGTGAGTGTGGATGTTTATACATGCCTGACTTCCCTGGTCTACTCCTCATGTTTGTCTCTGTTATGTCACCTTGGACATATCGGCCAGTCATTAACCTTTCTTCTTCTAAAAATAGAAAACAGGTTAATGGACCGAACCTGCTGCTGGACTGTAGAGTTGAGCGATGGGACCCACAAATGGGTTTCCACGTCAGATGATATTTAGGTATTTGGTTCTCGGGCTAAGTGGCGGAGTCACCTATAAGCCATATAAGGTCAATAACAATCATATTCCAACCACACAGAAACTACAGTCATGTTTGCTTAATGCCAATAAATCTAGCGGTATATTTTTTTGGACTGTGGGAGGAAACCCATGCAAAAATGGGAGGAATGTACAAACACCAGACAGATTGCACTGGTTGGCAGACTCGGCACACAAAGGCGTAACTATCGGGGTTGGAGAAGAGGATGTTGTGACCTAGGGAAGATTTTTCATGATTCATGGGCACAGAATCCTCTTCCTCTTGGATTATTTAAACGATAGCAGAAATATTCATTTGAAAAATATAGTAGGATCAGATAGAGAAATCACAAAGGGAGTTGAGCCAATATTAAACCCAGGTCCAAAAAATGTATAGCTAGTGATCTATTTTTTTTAAAAAAAATTTTAATAACTGAACAATAACCTTCATTTTTATAATCAGTAAGTGTTGGCACAATCATTTACACATACTTGCCTACTTTCTCGGAATGTCCGGGAGATTCACAAATTTTGGGTAGTTCTCCTGGAGAGCAGGCCTTTCTCCTGGCTTCCCTGGCACGCATTTCGCAGTGAATTGCGTCATTTTAGCCTCACCCCATGACGTGATGATGCGTTAAGGGAGGGGAGGTTCTTCAAGTAGGCATTTACATTATCATAAGTATTCTGTAGCTTCTAGCTGCCGCATAATCTCCATTGGGAGACTCATTGTGCCTATATGATTAGACGATTGTCTACCGCTATTGAATCTACAGAGCCCTTTAAATAAAAGACGATGATAATGATGAATACGGCAAGAGCAAATAGCTGATTGATTGCTATTGTTTTAATGTAAATTTACAGCTTTCAGCAATGTTAAGAGATGATGTTTTATGGAGAAGATATTTTCCTTCCCGGAAGCCCATTAAGATAATTCCCATAAAGACTGCATATGCAAATGTTATGATATGACACATACTATTCACTAGTTCCACTTTTCCCTTACGTGTTATACCTCATTTATTAGGAAATAATCGCACTTTAAATAGTTCATAATGCTTCTTTACGTACATTAAAGCATCGTAAAACAGAGAACCCCTCATAACTTGTCATTGGTGGACAATTTAACAAGATGTCTGACCTCTGTGTACCATAGATAGTTTACGTTTTTATGTTGGATGTCGCATGTAACGTTTGCACAGATTAGGATGAACAAACCTTCTTGGTGATCGATGGGTTCCAAATATTTGTTCTGTCCAGTGCTATCTGGTTTTATTTAAAGACTGAGGACTTCTAACTGAGAGGGCAGCTGATAAAGAAGTGAGGACAGAGTCTTATCAGCGTTATCTTGGAGGGTTGTCTAAAGGTCACACATTTGTGCAAAGCCATTGTGTTAATGAACTGTGTTCCAAGAGGTTTATACACCCCATAAGACAGAGCGCATTTTGAAGAACCACTAAATTTAAAACAAAATCGGATTCCTTATCAAAATGCATCTTGTAACATTCACAAGTCTATATGGTAAAGTTCCCATTCACTTACAGAATTCAAGAGTTTTCAACTAGATGACTGCAAACTAGTGCAATCAGGCATTTTAAAGGCTTAATCATGGCCTTAAGTGACAGTTAAAAAATGATTACATACGTATAATACAGCATTGTAAGGGGGATGTGGAAGTTAAAAAAACAAAATTAAAATAAGGTTTAAAAAAATAATGATAAAAATGATAAAGTAATGTACAAAAAGCAAAGATTAATACAAGATAAAATAAAGTTAAAACTTCAGGGGGAAAAAAAAGGTGGTATTGCCTCATGGGACGTATAGGCCTGAAGAAAATAATGATTTGCCCCTGCTCTGAGGAGACTAAAATTTTGGTGCTTAAAAGGGGGTATCGTAAAACTGTTGGGAGGACGGTGAATAGTCAAATTGTCTCTTCCCCACTGACTTGGATCATGTTGAGATGCGACATCGAAAAGCATTGTAATGAAAGGAGGAAGGGGAATCCTAAAATAGTCAAAAAAGTGAAAAGGACCCTCGATCATTGATGTGTTAAGAGCAAAGAGGACTCTTTAATAAATAAGGCACTATGCACTTATTGGATACATTATTTCTGTTAGTCTGTCTTCAGTTTAATATATGTCAGTCGCTGTGTCAAGTCAACATGACATGCCACTCTTAGATTCTGATGGAGCATTGCCACCTAGTGGTCAATACATCATGAAAATGTTACAATGCTTAATTGGCTTTATCACATCAAAAGTTTTGAACAAATTTTTCTTTATCAGGATAACATTTGTCTTCAGTGTCAATCAATTATTAGCATAAAGTTCATTTAAAACGAAAGTGTGTTTAGCTGATACGTTTGGCTAATTTTACTTAGTTTATGTTAGTAAAACATATAAATAACATTTATTGTATGCAGAGAATGTCTTCTGTTCTTGGCTGTGTAAAACCACAGTGCAGTGATTGGTGCATCAGGAAGTTATTTTGTAATGCTCTCAAGCATACATATTGTGGAGATGCAAATATAGGTGCATATATAGTGAAATCCGACAGAGATGCATTTGCTGGGGAGTAGGAAAAGGCTGCCTGATTGCCCTGTGTATGACCAGATTCACTACAACTTCTACTGTTAAATACCAGGAGAATGTGGGAAAATACCCTTGTGAATATCTGATATCACAAAATTCATCGACCAATTAAATTTATATTATTATATTATTAAATGTCTAATATAAAATGTGTGTATAAAATAAAATATATTATTTTCACCTCTACAGCAAGCCCTTGTAACCGGTCTTACTGGTGGGCTCTGTAGTCCCCACTCCATCACTGTTTGCAGTACAACATTCAATGTTGGGGCCCTGTTTGGAAGAGAAATAGGTGCTATTCACCTCCTGGAAAACCGAGCAGTAAGTGAACACTCTAGGCCTCCCTCCTCCACCTGTAACCCCACAAGCCCTGACATTAAGTGGTATTCAATTTTAATAAATAGACTTATTTATCTGCACCATCCCCAATAATATATCAATAGCATTCACATTTAATACAAAGACCCCACATTGCATTAATAGCCCTCACAATATATTAATAGCCCATACAATATATTAATAGCCCCCACATAACATGAACCCCCTCCCACCACTAACACCACAATCACCTGTCCCCACATAACATTAACCTCCTCCCACCACTAACACCACCATCACCTGTCCCCACATAACATTAACCTCCTCCCACCACTAACACCACCATCACCTGTCCCCACATAACATTAACCTCCTCCCACCACTAACACCACCATCACCAGTCCCCACCTAACATTTACCTCCTATCACCACTAACACCACCATCACCAGTCCCCACATAACATTAACCTCCTCCCACCACTAACACCACCATCACCTGTCCCCACCTAACATTAACCTCCTCCCACCACTAACACCACCATCACCTGTCCCCACCTAACATTAACCTCCTCCCACCACTAACACCACCATCACCAGTCCCCACCTAACATTTACCTCCTATCACCACTAACATCACCATCACCTGTCCCCACATAACATTAACCTCCTCCCACCACTAACACCACCATCACCAGTCCCCACATAACAATAACCTCCTCCCACCACTAACACCACCATCACCAGTCCCCACATAACATTAACCTCCTCCCACCACTAACACCACCATCACCAGTCCCCACCTAACATTAACCTCCTCCCACCACCAACACCACCATCACCAGTCCCCACATAACATTAACCTCCTCCCACCACTAACACCACCATCACCAGTCCCCACCTAACATTTACCTCCTATCACCACTAACACCACCATCACCAGTCCCCACATAACATTAACCTCCTCCCACCACTAACATCACCATCACCAGTCCCCACCTAACATTAACCTCCTCCCACCACCAACACCACCATCACCAGTCCCCACCTAACATTAACCTCCTCCCACCACTAACACCACCATCACCTGTCCCCACATAACATTAACCTCCTCCCACCACTAACACCACCATCACCAGTCCCCACCTAACATTTACCTCCTATCACCACTAACACCACCATCACCAGTCCCCACCTAACATTAACCTCCTCCCATCACTAACACCACCATCACCTGTCCCCACCTAACATTAACCTCCTCCCATCACTAACACCACCATCACCAGTCCCCACCTAACATTAACCTCCTCCCACCACTAACACCACCATCACCTGTCCCCACATAACATTAACCTCCTCCCATCACTAACACCACCATCACCTGTCCCCACCTAACATTAACCTCCTCCCACCACTAACACCACCATCACCTGTCCCCACATAACATTAACCTCCTCCCACCACTAACACCACCATCACCAGTCCCCACCTAACATTAACCTCCTCCCACCACTAACACCACCATCACCTGTCCCCACATAACATTAACCTCCTCCCACCACTAACACCACCATCACCAGACCCCACCTAACATTAACCTCCTCCCACCACTAACACCACCATCACCTGTCCCCACATAACATTAACCTCCTCCCACCACTAACACCACCATCACCAGTCCCCACCTAACATTAACCTCCTCCCACCACTAACACCACCATCACCTGTCCCCACATAACATTAACCTCCTCCCATCACTAACACCACCATCACCAGTCCCCACCTAACATTAACCTCCTCCCACCACTAACACCACCATCACCTGTCCCCACATAACATTAACCTCCTCCCACCACTAACACCACCATCACCTGTCCCCACATAACATTAACCTCCTCCCACCACTAACACCACCATCACCTGTCCCCACATAACATTAACCTCCTCCCACCACTAACACCACCATCACCTGTCCCCACATAACATTAACCTCCTCCCATCACTAACACCACCATCACCTGTCCCCACATAACATTAACCTCCTCCCACCACTAACACCACCATCACCTGTCCCCACATAACATTAACCTCCTCCCACCACTAACACCACCATCACCAGTCCCCACCTAACATTAACCTCCTCCCATCACTAACACCACCATCATCTGTCCCCACATAACATTAACCTCCTCCCACCACTAACACCACCATCACCAGTCCCCACCTAACATTAACCTCCTCCCACCACTAACACCACCATCACCAGTCCCCACCTAACATTAACCTCCTCCCATCACTAACACCACCATCACCTGTCCCCACATAACATTAACCTCCTCCCACCACTAACACCACCATCACCAGTCCCCACCTAACATTAACCTCCTCCCACCACTAACACCACCATCACCAGTCCCCACCTAACATTAACCTCCTCCCATCACTAACACCACCATCACCTGTCCCCACATAACATTAACCTCCTCCCATCACTAACACCACCATCACCTGTCCCCACATAACATTAACCTCCTCCCATCACTAACACCACCATCACCAGTCCCCACCTAACATTAACCTCCTCCCATCACTAACACCACCATCACCTGTCCCCACCTAACATTAACCTCCTCCCATCACTAACACCACCATCACCTGTCCCCACATAACATTAACCTCCTCCCACCACTAACACCACCATCACCTGTCCCCACCTAACATTAACCTCCTCCCACCACTAACACCACCATCACCTGTCCCCACATAACATTAACCTCCTCCCACCACTAACACCACCATCACCAGTCCCCACCTAACATTAACCTCCTCCCACCACTAACACCACCATCACTAGTCCCCACCTAACATTAACCTCCTCCCACCACTAACACCACCATCACCAGTCCCCACCTAACATTAACCTCCTCCCACCACTAACACCACCATCACCAGTCCCCACCTAACATTAACCTCCTCCCACCACTAACACCACCATCACCAGTCCCCACCTAACATTAACCTCCTCCCATCACTAACACCACCATCACCTGTCCCCACATAACATTAACCTCCTCCCACCACTAACACCACCATCACCTGTCCCCACATAACATTAACCTCCTCCCACCACTAACACCACCATCACCTGTCCCCACATAACATTAACCTCCTCCCATCACTAACACCACCATCACCAGTCCCCACCTAACATTAACCTCCTCCCACCACTAACACCACCATCACCAGTCCCCACCTAACATTAACCTCCTCCCACCACTAACACCACCATCACTAGTCCCCACCTAACATTAACCTCCTCCCACCACTAACACCACCATCACCAGTCCCCACATAACATGAACCCCCCCACACCACCAATATCACTAGTCCCCACATAACATTAACCCCCCACCACTAACACCACCAGATCCACACATAACATTAACCCCTCCCAACCACCACTCCCCATATAACATCAACACCCCCTCCCCACACACACACACACACCAGTCCACCACAATACATTGATGTGGCTGGTCACAGACGACCAGGAAGTGTAGCAAAGCCAGTCCACCAAGCTGGTCCACTTGCCCCTTGTGCACGCGGATCCCAACTTCTTGTGAGTCAGGATTAATGTGCCAACTTGCAAAATGGTGATTCAGTCTCCTCAAATCGTGCCTGTTGGAAGATATGGCTATAAGACTGACACACATATGCCATCCTGCCCCTTGAGCTAGCCTGTCCTGAGGGCCAGTTATGATACAGTAATTCAGATAACTGCAGTCTCACCAGTTTGGTCTGTATCAGAATTATTTGTGAATTCTTTCGTCTTTTTGCTTTCAAGCATTTCTGAGGTCTAATCACAATTTTTTTTCTGTTTATTGCTCCATCTGTGAACCTTTGAACTTTGGGCTCTTGTGTTTAACTGTTCTGTCCTTGTGTTAATCAATACAAAGGTAGCTAGATGTTAGTCCTCTACTGGAGTTATTTACAGTCAGTATTTTGTGTTAGCCATGTACAATGTTTCTTAAAACTTGTAAGAATAAAATAAGAAGGCTTTCTGGGGCCATGAAGAAAAAAAAATCGGAATTCTGTAAGAGTTTTGTGCAGGTAAGCAAAGATTATCAGATTACTCTGGTGGTGCAAGTACTTTTATCAGTTTATAAGCAATCCCTCTTACGTGAAAGTTTTGTAGGATGTTTTTATACTCGAATGTAAATGACATATTATTTAGTTTTTCTCAATGATCTTTGTGAGCAGGTAACCGTTAAGTGGGCGGGGCCTTGAAGTAGCAACCAATCAGTGAAATAGAATGTTTACAGCTTCCATCAGATTGTAGAGGTGTCAGTGGTTGCAAATGTGACCATGGCGTAAGAAGCAGGGAACCCAAGTAGCGATTGTTAGGAGCCGCAGCGCTAATCGTGATGGCTTACACCAATATACTTACCTTCCGCCGTTTATTCTGTCCTGTCCCGGCAGTGTGCTAGGTAGTTGGGATGCTCTGTGTTGTGATTGCAGTCATTTAACTGCAATCACCAATTGCTGTGGGGGACTTACCTCCTAGGAAGCCCTCTGATTGGACCTCATGGATTTAAATGGCAGGGATGGCATAGCCTCCCTGCCTGTTATAGGGTCCTTGCCCTGCAATTTTTTGAAGCCTGCTGTGTTGCTGCATTCTATACCTGCTGATTGTCTACCTGTTGCCTGACTCTGCTTGTTCCTGGATTATCCTTGTTTGTTGCCGTCTCGAACCCCTTGTCTTTTTTCTTTGGACCTACCTTGCTCGCTGCCCACCCTGACCTTCTGTCTTGACCTTGACTTTCCTGTTTGCTGCCTGCCCTGACCTTCTGTCTTGACCTTGGCTTTGAATTTCCTGTTTGCTGCCTGCCCTCGACCATTTGCATCGTAACTGGTTTCCCTGTGTATTTCCCGCACGGTGGCGTAGTGGTTAGCACTTCTGCCTCACAGCACTGGAGTCATGAGTTCAATTCCCGACCATGGCCTTATCTGTGTGGAGTTTGTATGTTCTCCCTGTGTTTGTGTGGGTTTCCTCCGGGTGCTCCGGTTTCCTCCCACACTCCAAAAACATACTAGTAGGTTAATTGGCTACTATGAAAATTGATCCTAGTCTCTACCTGTCTGTCTCCCTCTATGTCTGTCTGTATGAGTCTGTCTGTGAGTGTGTGTCTATATTAGGGAATTTAGACTGTAAGCTCCAATGGGGCAGGGACAGATGTGAATAAGTTCTCTGTACAGCGCTACGGAATCAGTGGCGCTATATAAATAAATGGTGATGATGATGGTGTACTGCTACTGCCAGCCTCCATTATCCATCGCTACCTGGTAAAGAAGATAAGCTCTTACTACTTGAGTACAAGAGCTGAGGGCATCCGAATACCTGAGAATATATTGCGCTCTAAGGGAAAGACGGCTTGTTACAGGTGTATAGGTCTGTCTTGTTCTAAGAGCTTATGTAGTTTCCTGCAGGAGTCGTAACAGCAATCTCATCTATAACCAATAGTGAAAGTGGCTCAGTATACAGTGGTATACCGAGCATTGATTGCTCTGACTGTAAAACAGTCAAATTCCATCTAACTTAATTTTACATACCGCCACTTCTAAATTTGCACTTCAACCACTGTGCTAAGCCATATGCCATCCTGTGACGATAGAGATGTTATCACACTTCCAGGCACCTCTGTTGTCACACACCGCACTTTTGGTACCCAGGTCTCTCTCCTCTACCTTCACTACTGTAAGGTTGGGAAATGGAACCCAGTAGACAGTCTAGAAGATGCTGATTCCTCCAAAGGCCTGTGCATGTTGGGTGGTCTCTGTGCAAGAGTGAGGTGTCTGCAGTGCAGCTTCCTTTGCCCAGTCAATATGTATATTACAGTCTTAGGCTGTATTATATACTGGGCAATAGAGGAACTGTACACAGGCTAGGTTGATACTGGCTCGTGTTTTACATGGCCATCCAATGACCTTTAGCCATTCCACTGATTTGTAGACAATTGGATGATTAGAATATTAGCCCAGCCAACTGAACCAAACAAAACAATAGAAACAACAACAATATATATATGTGAATGTGTTTCTATATAAAACTAAGTTTATTCATTTATCTTATTTACATACAAACTAGTGATTGTACCATTGAAAATCATTGTTCCTAACGTCACCATATCCATTCACGTTTCTACTTTACGGTATTTCTTTTGAAGGCTACCATTCCATTTATTTGTGGTTACCGCATTTCAATGCATTGGAAAAAATAATAATTTGCGAAATGCTAGTAAATGTGCAAGTAAAACCACATAGCATGTATCAACCGCTGGTAAGTACCCTGGCACTGCAGTTACCTTTGTCGACATTTTGTGTACAATCAGGCATAGACTGAAAGATAAAGGACTGCGTGTTGATTGTCCGGTGGTCGTTAGAGTGTTCGATGCCAGGAAAATGTGGGGAATTGGGAATATCTACTGTCACAAAAGCATTAATCAAATCAATCCATGTGCTAGATTATGGCATTTATAGTATAAAATATATCATAAAATATGTGTGTTAACTATGTGGTCCTTAACAACATCTGCCAGGACATGATCAGGTTAACGTTTGGATGTAAGCTAATCCTAATTCTGCCTCTTTAAGAGTTACACTTCTGGATTTATAGCTATTGAAATAAAATGTATTTCCTGAGTTTGAGTGCAGACTATTTAGTCTTCAGTGTGGGCTGTGCCTCCTGACACTTAATTCCGCTTTCCGCACAAACATAACACACTGCGAGTCAAAGGGTTAACCAGAGTTGTGACAGATCCACACTGAATCTTTTCCTGCCTTCCTCATCCACCTACGCTTCCAGCCTCTCTTCTAATAATATTAGACTGGGAAGTGCGGAGGAGGTAAATGGGACTGTGTGATTAATCTCCCAGCTCCCTCCGACTCTGGAGCCTTGGCACCCCCAACTCCTCTCCCACTTCAACTGTAATCCGTGGAAAAAAACTATCCTAGCCAGAGCCCCTTTCCAGAAGTACCTACCCTACTTCACCTGTGACACTTTCCAAAAGCCCCTGGCAGGTCCATAGCCCAGCTACTGCCAGACAATAAAGTTGTGAATAAGTCAAAACAGCCATTTCTGGTTCACTGTATCCCAACGCCAGTATAGTGGTTCCCATGTATCAAGAGTGGACTAAGAGAAAAATACTCTGTAATAAGACGATAGGATTATATAGGGTTGTGACACCTTACGTATGCTACACATCGTTTTAGGTGTTTCGGCAAAGAATCTGCCCGTGCATACATAACCTGTACGAGGGTTTGGCTGACTCCGTTTGCTTGCCAAAAATAGACTAATCTGGCCGTTAGCCTCTCGGGCACAATAGCCAGATTTGCCTGTGTGTGACTAGTTCTAATGCTTTTTAAAGGGGTTATCCACCTTCAAATGACTTTATTTTTTTACTAAGCCACTACTTCCTTTGACTTTTACCAACTATATCTATTTTATTGTTTGCATTTCTCTCCAGTGTGTTTAGATACCTGATACATATAGCTCATCACACCTGGCAAATAGATCCTGAGCTTTCTCAGCTGTCTCCGTCCCTGGCCAGAAGACCAAGGTGCCCTGTCCATTATCAGAGGACCCTGCCATACCCTCCCAGTACTACGGAATATGCTGGGTCTAAATAAATGATGATGATCAGTCAGCTTACTCACTGCAGTTGAGGTCCTATGTGGTCCCCTCTGCTCCCTACCACCTGCCCTCCCCCCCCCCCCCCTTTAAATAAATGAAAGGAAAGGAAGGTACTTCTACCTAAGTACTTTCTAATAAATCGAGATGAGGTGAATATTGTGTTTTCTAATGCTTGTATATTGTGTTTTCTAAGTGAGCAGTTGCTAAATAAGCTGGCGCTAACAGATATGCTGTATTAAACATAACTATTGCTTGCAGTGTCCTAGAATAACCTCGGAGGGAGCTGTGGGTTACATGCTTGCTGTTTATAGACTGGGTTGTGATGGATTATTATTTTGCTTTTTAACAACTAGTTAAGTGTTTTTATTTATTATTATTTTTGATGCCTGATATGCTGGAGTCTATTCACCCAGTGTAGCGCTCAGACTGAGGTGGGGGCTTAATACTTCGGACTCATTCATCCCCATCCCCTGCAATCATATGGCCCCTTAGCGGGATAAGGTTCTTTAGGATCCCCTTTGCCAGCGCTAGGCTGGGAACTTGGCATTCCAGACCCCCCGAAGTCATAGTGTACCAAAGGAGGTCTTTGGGTCTACTTCAGCTGCAAGGCTGGAGTGGGCACCTTGGACTGGAGCCGCCCCCATAAAACAGAGCTTATAATGACATGGGAAGGAGATGGTGGCCCATATGCTTACCACTTGGCCCCAGAAGGGGCGGGATTTAACAAAATGTGGATGGAATTTTACCTAATGTTAACCATTTGCAGGTGGAATTTGTGCTGAATGGGGGTGGGGCTTATTTTGTCCCGATTTCACGGTTCTAAATGTTGGGAGGTACACATATGGGTCTGACTTACCACCCCCCAAAACATAAATACACAAGCGCAGTGTGTAACATAAATAAATAGGTTCCCTAAGTCCCAAACATTTCTGTCGGAACTATAAAATTTGTTCCTGCCCCGGCCATATATATATATATTGTTCCTGCAGAGGTGAAGGAAAGAGGAAGCCACTCAAAAATCAAATTTCTGCAGTGCTCCGTGCCTTACTCTGTAATTTCTGGGAGGCTCTGGAATCGTGGACTCCCAGACGGTTAGGCACCCTCCCGGAGGAGGTGGGGCTCGCCTCATCAGGCTCCGCCCCCACTATGCATCGCAGTGAATATCCATCCTGACCCACAGGATCTCCCGGGAGGAAGGTTATAAAGGAAATATAGAATATATGTGGAAGATGCAGAGAACGTTCAAAGGAAAGGGAGCGGAGATCCAAATATTTCCAACACGGGAAAATAATTTTAACCTTAGACCAAACTATTAATGTGCCAGCAAGACACATCATTTGTGTTCTCTCCCTGTAAGGGGTTAATTCCATTCTCGCAAAGGCAAAGAAACAAAATCTAGCTGAAATAAATATTCTCTCTGTGAGCGTACATTCATAGATAAGGACGCAATTCTCGCCAGGGCCTGGCGGTAAACTGAAACTTTGGAACCAGTAAAAGTTACATGTCAGGGTATTGTGTAAATAATTATTCTGACTTGTTTTTAATGCTCTTCATATGGTGCAGGCATGTGGATTCACTTTATTTATTATGCCGAAGCAGTTACTGATATTCAGGATTAGGCCCGATGTACAGTTCATGACGGCTGTTTAGTGTATTTGTGCAGATAATCTATTGGATCATTATCTAATATCTATCAGCAGATGACCAATATCTCTCTGTGTGAAGTTAATAGAATCCCTTTGATCAGGTTACAACTTCTTAAGTTCTATCAAGGTTTGGGAACCTTTCATTATATATGTGTGAATACCATTATTAGCTTTTTTTTATATAAGGTGATTATATAAATAAGATGATTAATATTTTGGTATTAGTGCGACTTTAATTCTAACCTGCTTAGTTCATGATATCTGATATACTTGTCAAATTGTAAGACTTTAGGAATGGGGTCATGAAATACTCAGACAGTTCTGGTATCATGCGGGATGCAATACTTCATCCACTGACACATGCCCGATTGGAGCATTTGTGTTAGTGTTGCACATAACTCACAGCTAAACAGTAACGTTGCAACACAAATGCTCCAATAGGGCACCTGTGACTGGATGGACTATTATATTTTTTGTGTTACAATGTTGCTATTTAGATGGGAGTTTTTTTAAAATCAGCAATTCCATGAAAATATTAAGTGCATTTTTTTTGTTTGTATGTTTGTTTTAGTCTTAACGTTAATAACTGTGGTAGGCTATAGGAGGTTTGGTGATTAAATCATTAAAAGCAGCCTGAAGAAAGAAACCAAGGAAAATGTTATAGTTCTGCGCAGTGTCACTTTGCAGCCATGGTCACATAATATAATGAGCAGAGAGGCATAGGAATGCTCCTCTGAGCTCAGTCCATACTATAACCTCCCCCCCCCAATCTCCTTTCAACTCTGCCTTCACATGACTGTGAGGCTGTGAGTGTGACTAGCAGACATACTTGTCTTTCCTCTAGAGACATTTTGAAAAGGAAATAATGATTTGTAGGAGGACAGGAAATGCATGTGTAAAAGGTACTTAACTGCTATTTAAAGAAAAAATTCTATGTGTGATTGCTGCTTCTAACATGCCTTTATCTAGGGATGCAGAACTTTATTGTATTACTTTTTTATTTCCAGCTATTCTGGGATGTCCCAGTTCTTTTAGAACGTTCACAGCACAGCCAATCGGATGACCAGGGTGCTCCCAGCAGCACATATTTCAGGACATGAATGTGCTGGTCCTATGGAGGGCATTGACCTTTCCACCTGTGTGATTGAGTAATTTAGGACAGGACTGCATGTGACACTGTTAGAGGACAGGAATGGAAACAAGCAGCCAGTAACAGACTGAAAGGTAAATAGTGGAAAGAGCAGGGTCTCCCAACAGCACGGTATTCATGTGAGTAGAGGTGAGCAAATTTATGTCATAATTTCACCCAATGGATTTTACTGGTCCAGTTCACAGAAGTGGCTAAGTTTCAGCAATTCAATCTTCCACTTTTCCTTCACCATACTGTGAAATGGCCATTTTGCACTGTAGCTACAAATTCTTATTTTGCTGAATGTATAGTCTATCAATAGAGCTCTGGCAACAACAGTCAATTTATTCCTCTATCCGGTATGATAGGTCTAAGACCGGAAAAACTTGTAGGCACATAACTAAATTTTCAGTTTCTTGCCTTCCTTTTGCTTCCAAATTACCGAGCGGCTGGTCTATAACGGACTCACAAGATTCTTCTCTTCCACCCACTCCATTCTGTCTTCCATTCCCTCCACAACACAGAGACTGCCCTTACTCTAAAAGTCAATTGTCCGTTCTCCTAGACCTTTTTTAACACTGTGGACCTCCTGCACATCCTTCACTCCATTGACCTTAGTGACATTGTCCACTCGTGATACACTTCCTACTTATCCAACTGCTCCTTCTCTTTTTCAACCTCCGACTACTGCTCCCCTCCTCTCCTCTACCCATTTGGGTTACTAATCAACTCCTTTGATCTCCAGTACAACCTCTATGCTCATAACACCCAATATCTGCCTCTCCTACCCTGACCTCCCCCCTTCTCTTCTCTCTTCTATATCCAGCTGTCTCTCTGCTATCTCCTCGTGGGTGTCCCAATGTTCATTATGTCTAAAAATATATGTGAACGGCATACATATAACCAGACTAGGGTCAATTTGTTAGCAGCCAGTTAACCTACCAGTATGTTTTTGGAGTGTGGGAGGAAACCCGAGCACCCAAAGGAAACCCACGCAAACACAGGGAGAACATACAAACTCCACACAGATAAGGCCATGGTCAGGAATTGAACTCATGACCCCAGTGCTGTAAGGCAGAAGTGCTAACCACTACGCCACCGTGCTCTTCCTGTCTGACCTCCTTCCTACCCATCTCTCCCACTGGCCCAAGCTCCCTACAATCACATTATACCTCTGTCTTATTTGCTCCCAACTCATCCACTTGTGCTTCCTTTTCTCTTGCCCCCTGCATGTGCATTATGACAGCTGTCATGAACCCTGCCAAATATGCCTAATGTCCATTGCTTTGCCTGTTGGTATGTCTTTGGTTGTATGATATACAGCACTGCAGATATATGTGGCACCTTATAAATAAACTAAAATAACAGTATTCCACCAGAGAAATGTGCCAGATCTTACAGCCAAAGGCAGAATGTTGTGGATATTTCGCTGAAGAGTTGACATTTTCATATATATGAGTATCCTGTCCAATGGATACAGGAAAGGTAGCAGCAGGTACATGGATAAGACAGGTGTGTTGAGGAAGGGCGAGCGTCAGCCCAGTGCGTTTCGGCACTTGTGAGCAGCAAGTCCCAGCAGGATAGGGAAGCTCCTGGGATAATCTGCGGAGAGAATGATAAATTAATACAGAGGATTAGTATGGAGGTACGTCAGTGACATCAGTGGATAATTGACGGCTGGCAGACCGGAAAAACTTGCTGGACGAGGACAGACAAGTCCATTCTTGATATTTCAAATCAAAGTTTCTCAACTTGTTTCTCTTTGTTTCTACCAAAGCCGTTAAATGTCACACCGTGGTCTTTTCCTGACTTGTTGAATAGAAGAAAAAAAGAAAATAAAAAAGTATTTTCTTGTGCTGTGTGAATATAACAAACGAGATGCTAATCCGCTGCACAAGGGTTCCCAACGTCCCAGAAGATAGAAGAACAATAACTATCCCGATCCCCCAAAATTGATAATGATTATCAGGCATGTTTGTGAATACAGCTATAAGGCGGATGACTCCTACTGTCATGTGCATGCCATCATCATGCTAACACGCCACCATGCGTGGCTACATTGAACGCTAATCTGCTAATCGTGGCAGCACAGTGGCCTAGTGGTTAGCACTTGTGCTTCGCAGCACTGAGGTCATGAGTTCAATTCCTGACCATGGCCTTATCTGTGTGGAGTTTGTATGTTCTCCCTGTGTTTGCGTGGGTTTCCTCCGGGTGCTCCGGTTTCCTCCCACACTCCAAAAACATACTGATAGGTTAATTGGCTGCTATCAAAAATTGACCCTTGTCTCTGTCTGTATGTATATGTCTATGTGTGTATCTATATTAGGGAATTTAGACTGTAAGCTCCAATGGGGCAGGGACTGATGTGAATGAGTTCTCTGTACAGCGCTGCGGAATTAGTGGCGCTATATAAATAAATGATGATGATGATGATGATAATCCCATGTTACAGTTTCTGGGCGCTGTAGCAGCATAGGCCCCTGTGGCCAGCTTTTGAAAGTTTGCTGGTAATATCCATGCAGTCCAGGGTTAACGGATGTCAGCATTCAAGCCAAGATTCAGCTATACCAGATCAAATCCAGTGCAATAGGATTGGATTTTAATTATGTATAGCAATCACTTGGCATGTTAACTTTAATTTTAAGTTGTGTGCCTCCGGCCCGACCTTCCTTTTCCCCACAGCCCCTTTATAAAGGTGAAATGACTCTCTTTAACGTACTCATCTTTTTCAGGAAGTGTTTGCTCGATCTCTTTTGGTTTAATGGTTTGTGGTCTCAAAGGGTTAAAATTCGGAAAAGCAGCAAAGTGAGTATGACAACAGGAAGCGAGGAGGTCTCGTACATCAGCACACACGGCCTGGCATGTTATATGTGTAAACAGATGTGTAGATTTTGTGTGACAGGCAGTAATCCTAGAGAATGGAAAAAACCTGTTTTCAAGGGTTCTAAGAAATTTTCCCACCTCCCAAACTGAAACCGTTTTCTGTTGCAGACAGAACTCTCTGTGTCAAGTTTAAGGTGACAATTAGTCATTCAGCAACATGTCAGTGCGTAGGTCCCAACTGTCTCATTTGTACTCACCTTCCGCTGCCCTGCTTTCTTCCAAAAATGTCCTTCTTTGGGGTTTGATTAATGTAAGACATTGGTGATTATCATCACTAGATAACTGATAAAAGCTAAAAAAAAAAAAGTGCATATTTCGTAATGATTCTGAAGGTATGTCGTCATTTCAAATGCCCTGCGTGTTTGTGCGTCGCACGGACAGGTAGTGAGCACCCAGTGGCCCTCTAAGAGCAAGGGGCCCAGAGCAGATGCCCATTGGTCCCCCCTTCATCTCTGCCAAATTGTCATTGGCCTCTCGGCCACCAGACATCACCCACTATGGTAGTGTTTCCATAAGAACACACCTAATACTGCTCCTGAATCTTCCAGCTGATGTTTGTTGCATAGCTTTCTGCAGCGGACTTTCTTGGTTTGTACATGCAACTTTTCCTAAATGCGTAGCTGTATGGCTCAGGTTTCCTTGCTGTTGTTTTCAGCTATGTGTTTATATGAGCAGACAAATTATTTTAGTTACCCTGAGATGCGCCACAATTCTGGATACAGTTGTATCCAATGAAAAGAGCCCAGAAACTTCTCATTGATGGGTAAGCAAGAATATCATCAACTCTGTCTGATGATGTAAATACTTTACTAAAGAGCACAGAACATAGTCGCATGTAGAAATCAATAATTTAAAGGTGGAAAACCTCTTTCAAAATTGGAGCTATGTATAGTGCAGACACATTTGTACTCTGGGGGGCGATTTAGAATGTTTTCACCTATCGCATAGAGGGCAATCAGCCATTACTAGCACAAATCGGCTGTGACAGGGAGAACACACAGTGCGAGATTTTAGAGCTCTGTGGTCCCTTTGTCTATAACCATACTGTGTGAACATTGGTGCAGTAATACAAGTGTTTCAGTAGTTTTTAGATTGTGTGTTGTCTGTCTTTTTAATGATCTATGGTCTTTGCAAGATATACGTATGATTTTTTTTTTTTTAACTTTAACGTCTTGGATGTTTTTATATACTTTGTAAGAAGACTTTTTCCCACTAGTGACTTGTCCTAACACCATATTCATACTATTGCAGTATATTTACAAATTCCACAGGGCTGTTCAATATTTGTCTTATTTTGGAGGCAATGTGACATTTCTCAGCCCTCCTAAACCTGGCAGGAGCCTCCAATGTTGACGTTGTCTACGGATTTCCCACGCTTGTACCTTGTCTGAATGAACAGGCTTTAGGCCAGTACAACACACATGCCATTTGTTATGATCTGCCCTCCATGCCTGACACTTTCACACCCACGAGAGAGAAAAGAGCCGGCTTCCTCGCTCCATAACCCGGACACCCTGGCTTATTTCTTGCATACGGCAAGGACATGTTTGTTAAACAGAGCACTTTCCACTACGCCCTCCCTTCGCTGGATTAGAAGCCACTGAGGGGACATCCGATAAGACTAATGAGAGGAGAACTCAGCTAAAAATATTTTATTACTGACAGAGCTGAAAAACCTCCAACAGATGTAAGTAAATGACATACACAGGTCTATCCTGCAAATAAACCGCCAATGAGTAAAGAATACACAACCATATACAACCTTTCGCCACATTGCTGGTTGTAGCCATTGGTAAGTGCATGTGCACATAAACATTAGTGTCAGGAAGGAAGAGCATATAGCGTGCTGGCGAGGGGTCAGGTAAGAGCTGCTCCTTACAGGAGATTAGCTGTCACAGACGCTACCCTGTACAGAGCTTCATATCGATGTCCCCATAGGGAACTATGGGGACTGTGTTAATGTTCGTTACAATGATATATCTGGCGTTATACTATTAATAGTGTTGTACTTTAATTTGCCATAATCCTGTTTTGCAGTATTGGAGGCTAATAAAGGGATGATATCAGGTCCCCTAGTCTCACAATTCACATCAGTCGCAAAGCAAGAAAAATTTACGTTTTCAGTATGGGCAGCACAGTGCCCTAGTGGTTAGCACTTCTGCCTGACAGCACTGGGGTCATAAGTTCAATTCCCAACCAAGGCCTTATCTGTGTGAAGTTTGTATGTTCTCCCCGTGTTTGCGTGGGTTTCCTCCCACACTCCAAAAACATACTAGTAGGTTAATTGGCTGCTATCAAAACATTTACCATAGTCTCTGTCTGTCTGTCTCCCTCTCTGTCTGTGTGAGTGTGTGTCTATATTAGGGAATTTAGACTGTAAGCACCAATGGTGCAGGGACTGATGTGAATGAGTTCTCTGTACAGCGCTGCGAAATAAGTGGCGCTATATAAATAAATGATGATGATTACAAATGTATCACACCTAATGTGGGACGTATTTTTCTGCTATTACACAGGTTTTTGGCCTTCAGTGTTTCTAAGAGGATAGTTCATTTGTACCAGTCTGATTTCAGAGAGATGATGCATTTAAAATTGATATGTTTAGTAATTCCTATCTGTGTTCTGCAAATAGGTTTTTTTAACAATAATGATTCCACCAGGTGGCGCTGTTCTAATGCAGTCCTAAAAGGATATCATTTAAAATCGGTCAGGCAAATAAAACAGCATCTCCCATTGTATTCACAAATTTAACTATTATTCTGTGTACAGAAAAATGTGTGGCATATTAATGTAAGCGAAACATGCAAGTTATGAGCATGGAGTGTGTTTATAATATGTAGAAAGTAATAGCAGTCAGTGTTTGTGTGTAACATGCAACTTCTTAGATTATATGGTAAGAGATTCCTGTGGAGCAATGATTAGCGTTATAAATTTTCAGCCAAGCGCCTGGCACCTGCTACATGTATTACCTGGGGCGGTGAGCTGGTGGTATATTAGAAATAAACCTCAGTGGTACCATACACTATACACTGATATATATTACAAGTTAACCCGTGCATGATACTCATGCGTTCTAGTCAAATCAAGCTACTTAAGGTGTTAAAAAGGTTCTTGTCATGCATTTGGGCCTAGCCCAGGCCTCAACCACCAACCACTCCCCACTGTCACCCCCGGCAACCACCAACCACTCCCCACTGTCACCCCCGGCAACCACCAACCACTCCCCACTGTCACCCCCAGCAACCACCAACCACTCCCAACTGTCACCCCCGGCAACCACCAACCACTCCCAACTGTCACTTCTCCTTCAAAAAATATATATATATATTTTTTAAATCTTTATAAACACTTTTAACAATTAACAAATTAAATTAACAAATTAAAAACATCTTCGTATACCAAATTTCAGCCCTTTCTGAATTTTTTTCCCCACACACACTAAGAATTTAGTAGGTCAGTGTATAACTCCACCCAGCAGGTGGCGCTGCAGCTTGGTTTTATTTTTTCCACACACACACAGACAGACAGACTAACACACGCCACTAGACCTTTATATATTCGATAAGTACAATCAGTATCCCTAATTTCGTTTTACATGTACTTGGATTACAAGTCCCTCAGGCAGCCCCCTCTTTATCTTAGGAAATTCTTTAATGTTTCATTCAAGTTTAACGTGTTACTAAAGTCTGGCGGTGGTAGATATTATGTTGAAATTCTGAATATTGTATCTATAGTTTATCTACAAAATCGCTTCATTTTGGCTCCGCCCCAGCAATGAAATGACACTACCGTCCCCCATGGGGCGGAGCCAAAATGACATGATTCAAGATGCCCCACTCTATCTCACCTGCAATTCACTATGAGATCTCACAGAGGGGAAAAATTAAAGGTAGGCAAGTATGTTTACTAGGCTGCAGTATTAGTTAGGAAACTGTACAAGGTTCTTGGGATATGCACTTCCAAAAATATATAATGGTTCAAATATGTTTAAATGGTTTTGCATTGAATAAATCTTGATTTTTTTGGGGGGTTACTATGATATCAGCATTTACATCATGATGCATAGGATATATCAATTGGGTGTTTGCACGGGTTTCCTCCGGGTGCTCCGGTTTCCTCCCACACTTCAAAAACATACTAGTAGGTTAATTGGCTGCTATTAAATTGACCCTAGTCTCTCTCTCTCTCGCTCTTTCGCTTTCTCTCGCTCTCGCTCCAATGGGGCAGGGACTGATGTGGGTGAGTTCTCTGTACAGCGCTGCTGAATTAGTGGCGCTATATAAATAGCTGATGATGATGATGATGGAAACAGTCAAGATAAACAAGTAGCCAGAAAGACACAGACAATTAGCCTTGTCAGACATTTAGTACTTAGCTGGAGGGACAGCTAGATAGGCAGTTATCCAGACTGACATACTAGTAGCCGGCAAGTCAGACAGCTTGGTAGTAGCCAGACACAGACTGATAGTAGCCATGCAGACAGACTGGTAGCTAGCAGGCAGATAGACTGACAGTAGTCAGACAAAGACTTGAGAGTACTGAGAATACAGGACTAATGTAGAATAGGCTACATGAAACACAATGGTAGGTAGATGGCAGTACATTCAGTACAAAGTGACTCCTGGGTATTGCAGTTTTGCTGACACATCCATAGATCACTTACTGACAAGTCATAACATTCCGAGACTCAGTCATTTCTTTGTGTTTGGCTGCAGGTGTTCACCTCACATGGACCTACCGTCATCATGCCCACCTGGATTTGCTCCAGGGAGTGGTTCTGTTACGTGGGACAGTTTGTTGAAGACGGACAGGTAAGAGATGAAGCTGATATGAGATTTGTTCACGTCCGATATCAACATGACTATGATGCCAAAGTGTTAAGGCAGCCTGCTGTAATTTCATAGGTTTATCAATGACTCAAGTTACTTTCTCTCCTATTATCATTAAACAGGAAACATGTCAAATGAATATCTGAAAGCGCATAGTAACGTTGTCCTGTGCATCAGGCTGCTGCCAAGAGACATTTAAGTGTTTCTGCTGTTCCTCTCCCACCTACTCACTAGAGTCTCTTGTTATCACTGTGGACCTTCTTACTTAGCTCACATTACATCAGGTAAAGGTGATGGTGTCTCTAAGCAATGTGGCTGGCAGTGAGAGGTCTACAATGTGGCAGGCAATGGGCATCCATGCAAATGATCTGGTAGCGGGCACAGG
Organism: Mixophyes fleayi; assembly: GCF_038048845.1. Taxonomy (NCBI): domain Eukaryota; kingdom Metazoa; phylum Chordata; class Amphibia; order Anura; family Limnodynastidae; genus Mixophyes; species Mixophyes fleayi. Next base: position 206,386,021 of record NC_134407.1, on the reverse strand, counting down.
TCTCTGTGGAAACTGGCTGGCACTGGTGTAGTTGTAATGTAAAGTACAATGGAGTTTGTGCTATATAGCTGGCTATAGTTTTTGCTCCATAGGTCCTTCATTAAATGAATCATGTTCTGGTATCATCATCCCTTTGAATAGATTGAAGTCGTGCTACTCTGCCTAGAGCAATTTTTGCTCTAATTCCAACTCTGGTCTTGCCAAATGGCTGCTCTATGCAGTCTTATTTAATAGAAGTTGTATGGCGCACAGAATGTAGAGTTAACATGCAATAACAGAACACATATTAATGAAGTGCATATAGCATATTGTAAATTAACCGCTTTCTGCTTCATCCTATTGGGAACACTGGTTATACAGAGGCTCAGCTGGAGTTTGGGCACTTTAAATTTAGCACTAAAGGTCTGAACATCTCCCCCTGTATATACCTTCAGCCTATTGGGGGTATGTGTAGAGCTACGACTGGAAGGGAGACATTAGTAAGGTTTTTTACCTGCTCCAAGTGTCACTCCAAATTGGCTAGTGGCGAAGGGCCAGTACCTGCGCTCACTGGCAGGGGTCCCATTTAAATGGCAGAACCATCCCGGGCGAGTTCCTTGGCTTAGTCCATTGCTGAGCTTATTCAGCTTGACGCACTTCCCAAGGGGCTTTGCAGGTACCCCCCCCCCCTCTGCTGGAGCCTTAGTGAGAAACCCTTCCCTCTCCGGTGCTCTTGGCCAGGGGCCTTCGGGCTTCACATCTGCCTTATCCGATCAGTGCTGGTGTAGTTGGTGCAGGGCCTTCACAAAATTAATTTTCCTTGAAAAGGATCATGGAATCTGCCTCTTAAACTAGCAGCGGATGTGTCAGACTCCTGCTGTACTTCAGTCTTGGGAAGGATCAGACTCTGAATATTCCTCCCAGGAGGAAGGTAAAATCGCTTCTGTAAGACCACCACTATTCCTCTTCTGAATGCTGCGGCCTTTAGAGCTAGCACGGATAGGCAGATCAAAGCTATTTATATTGTGGTGGGGGCCTCTCTTAGACCTATCTTAACTTCGGCTCGGGTCAATATGGCGGTTGTGAGGTGATTGGAGCAAGGTTTTGTGCAGCTAGCTTTAATTTTGAGTCTGTTGAAGCAATGGTTCTTAAGGCTAAGGTTTTCTCTGACAGAGTGGTGTCAGAGACCATGTTTAAACCTAGAAAGCCAGTTTCGACCAACACATGCAAGATTCATTCATTTCCCTGAATTGCTCCTCAATCTGGTGTTAACATCCTTACAACATCCTCCTTTCGTACCTTTGTGTACGATAAGGGTAACGTTCCTTACCTGGAAAACCACTTCTCTTTTTACCGTCTCTTCAGCTGGGAGAGTTTATTACAGATATTTCATCTTCTGCCGACTAACCTTTCTTCCAGCTCCATTTGGTCTCCAACTAAATCAAGATTTTATGATTCTGGCCTTAGACCAGAGTATGTCTACAGAAGAAGAGGGCTTTCCTCTCTGTCTTTCAGGGCTTTGAAGACCTATGTTTATAAGACCATGAGGCTCACTGGAGGGATAGCCTTTTGGTCCTTTATGATACCCATAACAGGGTTTGGCTGTTGCCAAGCAGACCATTGCTAGGTGGATTATTGAGGTAATTTGACATGCTTACATTGGAGGAGGGCAATCTGTTCACGAATAAAATAGGACAGCACATTCTACCGGATGGGTGAGTGCCTCCTGGGCGATGCGGCATCGGTTCTCTGCTGAGCAGTTGTGTCGGGTGGCCACCTGGTCTTTGGTTCATCATTTTACAACGTTATACAAACTCAATATTCTTGTGTCCAACTATGTCCATTACGGACAGAAGGTCCACTGCAGCTTCCCATAGGGTGGGTTTTGGGACATTCCCTGGGTTCCAGTGTCCCTCCTAGGATGAAGGAGATGATGTAATTTTTTTTTCTTATGTTAAATCTTTTTCTCCGACTCAATTGGGGAACAGCCATCCTTTTACACTCTTCTTCTCCTTGTTAAAATTTACAGTTAAAACAGTTGTTTGCAGAAGAATCTTGTTGTTTCCTACCCCTCGTTTGGCTCTGTCCTTTGGGGCATGATTAGAAAATAACAGAGCCTACCAGCCGGCTGCGTGGGTATAGAGGGGAAAGGTTCAGACTTTTACTGCTAAATGTAAAGTGCCCACACTCCAGTTGAGCCACTTTATACCAGGTGTTCCAGGGTTTCCAGTGGACTCAGAGAAAGGGATTTAAGCCTAATAACAAAGATCCTGTTTTACGTTTTTTTACCCCTGCATAAGTTAGACCCAATAAACCACATATAGATAACCAGAAGACTCAAAACCATCATCATTTTCATAAACTGTGCCATCTCCAAGAATGGGAACACACAATGGAAACAGCCATGTCTTGGTCTGATCTACTGCTCAACATGTCAATTAACTAGAAACGTTACATCGGCGAGGCAGAAATATGGTTTTAGCCCCACAAAATAGCTGCCCCCTCTGTATAAGTCTAGGACACTTTCATTGGTTAAAGTCTCAGAGTCCACTTTCATTTCCAGACGGAAGATATTTGTTTACCATGACATTGTCGCTGTTCTGAGCAGATCTACTGGTGTCCCATCTGTCCAGATGTTACTATATAAGGAGACATTAGAAGAGATTCTTAACGCCTGACTGCTACTCTGACCCCTAGACCTGATGCTGCTTCAGTTCTGTAATGTGTTCCCTTCTCTCGCCTCATTGTGATAAGGACAGTCTGTCAGTGATCCAGCTACAGCAGGGCCCCGTCTAGCTGGCTGGGAATACAGCATGCGATGTGTGAAAGGTCAGTCCGACTCATGTCACCACTTTGTAATCCTACAAGCCCATCATGTTGTTATATCAGAGAGTTATGTCCGTACATCTGTATACGTTACAGTGAGATAAAGGGTGACTTAATACAAAAAAAAAAAACGTTTTAAGTCATGAAACGGGATGATTTGCTCCATATTAGTACAAAGCCAGCATATCCTTATAGAACAAACAAGTGCAGGGTTCATGTCTGCACCAAGGGATTGTGGGTAGAGAAATGCTAAAGAATTTCACCCTGTGCTTTCATATTTTCTATTTAAACGCCTTAAACACCAGCTACTTATCATATATACAAGCTAAACTGCATAGTCCAAGCTGGACATAGTGCTGTACTTCCTTTATGTATAATATACATAACATACATGCTGCATAGGAATCCCTGTCAGATGGAGCTTACAGGTTGTCCTAGATATTTAATAAAAAATGGCAATACGTTATCCATTACCTAGATACTCACATCTCTGAGACAATAATACTGTGTCCTAGTGGCCAAAGTTTATGGGAAATGGTCAAACACTTCCTAACTTCATCTGTAGCTTTTCAACATAGCTATTCTGTGGCATGGGAGTACCAATTAAAAAAAACAAAACAGGAGCTGGCCTTGTTATTTTGTTCTATATATTGCTGTGTGGATACAGCAGAATAATGGAGGAGAATGTGCCATAGAATATCTGGTAATAATTTAAAATGCTTGTCCAATGAGTGTACAGTCTAGTGGTATAATAAGAGAACTACCGAGTTTAAATTCTTTTCCAATCAGAGCTTACCAGCTAGTAGTGTGATGGGAGACCCCTTCCCAAAAGCATTTATAATCCAGTGGTATTACGGGTAACTCTGCTCTAACAAGTTTTACTGTATAGTGTTATAATTGGAAGTCAGGGAATCTTCAATCTGTCGGTATACCTGCAAAATTCTATTTCAATATTGCCACATTTTTGGGGGCATTTGAGTAGAGTTAGAGCATCCAATGGGTTCATTCTGCAAATGCAGTTACAAGGGACATGCAGGGGATGAGGTGGGCAGGACTAGCACAGGCCGCAGCCAATCAGAGTGTTAGAATGTTAACAGTAGAACGGATTATTGCAGCATATACAACTAATGTTTTTCCATATGTAGGCAAGTTTGAAGTGGGAGGGGCTAGACCAGCAGATAGTCAATCTGGGCACATAAACATTGACAGCGGGAAAGGTTACTGATGTGGTGTCAAACACGCCTCTATATAAATCTAAGTTCATACATCTTACTTGGCTAACTGACGCTTACAGTCTGCACCTATAACTATGGCCCTCAGTGGTACCATTATTCCTTATAGTACAAAGTATTCCTCTAGAACACTGAAGTAAAGACATCGGAATGCACCAGTTATACAGATCTTATTTACTGCAGTTTATAGATCTATATTAGCATCACTTGTGGATTAAACGTGATTCTGATACAAGCACCTATGTAGATGCTACATCACCCTGGATTAATGTCATATCGGATCCAACTTTGCTCTTTCAAGTGGGGATTTCCGGTGGGAAGTGAGAGCAGTGTAGGCCAGCAGCTGTATCACACCTCTCAGCCGGCTACTGATGTGGTCGCTGCTCTCGGGAATCTCTAGGACACAAGTGGGCGGCTGTTCTTTTCCTGGCACCAGAGCCAGGGAATGTAAGTTGAGTTGTATCAGAATCAGGTTCAAGATTAAATGGTTTCCAAATCGATGCAGAATATTCCCACGGATCTTCCCCTAAGGAAGATTTCACATTTCTACCAAACATTACATGATTATTATTATATGGTTTTTATATTATTATATGTTTGTTGAGTGTCCAGCTCATATTGGTTCCAGGTTATCAGCACATTGTTGTTTTGTAAATCTGTATTCTAAAGTGTATTTTTACTAATAAATGTCTTCCTTCTAAATGACATCATGACAGATTTGTTTTATTTATATTTTTTGATGATGAGATGCTAGAAGTCTGCAATTTTCCATGTTTATTTGACCTGTAGGTGGCACTGTCTTATTAGAGTTTATGTTGCATATTTCCTTTGTGCAAACTTGTACACCAGGGGGGTAAATGTATCAAATAGCGATTTTTGCAAATCACGATATCCGGTAACTTTGCATGGTAAATTTAAAGCGGTCATGACTTTAAAGGTAACCCCCCCCCCCCCCCCCCCCCCCCCCCCCAGGACTTATTTCTATTAAGCTTATATGATAGCACAGTGTTCTGTGCACATTGTGCTGTAACCCATAGCAACCTCTCTCACTTTATTCAAAATTAAATGGTGGAATGGATTTTGAATATAGGACAGTTAACAGAAACAGACCATGAGCCTATCTGTGAGGAGTTTGTATGTTCTCCCCGTGTTTGTGTGGGCTTCCTCCGGTCTTCTAGTTTCCTCCCACACTCCAAAAACATACTGGTAGGTTAATTGGCTGCTGCTAAAATTAACACTGCGAGACTGTAAGCTTCAGTGGGGCAGGGACATGATGTGAACGTCAAATATTCTCTGTACCGCGCTGCGGAATTAGTGGCGCTATATAAATAAAGGGTGATTATTTCTGAAAGCCTTTGCACGAGAAAAAGGTCCTGCAACATAGCGGTATAAATCAGATGTTGACTCTCAGCTCATTTTTCGAGTGAGCCACTTTTCATAAACATCATCGTACATTTCCATGTGGTAATAGGTGCAGACCACCCAATACTCCATCTTGTTTTAGGTTTTGTCATGTACTAGAGTGCAGCCATTTACTGAAAAGCCTGAGGCAAATATATTGATAAATGTGCTATGGAAGAGTTTATTAGCCTGGTCTATATATGATTGGTGGGAATTTCGTGACTGTACTTAATTCTCGGATAAACTGTTAGCAATTAGAATCATTTTGGTAATAAATGGAGCAGGTTTTTCTGGTATCTGAATGATTTTTGTGTAGAATAGGATGAAATTAGCCATGGCTGTGAGGACTGGAGGCACAGCCGTGGTCTTTACCAGTATAATAATGATGATGATGAAAATGGATCCTTTCCATTTAATTCGGAATGAGATGATGTTTACTGGTGTCATATGATTTGTTTATTTTTAGGGCACTCCAGAAGACTTATTGTTTTTCTACGAGCACCTCCGGAAGGGTGGTGGGGTCCATCGCGTGGATGAATGCCTCCTGCAGTACCGTTATCACGAACGTGCCGCAACACACGCTGTGTCTGAGTGAGTTACATACCAGCTGTGTGCTGTACCTGATTACTTGTTACCTTTATATAATGCTACGGGTCACCGTATTGTCACATGGTGCTAACATATGAGGATCTGTTTAGTACAGAACTCCTTGGTACATGGCGTTCTGATATGTATACTGTTCTACGGCACCGTATTTTGTCTTCTCTTATTAGATGCGCTGTCAGTGATTACTGCCCTGTGCCACTGTATATTTACCTAGGTGTGTGCCACCATGCACTGCTCTGTGATTCTGTGTTTTAGTCGTCCTCCCTGCCTAGATCCATAAGACACACACACGATAGATCAGGTAATTTGCCCTCGCACACTACATATATTTCCTTTGGTGTTTCAGCCTCGGCAGGAGCCAGACAGTAGCACGCTCTGATATTGTGGAGATCATCAGCTTTGCACAATGAAGAACACGGGCGTATGACACACTTTACACGTCTTACATCCGACCCTTCTGGAAACAGGCATTCTGCCTCCTCTTCCCAGCGAGCTCCATCCCTGTCGGCTTCAGATGAGACAAAAACTTTTGTGCCAAGTAAAACATCCTGCTCGGGGAGAGGGAGGCTGCGCTGGACGTTGTTTTCATAAGCCGCATACTTTCAGTTTCAGGGATGTGACCACCCTTTTCTACTCACACAGAACACACATTCTGTGACCTGGAACCTGCCACTGACCTTATCTGGTTTCCGGTATATCCTATATCTTTTGTACTGTGGAAAATCAACTTCGACACTTGCACAATAGCTCTCTAGATGTAGGGGAACTACAAGTCCCAGCTTTCCCTTGCAGCATGTGACACACATTGACGTGTATATGGCAGTGTGCTTGCACTGGGTCCCTGAACATGGAGGGGGCCCTTAGTGGTCACCTGAGGATACACCAGTGGGCCCCTGACTAAAGAGGCCCTCGTGTGTGGGCTGGCCTAGGAGGGTGGTCCAAAACTAGTCAGCCCTTTGAGACCACCTGCCTAATATCATGTAGGTCCCCCTCATGCCGCCAAAACCGCTCTGACCCGTCATGGCATGGACTCCACCTCTGAAGGTGTCCTGTGGTATCTGGCACCAAGACATTAGCAGCAGATCCTTTAAGTTCTGTGATCTGGGGATCTCACCTTGAACTCTTTGTCATGTTCTTCCAACCATTCCTGAACAATTCTTGCTGTGTGGCAGGGCGCATTATCCTGCTGAAAGAGGCCACTGCCATCAGGGAATACAGTTGCCATGAATGTACTTTGTCTGCAACAATGTTTAGGGAGGTGGTACTTGTCAAAGTAACATCCACGTGAATGCCAGGTCCCAAGGTTTCCCAGCAGGACATTGCCCAGAGCATCACACTGCCTCTGCCGGCTTGTCTTCTTCCCATTGTCCATCCTGGTGCCATCTCTTCCCCAGGTAAATGACGCTTATGCACCCGGCTGTGCACATGATGTAAAGGAAAACATGATTCATCAGACCAGGCCACCTTCTTCCATCGGTCCAGTTCTGGTACTCGCATGCCCATTATCGGTGCTTGCGGTGGTGGACAGGGGTCAGCAGGGGCACTCTGACTGGTCTGGATGCACTGTGTGTTCCAACATTTTTCTATCATAACCAACTTTAACTTTCTCAGCAATTTGTGCTACAGTTGCTCTGATCGGACCAGACGAGCATCAGTGAGCCTTGGGTGCTCATGACGCTGTCGCCGGTTCACTGGTTGCCCTTTCTTGGACCACTTTAGGTAGGTACTAACCACTGCATAATGGGAATACCCCACAAGACCTGCAGTTGTGGAGATGCTCTGACCCAGTCATCTAACCATCATAACTTGGCCCTTGTCAAAGTTGCTGAGATCCTTATGCTTGCCCATTTTTCCTGCTTCCAACACCTCAAGAACTGACTGTCCACTCGCTGCCTAAAATATATAAATATATATACACATGTAACATCTAACTTCTGACACCTTACACATACATCTGAATACATTGTGAATATGACCAGATGTTTGGGTTTTTCTTTTTTTTTGTCTTATATTAAATGAACTTTTTTTCTTGTATAGGATTGTCCGACTGAATGTTAAGTGATAAGGGTTTGACAGGCAAGCGGTTCAGGATCAGATCTCATTAGTCCTTGAACAGGTTCTACACAGCCCAGGATGCAGCCTCATCACACTGCGGATTACTTGGCATTATTGAGCATGTCAAGACGTAATCTTGCACGTCAGAAAACATGCAGTTCTGCCTTGATCTTTGATGGATATTTTTAAAGGGGTAGGGGAATTGTGCCGGGGGCCATTTCACACACTAAAATCCTGTGTACCACGCTACATGACTCAGTGTCAGATTAACTCCTTCAGTTCCAGATGTTCTTCTCCCAGCTTCGACCACCTGTGGCTCTCCAGCTGTTGGCCAGCCGGGCATTGCTGGAACTTGTAGTAACACCACATCGTCATAGTCCTTGCCTGCCTCTGACCTGCACTAATTTGTGCAATTTCACATAACCCTGATTCTGTTCAAATGTCAAATTTAACCAGAAGGCAGTGCACAGGGGTAGATTGTATATCAGCTTGCTATGAATAATTAAGTCTGCCTATAGCCATTGGATATTTGTTTAGTGACGATGTTTGGTGTTGCACAATTTCACTATCTTTACAGGACAACAAATGAAATCTCAGCCAACAGTCCACCTGTTTTCACAAAGCACCTTGTATGTTCTGCTCTGAAGATCCTCTGTAGGTCCATGGATGATGTACGTAACTGGCTGCTCTCCAGCTCCTGACCTACCGGATCTCTAATATTATTGTCTGTACCTTGTTTTGTTTTGGATATCAGAGGTGCCGGTCATAGGATTTCATGTTTTTCCTCCAAAAACTACTCTATAACAGGACCTGGAGAAGATGTTCTTGAATAATGGCGATTATCTGCATATCCTCTTTACTAGGGACTAACTTTGCTAAAGGACCACTACACCTACACTACACTACAAGCTATCTGATATATGGGATCTATTATCTGGAATGCTTGGGACTTGAGGCTTTCTGGATAAGGAATTTTACTTTATTCTCGGACTTCTTGGTGCTCCACGCTCATTAAATTGTTTAGCAGTGCTCCTCTTAGTGACTGGTGATCATATTTGCCCACAGAACATTATTTGAACTGCAGCAATGATTATCCCCATTCTGGTTTTCGGAACCTTCTTATCCAGAAACCCATTATCCGGAGTCCATACCTCTACTAATAACATACACATATAAAGTTTGCATACATGGACGATTTGTCTTTGCGTTATTTTGTACAGCTGTGTGGAAGCTATTGTTATCTGTCGTCACCCATTTTCTGCTAAGTGGCTAATTGTATTGTCCTTCTGCGGGATAACCAGACAGGAAGTCTACTGCGCGTAGGGAAAATATGTCCCCCACAACTTCACAAGCTCATCATACATTCCTTTCTAAATGTTATTAGCAGTTATTTTATATAACCCAAATTGTGTTCTATATTTTAATGGCCTTTGGAATAGTTGTTTTTCCTTTGCTTAAAGTAGTTTGTGTATCACAAACAGTTACCTCAGGTGGTTTTATAGCCATTTAATAGTTGTGTTTACTTAACTATTGTTGTTTCATACCTTTTGTATCACAAAGACTTTACTACGTGAGAGAGATGCGGAAAGCCAGAATTTCAGAACACTGATTTAATCTTCACTAACTACAAGCTGCACACTAATTAATATTGTTGTACAGTGTATTGAGGCCTCTTATGCAATTCTTAGCACCCTAAGGGGAAAGTGATTAAAGCAAAGTCATTAAGAGAGGAAACTGTAAGTTACACTAAGTCAAATGAGGTGAAGGTCACAAAATGACTTATAGATGCCCAATAGGCAGATTGTGTGTGATCTCAGGGTGTGGTATCAGATTGTACCACACATGAGACTAAGATGTATCATACTCCGGTTTGTACAAGTCGCCGGAAATCGGCGAGTTGACAGCTAAAATTTAAAGCGGCGCTGCCTTGTAAAGGGAAACTTGCCGATACAAGGCAGCGCCGGAATATGATACATTTACCCCCAAATCTACATCCAAGGTCATTAAAATGTTCTGTAATGTGTCTCTGGATTTATAGGACCTCTCGATATAAAATGCCGGAGGAGCCACTACCATCATTATCAACGACCTCAACGTTTATTTAGCGCCAGAGTTTGTCCTCTACTCGCTGCACTTACCAATCTGCCGGTAATGATAGGATCAGTAATTACCAGTTTCCTTCTACTTGTGCAACAGTATTGAAGCATACATGGCCAGCATTATATCTACTTCTATATCGGTCTCCCTGCTGACTAGCTCAGTAGATCAAAGAATAAAGAGACACACCGGGGAGGGTCCTTTTACACCTAACAGTATGAATTCTAATCACTGGTCACAACTGGAATGTATTTAATGCAGAGGGTCAGCCCAGCGTGTATTGCAATGTGTGGAAAAACAACCACTGCGCACGTGGAAATGCAGCTCTTAGTTAGACACAGGTGCAGACACTTCTAAACATCCGAATTGTCTGTATTTTTGGGGGTCATTGGAAATTGGTTTCCGTTTTCAGTCCTTTTCTGCACTTCGTTCTCAATGCCTATCCTGTTATACCAGATAGTACAAGGTGATATTATTATATCTAGTTGAGAAGAAACAACAAATCCCCAGTGTCGGGGCCGCTGAGAAAGATCTTACAGGGATCTTCAAGCTTAACGTACGTTGTCTGGCAGACAGAGAGGCCATTCTCACGCTGTAGTAACGATGGCTGCAAGGCTTATTCACTCAACTCAAGAAGCCTGTTCAAGTGGAGGCAGCAAGTTCCGACTCCCTGATCTGCACCTGTCCTGGCTTGGAGTATGGGAACCTGCTACTTCTCCTTTCCCTGCGCTGAAATCACAGGGGGAATGGCAGCAAGTGTTTCTGGCACTGTACACATTACAGGAGGATCCTGGGTGTGCCTGGAGCACACAGGAGAAATCCAGGACGATCGTCTTACTTTTCAGTCTCTTAAATGTGTAATTAAACTTTGTGGCAGGAAATTCAATTAAAAAGTTTCATTTGATTGCGGTTAGTACCTGGGTTGCCGTTCAGGTGTATAAGTAATGAGTTACTGAAAACAGCTACATATGAAACAGTAGTTATTTTATAGGTGCTGACAAAGTGGAGTATTGTCGCTGTGTCTTGGGGGGGCTTAATGAGGGCCTGAGGGCACCTGGGTGAACATTGAAATCTGTACTAAGGTGGAGATTTCCGTTACATTGTGCTACACGTGATTCTCGATCTAAATTGTGGATAATGTAGTGAAAAATTATATAAGAATTGCAGTGGCTAAAATGACAGAATGATTATAACATGATTGTTTCAGCTGACTTTAAAGGTAGAGATTAATTAAGGCGAGCAGAATACTTGGTGGAATAGGAGGGTTTGGCAGTAAAAGAACGTTTGTTTGGATTCTATTGTACATGTATTTATTTACATATACATACAAATATTGTGTTTGGAGCCCTCATCTTTAGTAAGTTATTGAAAATCTAGGGGTAACAATTAAAAGTAATTTGGTACAGTTTTAATAAATGCATAGTTTATCACAAAATGCTCCTGGACAACTCCAGCTTGGACTCCGTTTCTACTCTATAATCCAGGCTAGAATACCTGGAGAATTGTTTATGGGAGTGAAATGAAAAGCTGCCAAGATCTTGCCCAACCAGCTGCTTTCAACACCTTGGCTCCAAACTATTCACATTCCAATTTCTCAAGGCCCTGAGGCAAGAGTTAGGGCCTGATTCATTAAGGATCTTAACTTGAGAAACTTCTTATTTCAGTCTCCTGGACAAAACCATGTTACAATGAAAGGGGTACAAATTAGTATTCTGTTTTGCACATAAGTCAAATACTGCCTGTTTTTTCATGTAGCACACAAATACTTGAAAGCTTATTTGTACACTGAAATTTAAAGTATTTGTGTACTACATGAAAAAACAGGCAGACACTAACTTATGCGCAAAACAGAAAACTAATTTGCACCCCTTTCATTGTAACATGGTTTTGTCCAGGAGACTGAAATAAGAAGTTTCTCAAGTTAAGATTGTTAATGAATCAGGCCCTTAGTGTGACTACCTTGGTAAGTCAATACCACAGAACACAAAGTGATTAATGTGATGAATGATTAATTATACTTACAGTTCAATTTGATGTCTATAAGAATCTTCAGATACTTTACATCAATCACTTTGTGTTCTGTGGGAGGTACATAGCGCCTGAGTACCACTTTATCACTTTGTCATGTTTATCACTTTTTATTGACTTGTGTATAGATGTTTAAGTTGTTTTTTGGTCTGCAATCGATAGTGTAGTGCTATTTGAAAACGTGTACATCGTATTTTCATCGGCATTCCCAAATGGCACAGAAACCTGTTAACGGACATGCCCAAACGCCATGCTTTCTAGGTATCATCACAAGGAGCACAGGTATAACAACCATCTGATTCTTGCTATGTTGGTGAGCTCTGTAGACAGGATGGAGAACTATTTGTATAGACCGTGATTTACAATGGTTGAGGCTGAGTGTGGGGACAAGGCTGGGGAGACTGCGTGCTGTCTGTATCACCAGTTATCAGAAGCAATTCCTGGGCCTGACCTGAGGGTGGAATCATTATATATGGTAAAGCCAGCAGTAAAGGTGTCTAAACAATGAAAACAAGCCGAGGGTCTTTCAGTGGTCCAAAGGTAACATGTGCTGTTTTCCAATTGTAATGAATCATACTTCATTCTAAAGCAGCCATAGGCACCCGGGTACACATGGGCATCGCTCTAACCTCCAAATGGGCCACACATCACCCTTTATCTCAGTAGGAAGTTAGAATAATCCATTTAATATAAGAAATAGACACTTATCTGTAATCACATATCGGCAGACATATTACACAAGTGTTACAAGCTATAACAAACAGATCTGACATAAAGCAGGAAGGAGCCGGGGGCCACAGGTGAAGGCTCTGAGGGCCACATGTTGCCCATTACTGCTGTGTGTCTGTCTCAGCCCTCTCATATGTTGGGCGGAGGAGATGACGAGGACAGTTGGCTTTTTAAAAAAATAAAAGGGTAAGAAAAGTTGTTTGACATTCGGGGCAAAATAGGTCGGGCCTGTGAGCCTCCATCAGTCTAGCCCAGTGTTGGCTAACCTGTGACACTCCAGCTGTTGTGAAACTACAAGTCCCAGCATGCTTTTCTAATATATAGCAGCTTATTGCTGGAAGGGTATGCTGGGACTTGTAGTTTCACAACACCTGGAGTGTCACAGGTTAGCCAACGCTGGTCTACCCGCACCTCTGTTGTGCTATAGCCTGGCTCACGAAACACTTATTCACACCTTGTTTGACCTCCAGTAACCAAGCCTGTCCAGTGGATGGGTGTGTCCGGCTGGTAGCTAAAAGCTCAGCTATAACATGATCCAAATATGTAAATCTACATATTCCATGCCCCCACCCTAGACTTAACCTTGGTCCCTTTCACAATCTTAGACCCAAGTCTTACTTTGGGCAATAAGTCTCTGATATAACTCCGTCCCCCCTCCAGCAATTTTTTTGCATTCCGGAATGCCCCCAATATGTAATAAGTGTAGAAGAACAATGGTAAAGTCAACAGAGTACATGTGTAAGGTAAGGGAATGGTTCTATAAATAATAACACTAAACCAATGAATAACATACTAAGAAAATGTGTTTCTTACTCACTACAAATGTCTGCCGGCAATGCTTATTGGATCAGCACAGGTTAATAGGATGCTTGCTCTTATGCGCACACAAGCTGAACTACTAACCTGTCACTCAAGAGGTTATCTAACATAATCTCCCATCTCACCCCGGAGGGAGCGCTCTGGATGTGAGCTCACATAGACTGAGTCAGCAACGAGGTCCCCCCAGGGGCTGAGATTACAGGACTCGTAAAAACGTTTTATTCATTTTACTATTATTAAGGATGTCTGCATGGGAGAGGCTTTATTCATAATACGCTAATAGTGATAAGTGCTGACATTGTGTAACTGCATTAGATATGCAGCATGACACATGATAAACCCATTTGTCACTGTGTATGGAGTATTGTGAAGCTGTATTGATATTTATTTAAATGGAGCTGGAAGGGTCTGCTGTCAGTCAGGCACCCAGCGTAGTCCTTTCACAGATTTAACTTTCCAAGGCACATCAGTGGGTTTTGAACATGAATATAATACCAGTGCTTTATAACTAAGATTAATATGTAATATACAATGCACCAGTAACTATATGCAACTTGACCAATTTAATAGCCCACATCTCTAGTACGATATGTCATGTGCCCTACTAACCCATGCTACAAGTCCTAATCTATCCTCTATCTCTCTATACGAGTGGTGAGAGCAGGACGTCTGTTTTTATTATCCCAGTGTCCTTTGCTGCTGGTTTACTCTTGTGATGAACCAAAATAGACTTTGCAAATGTCCTTGTTTGCCAGCTGAAGTGAACCTGTTGCTGATTGGTCACTCCCCAACAGGAGGTCCATTTAGTGGGAATCATTTATAATTCTAGCTGTCGACAGCTATCAGATATAATAAGGTAGTTGAAAACTGCCACCATGTGATGTCTTGTGCTCACCTTCAAGTGACATACTGCCGAAAAGTCATCTTGATGAATGTTGTGGAGGACTTCAGTAGACCAGTAACTCTTACTAGCCATGGTCCCAACCCATATCTCTGCCACTTATGCCCACATTGTATCCCATTGTGTGACCTCAGTTTTGAGCTGGTGGAGATCGGGCCTCATCCTAAGATTTTATTGGGATGCCTCTTGTCCCTTCCAGATGTACTTTGGTGGAGAATCACAATTTTCCCACTGCAAAAGGAAGCTTCAAACACGCAGTAAAGGAAGTCCCCATGTCCCCTCAATCTCATGGTTAGCTTAAACCATCAATGATGCTAAACCGAGCAGTATTGTAGAAGAAAAATGTAAACATTTGATGGGATAAAAGTGGTGGTTATAGAAATTGTAGCAGGCTGGAATTTTTTAGAACGTTTCCACCAAGGCACATGTCCTAGTTTGTGGTGGCATCTCCCAAGAGTGGACAGAAGGTTTGCAGTTTGATAGCCTCTGGGCGCACCACCTAGATGCACAGGTGTGTTAAAGCAATTATAAGGTTGGAAGATATTTGATATCTGAAGCTAATAACTAACAATATAATAAGTGTGTTTTTGCATAGCTACTAGATACAATATGTATTAGAATTAAGGATGACACTGCATCTGCTAGAATCTGACATTCACAACTTAACCAGCAATTTGTTTGTATGTTCTTACTATTGTGCTGAGTTGTAATCCTATAGCAACCAGAGGGACTGCTTTAAGTATCTGATCTGGTTGGACAATTTAATATGGACAAGAGCTGGCACAATGAAAATAGATTTCAGTATTCTAATACTCAAGTGAAGCAAGACGAGTTATTCCTTGAGTTTGAAATGGAATCAACCAATGAAGATCGAGCACCAGGGTGTACCTGATGCATCCTGACTATGAGAATAGAAGGATACTCCTTTAAGAGATGATGGGCCTGAGTCATTGAGGAGAGTAAACCATAAAAATGAAGTAACTTTGCACCTGAGCAAACCATGTTGCATTGGAGGGGGAGGTAAATTTAAAATGTGGGGACAGATTTATAGTTGTATACGTCATGTTCTAGATTAACTTTAAATTTCAGTGTAAAAACAAAGAAATCAAGTATTTGTGTGCTAGATGAAAAAAAAAGCCAGTATTTAACTCATGTGCAAAATAATAAACTAATTTCCACCCCTTGCATTGTAACATGGTTTGTCCCGGAGAACATTTATTCCTTTTTTGCATTACTTTCCTTAATGACTCAGGCCTGATATCTTGAGATCTCTTAGAAATGGGAATGTACGTGTTAGAATATCACGAATATGTAATTAGTTGTGTAACTTGTAACCCATAAATATCAAGTGGGAAGAATGGAGTGAAGAGCTGTTGGACTGAAGCCAAATGAGATGTATACTCTCATTCTGTAAGATGAATGTTTTATTTGCTGTTATTATTTATCTTTTATTGTGTAGTAAACCTTCATTACTTCAGACTTCTTTTCTGGACATTCAGTTATTTCAGCCTTATTAGGTGCAATATAAAGCATTTTATCCCGCGGATCCTGTGGGCTTTCTGAATGAGGACCACAATGTTTGGCAGCCTTCTGTCCTTGTCCTCTCGCTGCATCTTGGTATGCCGTAAACACCAAGCACCTCTTGTACCTATACTTGGCCAATGCTGTCAATCTCCTAATGTTACCACAAATATCCTGCTTTTACTAGTCCGTCATATGTAGTGGAGCTTATGTCCCTATTTTATATTACTAGGGAGACCATCTGGAACAATCGGGTCAAGTTCCTTGAGGAGCGAGTCCTTCAGCAGTGGCCCTCTTTCATTATCTGGAATGCGGGGAAGCAGGGTAGAAAGCTGTATCGGAGTCTGTCACCTGCTAACAGGGAGAAGGTGAGCAGTCTACGTGATGTCAAAGCTAATTGTCATATCCTTGAGTGCAAGCATGTCCATGTCATCTTATAGCCAGCATTGTTTTCATTAAGTATCCCCACGTGACAAAGACGGCTGTAAGTGTTCTTTTGTAGTTAATATTATTGTAATTATAATATTTTATATGGGATGATTCAACTTCCTACTGTAAATGATAAGGATATTAGAAGTCACCAAGGAGTTCTATACTTTAATCCAGATCACAGAAATCCAAAGTGACTTTATATATCCATAATAATTTATGGTAGGGAGTGTATTGTTCCTTTTAATACACAAGTTCTCATAATGAACACTGGTGTGATGACGTCAGAACTCAGCGATTATAAGCGCTGATATCAGAATTTAGCGATTATAAGCGCTGACATCAGATCTCAGTGATTATACACACTGAATGAGAACTCAGTGATTATAAACGCTGACATCAGAACTCAGTGATTATAAACGCTGACATCAGAACTCAGCGATTATAAGCGCTGACATCAGATCTCAGTGATTATAAACGCTGACACCAGAACTCGGTGATTATAAACGCTGACATCAGAACTCGGTGATTATAAACGCTGACATCAGAACTCGGTGATTATAAACGCTGACATCAGAACTCAGCGATTATAAGCGCTGACATCAGAACTCAGCGATTATAAACGCTGACATCAGAACTCAGCGATTATAAACGCTGACATCAGAACTCAGCGATTATAAACGCTGACATCAGAACTCAGCGATTATAAACGCTGACATCAGAACTCAGCGATTATAAACGCTGACATCAGAACTCGGTGATTATAAACGCTGACATCAGAACTCAGCGATTATAAGCGCTGACATCAGAACTCAGCGATTATAAACGCTGACATCAGAACTTAGCGATTATAAACGCTGACATCAGAACTCAGCGATTATAAACGCTGACATCAGAACTCAGCGATTATAAACGCTGACACCAGAACTCGGTGATTATAAACGCTGACATCAGAACTCAGCGATTATAAGCGCTGACATCAGAACTCAGCGATTATAAACGCTGACATTAGAACTCAGTGATTAGAAGCTCTACCTTTAGAACTCTGTTTTTTTTACAGATATTATTTACAGGAATTTATAAATATATTAACATCACTTTTCTATTTTATCATTGTTAGTATACTACTAAAAGCATGTGGCCTTCTGCACACAGTTATCTAAAGAAAAAACTGATTTTAAACTAAGTGAATTGACCGCATTTTATCCACACGTCTTATCCATTTATGTTGGAATTTGAGTAAAAAAAATAAAAATGAAATAATGTGAAAAACATGTTATAAAATCAGGACACAAAATAGGATTAGGCTGGAGGGAAATGCTGGGGGTTAGACCGCTGGTTTGGTAACCATGTCAGACCGGAATCCATAGAAAACTATGACCATAAATTAGATTAAAAATGTACAATCATTTACTGTGTATATTTAATATATATCGAGCCAGTAAACCGCATGCATAGTAATAAATAAAGCATAGTGAGAGAGAGATATTGACTTTAGAATATGCTAGTACAGACCTTGTAGGAAATATATAGCCCGCAAGAAAGAGATTTCTGACAGCTGGATGGTATGTTTGACTAGAGAGCGGCTGTATTTATCCCTGCAGCTAGTGCATTGGAGACAGCTGAGGCAGCATCAGTATAGACCCTGCACCCGTTAGCAGCGGTCTCCTGAGAGATCAGTCTCTCCCAATTTCCCAGGTTGTCAGTATCTCTGAAATATAGCCGCTGTCACATACTGTACACGTGTGCCCCTGCTGATTCCCCTATCCCCGTGTTGGATCATATCCATGTATCATGCACAGACCCACCTGTTTGTGAATGATTCCCCATAGGGATAAGTTTTATTAGTTTTCAGGGGAAATTGTCTCATAAGTGGAGTACAGAAAAGTGCTTTTGTTATTAGATTTTCTACAAGTTAGATGTATGAACTTCATGTAAGGGTACGTCTGACACCACATTCTTCCTGCGTCAGCGTGCTGTTGGGGGACCCTGCTCTTTCCGCTATCTAACTAAATCCTGCTTCCCTCACCAATACAATCACACCAGTAGACAGGTCACTGCCCCTTCCCCCACAAGATCAGCACATCCATCTCCTGAAATACTCTGTGCCGCCATCACAATTCCTATGACCTTATTAGCAATGTTATGAACCTACCAAGCATCTGATTGGCTAAAAAAATGTGGACATCCCCGATGGGCAGGAAATTAAATATAATAAAAGTGTTCTGACTCTTGTCAAAAGCAAATTAAAAATACAGTTCAATGTTGTGACAATACTAGACCATAGATCAGAGGAACAACTTATATAGAACCATTACTTAATTCAAATAAATGTTACTGCTTTTCGAAGCTAAGGAGCACCTGCTGCCATCTTGTGTACTGAACAAGTCTTCATGAAAATACGTATCTGTTCACTAGTGACATCAGTGAGACACTGCATGGCGCACTGGTTCTTGGTCAATATATAGGCCGCACTTTCATAAATGTGGTTTCAGACCACAATAGCTGCCGTATGCGGAAGAGCTTAACAGCGATTCTGCTGTTTCCTAGGGAATCTTTTAGCTGAAATCTCATGAATAAATGGCTGCCTCTGTTGTATTTGGGCAATAGGGGCGCAATTTCAAATAAAACCTTGAGTCATTTAAAAATACCAAATGCGCACTGCGAAACACCATGGCTTTGTATTTGGGATAAGAGCATCGTTGGCTACTCTCTTGGAATGTCCAGGAGATTCACAGAATATTGGGAGACCACCTGGACTCCGGGATAGTCTGCTAATAAGTTACATTATTAAGTGGACAGGGTTTAATTCATATACAACTTTACTAAAATCCCCGATCAATTAAAAGCATACTTGTCGACTGTCCCAAGTACATCCACCCATGGGCGGTACGAGAAACGACCCTTTGGTCTAGCAAGACACCCCCCGTTTGGTTCACCCCAAAATGATTTTCAAAAATGTTGGCAAGTATGGAGAAGAGCGGCTCAGTGTGTGGGGGTATGGGGACGTCACATCAAAGTCCAACCAACGTTTACATTCTACTCCTAAAGTAATGCTTGGTTTTAGCCGAATTTATGGCGTAAATTATATATGAGAGTGAGGGGACATGAGGACTTTCTATGTCTGTTTTATGTGGGAAGCTTTTCATTACTTTGCTTGCAATGTGCTTCTCTGCAACACTAAGAGGCACATTATAAATATAGGACAAGAACCGATGTCCGGTAACTCCGAGCTAGTGGAAATATCATTCCTTTTCAGCACAGTAAGGAATGTCTTTACAAATGCGCTTTCTCCTCCTTGTATCATTTTTATAATCTTGCTTCGCAAAATATGAAATCCTGTTTCCTCTCCTACTCCGTAATTCACGCACCCATGGAAATATATGCGCGCCTCAGGTCCAAAACTGGCTTTGCACTGAGCAGCGGATGTTTTGCTCGTCATAAATTACCTGTAGCATGGTTGGGTTATGCGCATTAAAACAATGTGTAAGGGAAAAGTATATGTTATATATTAGTACTATTGTTTGCTTGTAAGTAATGGCTGCAAGCTCTATATAATGTCATATAGCAGCTGTAGCTATACAGCGACATGTTGTATGACGCCATTGGCAGGAGACGCTTCGGCATAGATATACCTGGCACAGCGGGTAAGAGTAGCACATAGTTGAAATGTGTTTTCTCGTAACAGACTCAGGGTAGATATAATGAGATGATGTGAGATTACCATTGTCACCCACTCAGTGTTTTCTTTTAATAAGACTACAAATAGTGGGCATATGAAAGTAATTATGTCCTCAGCTGCTGGACCACACATACACACGGGAGGAAGGACGCAGTTTCACAGTACTGAGCTCAGGTATGAGATGGGTTTAGTGTCTGCAGTCCTAGAAGCTTTTTTTTTCCAGCTGGAGGCCAATAATTCAACAGTGATGGGAAACTGAGACAGCCCTTGTACAGCTGGGGAGAGACACTCCATGTTATTGATAAATATTTATGTATCACCACGGTGCAGAATACTGCAGTGACATTCATACTAATCAATATTCCAGCCACCGCAAGGATCATTCTGTCATGGAGTTTTCTTGTGGTGTTTTAGTAGTCAGGAGGGGCACTGTTCTTATTAGTGATGATGAGAACATTATTAGGAATGATAGGAGTTGGTGTAATCCAGATTGATGGACTTCCTCCCTAATGTCCCTTCTTATGTGTCATCTCTCTTTTGCCTTCTCTTGGGTTCTCTCCTTCCTGCCCATTTTCTTTTGTGTTGACTCTTTCCTTGCCACTTCTTGTTTCCAATATCTCCTGCCTCTTCTCTCTTTGTTTCTCTCACTATTGCTTTCTGTTCCTTCTATTATTGTGTTCTCTCTCTCTCCTTCCTGCTCCCTCTGTTATGTCATCTCTCTCTCTCTCCTTCCTGCTCCCTTTCTGTTATGTCATCTCTCTCCTTCCTGGTCCCTCTCTGTTATGTTCTCTCTCTCTCTCCCTCCTTCCTGCTACTTCTGTTTTTCTGTTCTGTGTTCTCTCTCCTTTTTTGGTGTTCTCTGTCTTCTTCTTGTTCCCTTTCTGATGTGTCCTCTGTCTTCTTCTTGTTCCCTTTCTGATGTGTTCTCTGTCTTCTTCTTCTTGTTTCCTTTCTGATGTGTTCTCTGTCTTCTTCTTGTTCCCTTTCTGATGTGTCCTCTGTCTTCTTCTTGTTCCCTTTCTGATGTGTCCTCTGTCTTCTTCTTGTTCCCTTTCTGATGTGTCCTCTGTCTTCTTCTTGTTCCCTTTCTGATGTGTTCTCTGTCTTCTTCTTGTTCCCTTTCTGATGTGTTCTCTGTCTTCTTCTTGTTCCCTTTCTGATGTGTTCTCTGTCTTCTTCTTGTTCCCTTTCTGATGTGTTCTCTGTCTTCTTCTTGTTCCCTTTCTGATGTGTCCTCTGTCTTCTTCTTGTTCCCTTTCTGATGTGTCCTCTGTCTTCTTCTTGTTTCCTTTCTGATGTGTTCTCTGTCTTCTTCTTGTTCCCTTTCTGATGTGTCCTCTGTCTTCTTCTACTTGTTTCCTTTCTGATGTGTCCTCTGTCTTCTTCTTGTTTCCTTTCTGATGTGTTCTCTGTCTTCTTCTTGTTCCCTTTCTGATGTGTCCTCTGTCTTCTTCTTGTTCCCTTTCTGATGTGTTCTCTGTCTTCTTCTTGTTCCCTTTCTGATGTGTTCTCTGTCTTCTTCTTGTTTCCTTTCTGATGTGTCCTCTGTCTTCTTCTTGTTCCCTTTCTGATGTGTCCTCTGTCTTCTTCTTGTTCCCTTTCTGATGTGTCCTCTGTCTTCTTCTTGTTCCCTTTCTGATGTGTCCTCTGTCTTCTTCTTGTTCCCTTTCTGATGTGTTCTCTGTCTTCTTCTTGTTCCCTTTCTGATGTGTTCTCTGTCTTCTTCTTGTTCCCTTTCTGATGTGTTCTCTGTCTTCTTCTTGTTCCCTTTCTGATGTGTTCTCTGTCTTCTTCTTGTTCCCTTTCTGATGTGTTCTCTGTCTTCTTCTTGTTCCCTTTCTGATGTGTCCTCTGTCTTCTTCTTGTTCCCTTTCTGATGTGTCCTCTGTCTTCTTCTTGTTTCCTTTCTGATGTGTTCTCTGTCTTCTTCTTGTTCCCTTTCTGATGTGTCCTCTGTCTTCTTCTACTTGTTTCCTTTCTGATGTGTCCTCTGTCTTCTTCTTGTTTCCTTTCTGATGTGTTCTCTGTCTTCTTCTTGTTCCCTTTCTGATGTGTCCTCTGTCTTCTTCTTGTTCCCTTTCTGATGTGTCCTCTGTCTTCTTCTTGTTCCCTTTCTGATGTGTCCTCTGTCTTCTTCTTGTTCCCTTTCTGATGTGTCCTCTGTCTTCTTCTTGTTCCCTTTCTGATGTGTCCTCTGTCTTCTTCTTGTTCCCTTTCTGATGTGTCCTCTGTCTTCTTCTTGTTCCCTTTCTGATGTGTCCTCTGTCTTCTTCTTGTTTCCTTTCTGATGTGTTCTCTGTCTTCTTCTTGTTCCCTTTCTGATGTGTCCTCTGTCTTCTTCTTGTTCCCTTTCTGATGTGTTCTCTGTCTTCTTCTTGTTCCCTTTCTGATGTGTTCTCTGTCTTCTTCTTGTTTCCTTTCTGATGTGTCCTCTGTCTTCTTCTTGTTCCCTTTCTGATGTGTCCTCTGTCTTCTTCTTGTTCCCTTTCTGATGTGTCCTCTGTCTTCTTCTTGTTCCCTTTCTGATGTGTCCTCTGTCTTCTTCTTGTTCCCTTTCTGATGTGTCCTCTGTCTTCTTCTTGTTCCCTTTCTGATGTGTCCTCTATCTTCTTCTTGTTCCCTTTCTGATGTGTTCTCTGTCTTCTTCTTGTTCCCTTTCTGATGTGTTCTCTGTCTTCTTGTTCCCTTTCTGATGTGTCCTCTATCTTCTTCTTGTTCCCTTTCTGATGTGTCCTCTGTCTTCTTCTTGTTCCCTTTCTGATGTGTCCTCTGTCTTCTTCTTGTTCCCTTTCTGATGTGTCCTCTGTCTTCTTCTTGTTCCCTTTCTGATGTGTTCTCTGTCTTCTTCTTGTTCCCTTTCTGATGTGTTCTCTGTCTTCTTCTTGTTCCCTTTCTGATGTGTTCTCTGTCTTCTTCTTGTTCCCTTTCTGATGTGTTCTCTGTCTTCTTCTTGTTCCCTTTCTGATGTGTCCTCTGTCTTCTTCTTGTTCCCTTTCTGATGTGTCCTCTGTCTTCTTCTTGTTTCCTTTCTGATGTGTTCTCTGTCTTCTTCTTGTTCCCTTTCTGATGTGTCCTCTGTCTTCTTCTACTTGTTTCCTTTCTGATGTGTCCTCTGTCTTCTTCTTGTTTCCTTTCTGATGTGTTCTCTGTCTTCTTCTTGTTCCCTTTCTGATGTGTCCTCTGTCTTCTTCTTGTTCCCTTTCTGATGTGTCCTCTGTCTTCTTCTTGTTCCCTTTCTGATGTGTCCTCTGTCTTCTTCTTGTTCCCTTTCTGATGTGTCCTCTGTCTTCTTCTTGTTCCCTTTCTGATGTGTCCTCTGTCTTCTTCTTGTTCCCTTTCTGATGTGTTCTCTGTCTTCTTCTTGTTCCCTTTCTGATGTGTTCTCTGTCTTCTTCTTGTTCCCTTTCTGATGTGTTCTCTGTCTTCTTCTTGTTCCCTTTCTGATGTGTCCTCTGTCTTCTTCTTGTTCCCTTTCTGATGTGTCCTCTGTCTTCTTCTTGTTTCCTTTCTGATGTGTTCTCTGTCTTCTTCTTGTTCCCTTTCTGATGTGTCCTCTGTCTTCTTCTACTTGTTTCCTTTCTGATGTGTCCTCTGTCTTCTTCTTGTTTCCTTTCTGATGTGTTCTCTGTCTTCTTCTTGTTCCCTTTCTGATGTGTCCTCTGTCTTCTTCTTGTTCCCTTTCTGATGTGTTCTCTGTCTTCTTCTTGTTCCCTTTCTGATGTGTTCTCTGTCTTCTTCTTGTTTCCTTTCTGATGTGTCCTCTGTCTTCTTCTTGTTCCCTTTCTGATGTGTCCTCTGTCTTCTTCTTGTTCCCTTTCTGATGTGTCCTCTGTCTTCTTCTTGTTCCCTTTCTGATGTGTCCTCTGTCTTCTTCTTGTTCCCTTTCTGATGTGTCCTCTGTCTTCTTCTTGTTCCCTTTCTGATGTGTCCTCTATCTTCTTCTTGTTCCCTTTCTGATGTGTTCTCTGTCTTCTTCTTGTTCCCTTTCTGATGTGTTCTCTGTCTTCTTGTTCCCTTTCTGATGTGTCCTCTATCTTCTTCTTGTTCCCTTTCTGATGTGTCCTCTGTCTTCTTCTTGTTCCCTTTCTGATGTGTCCTCTGTCTTCTTCTTGTTCCCTTTCTGATGTGTCCTCTGTCTTCTTCTTGTTCCCTTTCTGATGTGTTCTCTGTCTTCTTCTTGTTCCCTTTCTGATGTGTTCTCTGTCTTCTTCTTGTTCCCTTTCTGATGTGTTCTCTGTCTTCTTCTTGTTCCCTTTCTGATGTGTTCTCTGTCTTCTTCTTGTTCCCTTTCTGATGTGTCCTCTGTCTTCTTCTTGTTCCCTTTCTGATGTGTCCTCTGTCGTCTTCTTGTTTCCTTTCTGATGTGTTCTCTGTCTTCTTCTTGTTCCCTTTCTGATGTGTCCTCTGTCTTCTTCTACTTGTTTCCTTTCTGATGTGTCCTCTGTCTTCTTCTTGTTTCCTTTCTGATGTGTTCTCTGTCTTCTTCTTGTTCCCTTTCTGATGTGTCCTCTGTCTTCTTCTTGTTCCCTTTCTGATGTGTCCTCTGTCTTCTTCTTGTTCCCTTTCTAATGTGTCCTCTGTCTTCTTCTTGTTCCCTTTCTGATGTGTCCTCTGTCTTCTTCTTGTTCCCTTTCTGATGTGTCCTCTGTCTTCTTCTTGTTCCCTTTCTGATGTGTCCTCTGTCTTCTTCTTGTTCCCTTTCTGATGTGTCCTCTGTCTTCTTCTTGGCCCTTCTCCTGCCTCTTCTCCATTATGTGCAAGAAACTTACTGGAATCACTCAATTCCTCCCACATGACTGTGCAAACTCACTGGACACCAGCATCTCGGCTTGACAATCCATGCGCTTATTTGTAAAATAAGTTTGTGCAAAAGTAGGCAGATGATGTCACAAAACTGCATTTATATGTACATAATTGACCTGTCTCTCCTCTTATTGTTCTAGCTCTATACTGCCCTTTCCCTCTTGTTCTCACTTCCTGACGCTGTTATTTTGTATTATCTCTCCCCGATCTTTTCCCCCTGTACTCTCTTCCCTACCCCTTCTCTTTTTTGTTTCTCTTCTGCGTTTTCTCTTTTTTCCCTCTTTATTCAGGCTCTAAATGTAGATCAGAGACTGTTGAAGATGAAGTGTTGGTGTAACCTGTCTTATCCCCCTTACCAGCCCTGTCTGCTTCCAATTACCGCTGCACAGATCCTGCCATTCCCTCCAGCTGACCTTTTTCTAAGGTTTGCTTTGGCAAACCTCTGCAACTGTGACATCAGACGCCTTTCAGCAAGGTTATAATTAAAACTTCAGCTTGGTATTTTTTTTACCTCTGGCTTAAACTTCTGTGATCACTCAGTAAATCTCTTGGGCCTAGAGAAAGAGGCCCCTTACATATCCATCACAGGTGACCTGGTAGGACAGTCATCTTGTTAATACGCACTGTTGCATAGTAAAATGCAATAAGAAGTACTAGTGAAAGGGTTGATGACTGTTCTTCCCTACAGATATTCTAACTCACTTTATACAGCTGTGGCACAACTGTAGAATTATCCTTTTATTGGCTAAACGAGTGTTCTTTGGTGAGTGCTTTCTGTTTATTGTACAGCCAAGTCCTACCAAGCAGGGGAGCGACTTCCAGCTGGAGGCTGTCTGTAAATGGTACAACAGACTTGTGTGGCTTTTGTGTTGCTAAGGAATAACAAAACATCACTGTGTATAATACAGTTGTGAAACTGGGTTCTTGTTAACATTTTACAAAGTCTGAAACTCAACAGGCCCCTTAATACTAAACATTAACGCAAAAAACTGCATTTCACAGTGTGATGGTCAGAGATGAAGACCAAATGCTCTCATAGCTACCAGCTGTCTCCTCTGTTCAAGGATAGGAAGGTATGAATGAAGATTGTCCATGGAATCTAGAGTCTAAAATTCCATACTACACATACACTACTGTCAATTGTTAATCAGCCATCAGTTATCCTACCAGTATGTCTTTGGTGTGTGGGAGGAAACAAGATCACTATGAGGAAACTTATACAAACACAGGGAAAATATACAAACTCCACACAGATTGAGCACTGGTCTGGTATCAAACTCATGACCCCAGCTGGAGAAGATGGCGAACAGGTGCTTATTTCTAGTACACTTGGCGAACCCTGTATACATTTGTTGCCTAAGAGACCTAATTCACTGGTTATGCGCAGGAGGAACAAAAACACACCCCTGAATACAGCCCCTAAAGGGAAAATCTATCAGTTCTATAAGCTGTCTCCCGTATGTCCACTTCTGCACCGTGTGTCTTCAACTAAGATGGTGCCAGACACACAGGATGTTTCTGCAGTATCAGCACCTGCAATGCTGGAGCTCATGCTACACTCAAGCTCATACAGGGCCGGTCAGATGGATCAGGTGCTAGAAAGGGATCGGACACTTACATAACATATTAAGGTGCTAACCACAAAGGACAAACTGCAGGTATCACACCAACATTCAAGGCAGAGATTCTGGTTCTGCCTTCTTACATCAAGTAATTGGCTCATAGGATGGATGATTTAGAGACAACCCATCTTTGAACTATAGAAAGTAGAGATGCTCACTGGCCCCTGTGAACTGGTTTTGGTTTTGGATCTGGATTAGCTACGTGTTTTGGTAAAACCGCCCTTGTGTGTTTTGGTTTTGGATTTTTTAGAAAAAATGATAATATGCTAATATCACATATTTTTGCCCCTTTTTTTGTTCCTTACATTATTATTAACCTCAATAACACTGATTTTAAGTTATTTGCAGTCTATTTAGGCCACCTCACAGGTCACAATATTATTTTCATACACTTTTGGACAAATACTGCAGCGACCTGGCTGGATGGTAAGCGACAGAAACACATAGCAGTTCCTAGCACATCTAGGACACATTGGCACACAGCAGTGGAAGAAGAAAAATGCTGCAAGATGGAATTGTCCTTGGGCCCTCCCTCCCTTCTACCCACCGTTATGTTGGATCTTAAAAAGGAATCCAAAAATCCCGAGATCAGACGACGTAACAATGACTATTTGCCTCGTTTTCGATTCTGAGGGCGAGCGAAAGTACAGAGGCGGCTAAGCTCGGATCCCCTAAGTTTGGTTGTGTTCGGTTCTTGAGGAACCAAGTGTGAGCATCTATAGTAGAAAGTTATTGTTAAAGTTCTTTAATTACAAATACGATAGAAAGCTACAAAGCCATTTAGAACCACAAGAAGACCAAAAACACCAAATTTGGCCCAACATAAGATGCTTCTCAAAGCCCAGCAGCATCGCATTTGTGGAGCCTGTGACACACCATTACTACTGATTGTGAAGGGGTCTTTTGTGCGGCATGTAATTCCCAGCCCAAAGAAATTAATCCTTTGGGCTGCTAGTTTGGATGATGGAGACGGTGAAGAGAGCATGGTCACAAACGAGTATGGATATAGAGGACAGGTTTTCCCAGTCAGGATTTCAGAAGTCCCTCTTGAAGGATCATCGTAAGAGAAATCGCGTCTTTCTGGGGTACCAGGAGGTATTTAATCCATAAAGAATGGGATCACGTGGAAAGGTCTCAGGCTAACCAGAAAAAATTATCTCTTCAGTGATGAGGGGGCACAGAAAGGGTTCCATTCTGTGGAGTTCCGTTCCAAAATTGGACACAAAAATAGTCAGTTTATCAACCATGACCACTATTTCACTAGAAGATGGTGGTTCTCTCTAAGATCCAATGGATAGGAAGATGGAAAGTTGTGTTAAAGAACTTAATCTTTGTTCTCGAACTACCTTAAGATCAGGGGTAGCTCTGGCTTCAGTGGGTAGAGCTTTCAGACTATGGGGTAAGACTCTTCAGACAGATGTCCTGGAAAATATTATTAGACTATATTTTGTGAAAAGCTTTGAAGTAATGCAGAGAGGAACAGAATTCCTTTGCGAGGCATCGTTGGATACCATTACCTTTTCAGTTGGGCCTTAACGTTCAATGGCGGTAGTTAGAAGAGCTCTCTGGCTGCGTCCAATCTTAAAATAGTCTAGCGATACTCCCCTTTGAAGGATCTTTGCTCTTTGGTGATAAATTATACACCATGACACACATGAATCTAAACGGACAGCCGCAGGATCAATAGGTGACGGGTTTCCCTTCCTCCTTAACTCGCCAACACCTCAAACATGTAAGAAGTTGTAATCCTGGGATACAAGGTGATAATACTGTATCCAAGCAAACCTTTCTGGTGTTCAGACTCCAAGAGGGGAGATCAGGTCAAAAGACGTTGCATTGACTATTGCCTGTGGGGGGCAGGATCACAGAGTATGCAGAAAGGTGGACCACATACTATTCAAGATCAGTGGGTTCTAAACATTGTCAGAAGAGATTGCAAGATAGAATTTCATCATGTTCCCAAGGGAAACGTCTTTGTCAGAAGGAATTCCAGAAGGGGGTAGTGGCAGGTGAGAAGTATTGTGAGATGGGATTGGAGATGTATGAAGTGGTGTTGTTGACGGCCTTATGGGTAAGGGTGAGTAATTTGAATGGAATTCTGGAGAATACGAGAATACTATGTAGGGATGGGTGGTGTGGTAGATGTAGAGCTATCTAGACTTTTCTTTTAGGAAGGGGGGTTAGCAGACCACCTCCACTTTGTCAGAATTGAAGACATTGTGTATGCCTACATGGCTCGCAGGCAGTTGGGTTAAAATAATGCTTTTCTTGTATGTAGATTGATTTTAAAATATTGATTTAATCCATACTGCAATCTCTTCCTTTCCATTACATGGAAAGATATTCTCGCTCTCCCCAAGTGCTAATATAAGAAAAAGTGAAACCTGTATCATACACCAGTGGTGGAAAGTATTAAGCTACTAAACCATCAATCCAGTCAAAAGAAGAAAAATGAATCAACATGTGAGTTCATCAAACACCGTAACCTTCTTGATCTTCAATCTATCTATTTTTTTCCACTCCAAAAAGGATGATGCATAAGAAGGCAGAAAATAAAGAAAATATGGTGTATGTTAAAAATAGCATATATTCCTGTGCTCAGTGAAGCACACCGACACCTCCAACGTGTGTCACAGGGGAAAAGGACCTCTCCATGCAGGATTGAATCACTTATGGACGCATCTGGGTATCACATATAAAAGAGATGCTAGGACTTGAAAATAGGAAACTCTCATAGTGAAATCCTATTCTCCCCAAATATCTTACAAATACCAATTGCACTTGTGTTCTTAATGAAAAAATCCGGCCTACAACAAACACTTTAGGTCTTCAGCTTCCGATCATGAAGTGAGACAATCTCCAAGTCGCTGGTTAAGCACCTGTAAGTTCTGGCTCCCACAAGTTGGTTCTTATCTGTCTGACCTTCCCTTTGCGGAAGTCCCCACAGAAGTGCTGCCCCCCTGTCCTGTGCTAGAGATTTGCTCCACTCTGGAAGGCCGGACCACCCTTGCATTCCAGCGTGGAGCACATCTATTTCCCCCTCCTAGAAGTAGGAATCCTGCTCGCTGAGAACTGAGGGTCCGGTCTCATTGGCAGGTAAACCAAGCGGCTGACAGGTCTCTTAGGGCCCAGATCGCCTATTGGGTTATCTGCCTCTGCTGCTTTGGGAAGTCGATCATCCCCTGTAGGATTTGCACCTGTCAGAGGAAGATCCGTCTTGCGGCATTTAAGATGGATTGAAGCAGGGATAGATGGGTTAGGGGAATGTCAGATCGGAGGAGGTTGCGGTAGTCTAGGAGGGAGATTGGAGTGGATACTAATTTTGGTAGCATCTTGGGTACGAAATGGGTTTATTCTGGCAATATTTGCCATGACTGAAAAAGAGTGTGATAAATTGCAGAGGGTCAAGAATGTAGTGAGAGGATAGAAAGTGAGATTGGAGGTTGTACACAAGTCACCCCAGTAGTTTGGAGGCAAAGGGAAGGAGGAAAATATGACAGTAGTTGGACAGAGAGGCTTGGTCGAGATATTTTTGTTTTGGATAGGTGACACAAGCACGTGTTTAAAGGAGGACGGAAATGTGCCAGTGGGGAGAGACAGGTTGAAGAGATGAGCTAGAGGTGGGCAGAGGGAGGGATAGGGCTGAGGGGGCAGGTTGTAGGGTGAGATAATGAGCATTAATTATAGAAAGTCTTTTTTTTTAATGGTGGGAGGGTGGTAACTAGGGAACATTTTCTGGTTTGAGTGCAGTACCCCTTTAACTATGACCTCATGTAACTAATCTGAAAAATCTCTGCTATTATATTTTTCTGTAAAAATCTTTGTCCCACCAGCCTCTTCGCTGCCCTAGTTTGTTTTAAATATAAAGGATTTGCATGCACTGAACAATATATGGCAATCATGTATAGCTGTTCATAAAGATGTTTTGTTAGTGACTAAAATATTGTACATTTATAGAGCCTAGATGTGGAGGTGCAACACGCTTGTGAGTTACCACTTGCACAGATATTGCAGCATTGAAAGTCTGAAGGCATATAGTGATTTTGTAGCGTGCAGGCTGAGTGTTACCCCCGGATCAGTCTGCTCGGAGTTTTGCAGGCTCTGGCTCCTGTCCTCAGCCATGACATTAAATCTGAAAATAAGAATATCCCCAGGAAATGAGTCTGATGATAGAAACAGGACTGCTGGAGTCTGGACAATGCACGTCAGGTGAGAAACAGCTTACATTACATCAGCATCGCTCTCCGAAGTCGTCTTCCAGACTGTGACCGGCTCGTTCCCATAGTAACAGTGTCCACACAATGCGTTTTACACACCTGCTCCGCGCTGCGCAGTTACAGGAGCAAGAAATGAGTCCCGAGAGAAAGCAGAAGGAAACTATATCATGTGGAAAGATGCTCTGTCAGGGAGAGACCCTGAAACAGGACTCTGTGCTGTTCCTATCACCCCTCTGATCTCTCATTACCTCTACTTGTATCTTATGTGTATTCTACATTCTGATCCTCACCTCTGGAACTCACTCACAGTTCACTTACTGCCAGTCTCAGGTCAAAGCCAAACCTACAGCCTGA
Organism: Mixophyes fleayi; assembly: GCF_038048845.1. Lineage (NCBI taxonomy): Eukaryota > Metazoa > Chordata > Amphibia > Anura > Limnodynastidae > Mixophyes > Mixophyes fleayi. The sequence goes on along the minus strand of NC_134407.1, from coordinate 206,354,720 downwards.
CAAATAGACCAATCTACATCTGATTTACAGCCCAGTGAGCATATGCTGTATTATTAACATACAGGATACAACTGGCCTGGAAACTGGAAAAATACCCTAATAATAATTTTTCATGTTGATTTTGTTCTGTAAATGTTCTGTAAAACATATGGTCCGTGTGTCATCGGTGCTCCACAGGGAATATTTTCCTATGCTCAGCCGAATGCCAGCACGGAAGAGAGACAGGGCAGATACATCCATAATGTCATATTGCAATCGATGTACGCTGTGGCCCATTTAATAAACCTTTATTAGCATAATTAATAACCTTATCTGTCTGCATATATCTATTTATTCATTTTTTATATACTATGAGCGAGAGTGGTCGAGCTCTGCTGCAGTGGCTGCTGGGAATAATTTATTAACTCTTTACCTTTCCTCCTCTGTGCTGTAAAACAGGTAACTCTAATCTCTAATAAGCAATAGAGAAGTGACTGCTGTGCGAGACTCTTGTATAGACACAGTGGGCCTGCATTTAGAGTTGTTCCAAAGTAATAAAGCAGAAAAGAACATTATCATGAAATTTTTATACCAGGAATTGAGATCTATTTGTTTACTAATGTGTGGCTTGTTTATACCCACTCATTCCCCCTGTTATTAGAACAGGCAATCAGCGTTCCACCCTATTGGAATGTTGAACTAATAAGTAACAATGAAGAATAAAGAGTTCCAGGAGCTGAGCGGAGACAGGTCACCTCTGCTGAGCATGCAGTACACCGCACTGAGCACAAAGACTTAACTACGTGTCCCTAGATGACGTACCCCAGTGTACACTGCTGGCCTGCCAGACAAAGTCCAATTGACGGAGAAGAAAAACAAATATATTAAACGGTAAAGAAACAAACAATTGCTGCCACGAGGCTTCCTTGACGTGTAAACACTTAGATGTAGGCTGAACATCTCATTTCCGACTGCTTGTTTTATGTAGAACACATACGTGTGGTAGAAAAATAATCATTTGTCTGATAGACCACCCACCTTGTGCACAGACTGGAGTGCTGTGACTTGGGGGGAGAGTGCTGAGGTTGTTGTTCTCTGCACAATATACATCAGTGATCGGGACTAAAGGTCTCTTCCTCTCTGTGACTACTGAGTGTATGACTGGGGCTGTCTTTAGGGGTGATTTAAGACTTGGGGCTCAGAGTGTGATTCCTGATGATAATTTCCAATTTGTGTATACATAAAGTGCTAGTATGTATTAATTTAGTAATGTATGGGGACATATACTATAGTGCCATAGAGTATCTTCTATAATTTCATCACCCAGGGACACTTCTGATAAATATTTTGTGAACTGGGTAGAAAATGAAGACTTGGTGGATTTTGTGCCTCAATGTGAGATTACGCCCCCATTAAATGTAAAATTCTATGTATAAATCTATTCATACATGTGAAAGTAATGAATGGTTATGTTATACCGACTGACAATATAACCATATCAGATGTTGCTGTGGACTACTGTGTACTTTATATGTAAATGCTTTATTTATCTACTATTGTTTATATAGCTCCAATCATACAACGCAGAGCAGTACATTGATATTGAGATATATATATATATTTATATATATATATATATATATATATATATATATATATATATACACACACACACGGATGGGAGAGGTGAAGAAAAGTCTGTCATACTATATTTATATTATATATATATATATATATATATATATATATATATATTTATATATATATTTTCTCAAAATCCCCCAATTTATAATGTTTGCGAGGTACTGGCATTCACATTTCTTTATATGACAATCCCAGCTTACAGACTATAGTGTAGCACTTCCATATTTCCCTATAAATCTGACTGTGTCATTGACCAACAGTTTTTCTTTTTACCACCCTGAAATGTGCGCAATACAGAAGCCCTTGTGGGATCACAGAAACGAGGGTGGCCGGCCCGAGACAATCTGCCATCGCCTCATGACGTCTCACTACGGCAATGTTCCAAAAGGTCACACAGTCTTCTGTAATCTAATGGAATGGATTACAGTCTGGGCTGAGAGGATAGGTGATATTCACCAGCATTAATGTCACCATGAACTTGTCATCAGTTATAATAGATTTAATAGCGCTGTCTGCGTCTTTGTGGCCTGCCAAAAAGATTTTAGCATCGTAGTGCGAAGTGACCTCAATCAAATATTTCAACCTTTTAAAATGATGTGTGGCGACCAGCCTCGTTTTATTGAGTGGTGACAAGTTAATAGGTGAGTGAATCTGAACACTGTTTCTCTAGGGGTCACTGTAGGGTTTCCGAAATGTAAGAAATAGACTATACCGGAGATTGTACTTTCTGTGTTCGAAATATGATGTACAGGAAAATGCAGTTCAGTACTTCAAATTCTATCTTTAACTGAAAACTCTGTAAATAATTGAAAATATTTATTGTTCTTTGTTTGGTGGTTCTAATTTCTGTTTGCAGGTTTGACGTTTGCTATTGACAAGAGTTTTAGTCACCGACTTAAATTTTTTCAAAGATGGCTGCAACAGTGACACCTGTTGGCTACAAGAAGACACAGCAGTCATTTTTTTTTTTTTTTTTTTTTTTTTTTTTTAATCTATTAAATTACATTGAACATGGTGAAAGTGTAACAGATGTTTTTTTTGGGAAAAGTACAAGCTAATCTATTGTCATAATGAGCTGAGAAACCTGTTCTCTGTTTTATCTTTAGGTTGTCGCGTTTTGTGATGTCGACGACCATAAAATTTCAAAGGGTTTCTACACGTACGAGGAATCTGAGGTGAGGGAAGACTCCAGCATTGTAATCAGAGCCTCTATGTAAGCCTTCATTGCTTACAGCAGAGGTAGGCAACCTGTGCATCACTTTCTGTAGTGGAACCACAAGTCCCAGGCTGTCCACTATTGCCAGAGAACTATAGGTTGCTGTTCTACAGTTTAAGGTATTGGTGAACAATGACATGACACAACAGTAGTTATATGGATCTTACAAGCCTCGGCGGTCCCCAGACAAGCCCACCAATCAGACTACATTTCAGCAACTGTGGGCATACTGCTTAATGGTGCAATGAAGTAGGAACAGATCAACGGGACACATTGGTTCTGTACTGTGATCAGTTTATAGATTCCACAGCTCCACATCATGATCACCACATAATATTAGTGGTATGTGTCTGTGAGTAATTGCAGCACCATAAGTGTGTTGATGAATCACTGAAGGGGGGCTGCACTGTAGAGCAGGAATCTCCGGCTTTCTGTTCTCACCCTGTTGTTAGGGCTTGGATACCAGGCTGTGATACATGTCAGTCTCACCCATGGTTTTGTTTACAGACCATTTTATAGCTTGCAGCCTTCACCCCCCAGCTCCCTGCGTGTTCTCTATGGAATAGAGAGGTAGGTACCCCCAACCCATAACACCAGCAGTGCCTCCCTCATTGTACAGACCTGAGAACGGGCATGGGGGCAATAAAGCAGGGTGAATAAAAATGGCACGGTGCCTATTTTAGTCAGAGACACTTGTACGATCTCAAGTATTAGTGGAGCTGTTGAGGCCGCGATGTGTGGACAAGTTACAGACCCCCCTCCCTCTATTATCAGTTGTGCTGGACTCATTCCATGTATGATATAGAGCGGTCTTATCTGAACCCTGACTGGGCTATCGGCCTATTCAGACTTCAGTCTCCTCTTTCTCTGCATCCTTAAAGTGAGCTAATGGCTGGAGTGTTCTATTCCTCTCTTCCAGTAGGCAGCCTTAAGGCTGAATGTGGTCCTTGAACAGTTTTGGCTGGACAGCTGGATCATTTGGAGACCCCCTCTACTTCGATTGTAGGACGCTGGTTGCAGCAGTAAACATGGCCAGCGATAATGCCACAATGTGTAAACAAGCGACACCTCCACTTGGGAGCTAATGTTGTGAGCACATAGGAATTTAAAGGGGATTAAATATATTTTAACTAAATAATTAAAATGTATAGTAGATTAGTGTGAATGAGGGATTCAGTGGTGTAGAGCAGATTCTGCAGGATAAAGACGTCTAATATATCTGACAGTGATTAGTTAGTTATCACAGGGGCATTGTTCCATTATTGTAGGTTTTATTATCTGAGACGTTTGTGTAGAATATATTTATTGCTCCCTTATATACATGACCTGGCATAATGGAAGGGATGAGGCTCCATATAACACTGAAATACTTTAATAATAATACTTTAGTATTCATCCCACGGGCTCACGCTGGCTGTAATTATGGCATTTTCACCACATGATACTGCAGATAAACATTCCTAGGTTGCTGGAGATCTGTTATTCACTCTGAATTTCTTCTTTGGTTTCTGGATGATTAGCAGAGGAATCTGAGACCCCAATAAATATGATTTATAAAGCAGTGTGATATGATTAGATCAGCGTGGAGGAAGCATATGGATTACATCATATCAGTGGGCCATGGAGGGAGTTTTTGTCAAGGCCTAGTGGCGATATGCTTGCAAACCTAAAATCCAAAACTGACATTTTCAGTAAAATACAGTAGAGGGACACAGCACAGCAACCAATCAGATTCTAGCTATCATTTTTCTATGCAGTTTGGAAATTAAATGCAAACCTCTGATCCGACCATTGATGGTACTAGCACATGAGTGTACCCGCTCGCTCTGCTGTCCAGCAGTGGTTGAGGAAGACGGCTGTCAGAGAACATTGAGAAACATAACTGGACAAGTGTGTGCAACATCACTAATTCATTAATATTGATTTTAGAAACGACCAAAGCCAAAGATTCCTGTGCTCCATTTCAAAGATGCTAAGCCACCGTTCGTTATCTGTGTCAAATTGGTGAGTAAGGCATTCTGGGAAATGTTTACTGAGATGCTAGTACATTCATATTTCCCCAGTAACCCTCCCTTTCCCCTGCCGGAATCTGTAACTTTCATATTTCCCCAGTAACCCTTCCCCCCCGCGGTGTCTGTAACATTCATATTTCCCCAGTAACCCTTCCTTCCCCCTGCCGCTGTCTGTAACTTTCATATTTCCCCAGTAACCCTTCCCCACCGCGGTGTCTGTAACATTCATATTTCCCCAGTAACCCTCCCTTCCCCCTGCCGGAGTCTGTAACATTCATATTTCCCCAGTAACCCTCTCTTCCCCCTGCCGGAGTCTGTAACATTCATATTTCCCCAGTAACCCTCCCTTCCCCCTGCCGGAGTCTGTAACATTCATATTTCCCCAGTAACCCTTCCCCCCTGAGACGTCTGTAACATTCATATTTCCCCGATAACCCTCCCTTCCCCCCCGCGGTGTCTGTAACATTCATATTCCAATGACTGGCAGCTAAAGTTTGAAAGGAAACAGGTAATTGTCAATGGACCCCATTGCACGACTGCTGCAGAGTTTCCATCTCTCCTGACTGTAGAATAATAACCCACTGGGAGATTATAATAACAGGGCAACTGGTAATTATACAAACACACTAAAAGCAATAATGCAGTTTTTAATAATGCAGTTAGATGTGGTTGGCAACCAGCTGCCTTGATGCCATAAAAACACTTCACAGACGGAAAAATCTATTTTTTTCCTGAACAAAGAGTTTTCCTTCTTGGGGGGGTTTGGAAACGTTTTGCTGAAAACAGGATTAAAAGGTGGTTTTGCCCTGAATGCCGCAGCCAGCCATGTTTGATTGCCGGGCGGCCTGACACAATGGTCTGGATGCGAGAAAAGTATTTTTAGAACACTTCATGTTGTTCCTGCTACCCACATCTTACACCATCTGAAAACACAGCCCTTCTCTTTTAAGTGGGGCCTGAAAGAGTGGAGATGTGTAATTACATAGGAATGCCAGATAGCAGCAGAGGCCTGTGTGTGCCCTGCACACGCTCCTGTCATGTGGTCAGATTGAAGTAGCAGTTTCTAAACACGTTATTGGTTTTACTCTGATCAGAAACACGTGCTGTGTGCTGGTAGGATCACCCCCTGTGTGTACAGAGACTGCTGAGGATTATCTGCCTCAATCCCTGCATTCAGAAATCCAAATAGAATCTACGTTTTATTGGACTGCTCAGTTTTTTTTTTAATTGTGTTCATTTTGACATGTTGCACTGGTTTTATTAAATGTTTAATATACAAGTGATGTGTGTGTGATATATATATATATATATATATATATATATATATACATACATATACATACATACACACCTGTTAGTCTGTATTAATGTAATAATGAATAATACATCCCTTACAGTAAATGATGACAGATATTACAAGTCACATCAGCGTTACAGTAGGGAGCGTATTATCCTATATATGCTTAACACCCTCTTTTTGGAGTCAAAATTCCCACAATTCTGGCAGGAGGGGTAAGGCCTTACGATTAAAAGGAAGATACAAAGGGGACTTGTCACATACTTACAGTGGAGACAGTCATTATGCAGCTAAACCAATCGGTTCTACAGGAACATTGCGTTGCCTCAGTGATGTCACTGGTTCCTAGTGAATTGATGAAATTTGTGTGTGTAACAAATCCACTTAAGGATGGCTTATGCCTAGTTGAAAACCCTAATGTCAGGACCCGCAGGTTAAGTGTTAACACTTAACCCGACATTGCCTCTTTAAAAGAACATTCATAGAGGTCGCGATGACGTGAAAGTGTAGTGCCGGAGAGCTGTCCATTCGGAATAAGTTGCGGTCAGCTGGTGCGATTGGAGATCTGCAGCGTTGGTTTTGAGGGAAGTCTGTTTATAGTCAAATCATTTTTTTGGTCAATTCGGATTTTATTTGTAGGCCTCTTTAGTGTTGGGATTTTCATCATCTTTAAAGCGTACCCAACCCGCGACAGAGGCCACGCCCAGTCAGTAACAGTCACTGAGGTGTGTTTCTTGAATATATATTATTTAGATATGAGATTATATAACAGCACACTAAGATACACGGTATGGCGGGGGACCTGACAGAGACCTATATGTGTTGCACTGCAGAAGGGTGATTGTTACTTATCAAGTTAGCTGCACTCACCGCGCAGACAGAAAACCTGAACCTCACATCTCCCTCTTTTCTCTTCAGGACCTGACAGGAGGAGGATTTGAAGACAATCTGCGATCTCTTAACCTGAAGGAGGGAGAGGATTACTATCACTTCAACTAAGGAACTGCAGCAGGTACAGTCATTACTGCACAATTATCCTACAATAATAAGGTGACCAGTCCTCCCCCTTCTCCAACCCCCACTGTGGGGTGCGCTCCGATTCTCAGTGAATGCAGGAAATGGCTCCATATAGCAATATGCAAATTTATTCAGCGGAGTTTACAGCATAAAACTTGACATTTCGGTACGTTCCTTCCTCGGATAAAGCAACATAGCGGACATATTTATATAGGATCCAGCCAATCCTGGAGTAACGCCAGAGGTCACCTGATCACTGTTACTACCTTAACCTATTCATAGCAGAAGCAAATTGTCGCTTAAAGCTATATACTACTCACAATAATATTGTTATCATTTAATAATATATCATATTATTATGGAACATTGATCAGGGGACTGTCATGTTAACATTCATTGATCATTATTATATTTTGAATAATCAATGTCCACTCCCTAATGTGTAGTTTTCTTGCTATTATTGTTATATTTGGACGAGTACCCAGATAATAGTCAATAAATTGTAACAAATGTAAACATAGACCAACATATCCATATAACATTTCATACCGCATATGCAGATATATTCTCATAAAAAACATCTCAGATTAAAGTCATCATCTGTATATTCAGAAGTAAATTTGTCGCCATTAAATTCACGCTAAGTAGACGTGCGGAGGTGATTGATCTTTTAGACGTATTTGGTATCTGTTGTGAATTGTAACATTCAGATGATAACAACAAGTTAGGTTCTCTGTCACCTCCCGGGGATCAGAAGAGGTTTGCCAATCAGCCAATTAATTAGGGCCAGGAGGATAATATCAGATGATTGCAGTGTGAGATGAGAGCTAACGAGATTGTTGCTAAATTTTCACAGAAGGGATAAAAAGAAAAAAAAGATACAATATTACAAGTTACAGACAAAGGGAAAATGAATGTGAGGCTGACACCGGTAGTACATAGAAGAATTCCATGTGTAAGTTGCTGTGCCAGGAAGTCTATGATGATCTGCACAGAAATATTGGCCCTTGTTGAGAGAAGATACTTGGAATACTATACTCTGAGTTACCCCATATTAGTGGGGTCTGATATACAAGAGTCTCCTGATCGCTTAGTGCAGCAATTTGGGACACTGCAGTGACATTACGGAGGTGTGTTTGTAAAAAAATCCCTTGGAAATGTCATCATAAAGGGGGCAAGTACAATAAAATGAACCTATAATATAAAATCTTTTATAGTAGAAGAAAGAAAATGAGGCAGCGGCTCAAGCACAACTATCACAACTTCGCGGGTTTACACTTGAAGAGGTGCAATTGTCGCCCCATGGAGAAAGAAAACCCTTCTGGATAGACATGACCCCCCCCGAGGGGTATAAAAGTGGCAGCTGCACTTTTTTCAGTTACTACGGTAGAAATCTCTGGCACCTCTATGGGGCTGGGGGTGTGGAATTGGGAGAGGAGGAATCTGGGACACCAGTCTGAGGGCAGAGACATCCTGCGTATGATTATTGAGGGAACGGGAAGCAGGAGCCTATCAGGAATAAACCAATCACATCACATTTGGGAACATTTGTGGGACTTATCATTTAAGTACACAGAGTTTTATTCTATGGGCGCCAGATACCAGATTGTATGTAAGAGTTGCTGTCTAGAGGGGGATCTGGGTTTTCAGCTACCAAGCTTTGGTTGTTTAATTATCGTCGTTATACTTTGCTTACTCACTAAGTGATCAGTAGCCCCAATGGCACGATACTTAATAATAATGTTCCATATGATAATATATCAAATTAGAGCAATATTATGGTCGGTAGCAAATATTTTTAAGAATTATTGGTAGTATGTTGCTTTAAGAGACAGCTCATTTCTCCTATGAATGGGTTTAGAGACCATTAGTGTCAGCTATGAATGGGTTAAGTGGCTTTTAAGCATCTCATGAAAGGACTGGTCAGGTTTTATTCTATAGATTGCTGAACAAATGTGCAGATCACTATATGGAGCCGCTTCCTGCATTGTGCTGCGGTCGCCATGTGTAGAGTGTTGAGCGCTCAGTGACAGAGTGACACTGGTGGGTGTGTATTGTACTCTAGTGCCCGCAGTGGGAATTACACCTTACTGTCAGCCTGAGGTCTGCTGTGGAATCTTACTACCACATTGAGTATAAAAAGAGGCTCCTCACACACATGCCCATGAATAGTAATAATCATCATCAATTTATATAGCGCCACTAATTCCGCAGCGCTGTACAGAGAACTCATTCACATTAGTCCCTGCTCCATTGGAGCTTATAGTCTAAATTCCCTAACACACATACACTGACCGAGAGAGAGAGAGACTAGGGTCAATTTTGATAGCAGCCAATTGACCTACTAGTATGTTTTTGGAGTGTGGGAGGAAACCGGAGCACCTGGAGGAAACCCACGCAAACACGGGGAGAACATACAAACTCCTCACAGATAAGGCAATGGTCCAGAATTGAACTCATGACCCCAGTGCTGTAAGGCAGAAGTGCTAACCACTGTGCTGCCCATGAATAGTAATAATGTGTTATTTCTCTTGGTTACAGATCGGAGAGCGCTACCAGCCCGGAGGGGGTCAGGTAGAGGCCCAGCCCTGCCCCCTTTATAAGGGTGCATACACAGGAACTTATGGATCAGCAGGATGAGGTTTAACACACTGTATGTTGTCTTATTGTGATAGAAAATCTATTCACATGGAATATGCTATTTTGTAGTTTGGAAGTAAACCCACAATAAATGTGATTTATTTACACATTGGATTATTATGTGTTAATAATATAAAGATATATTATCCTGATTCTGCTGACACATTCATGTATCTGTAACATAACTGTATATTAGAAGTAATGTATAAAACACAGCCACTGAGCTCCGTAAGGTATTACACGTGGTGCAGATGTGGGACTATGTATATAATTACACCCTTGTACTAGGTTTACTATAGGACACAGCAGTGTGTTGGTAATGAATAAGATTATGACCCTACAAGGGGAGTGGAGCACTGAAGGTAATAGAAGGTAATCACATTATCTACAAGCAGAACTACAACTCCCAGCATGCTGTGCCACGTGCACAATGTCTGTACACTTCCTCCCAGTACAGTTCTATCCTGTGTTACGGGGAATCTTGGAACGGATCTGTAATGTCAGCACTGCACGAATAAACAAACCTCTTGTCAAGTCAGCACATCCAGCCGTACTATGCGGAGATGGTATCAAATACAAACTCTAGCTCTGACCCCTGTCATGTAGTAATTCACTGCAGGTGTATGTACAATAAACAGGATTTTATTTCAGAAGTGTGAGGCAGAGAGTACAACGCAATGCATAAAGTGCCACCTGCTGACCAGAGCCAGGACTGCATCCACCTTTCCTGAAGCTGCATGCGGGTCACCAAGGCTTGTTCTGGTGTCATTACTGGGCCACCTGTGGGGAAGAGGAGGTTATATTTTACAATGAAGATCCCCTGTGCAGTACACACAACAGATGAGTAATGGATTGGACGGTAGCAGCCAATGACAACAGGAACATTGGTTCTCAGTCTGACAGCTTCCAGAATTAGACAGACAGAAAAATCTTTCACTTAACCTTAACTGAAGGTCCCCTTATTACCTGAACCTCTTACTGTCCCTAAACCCATCTCCCATTAATGTGTCAGGAGGATTTATCTTCCTTTTTTTTTTATGCATTTAAAAAATATATATATATATATATTTCTCTGCATGAATTATAATTCCAGGTAAAATCTATGTATATCCAGGGGTGTTTTCATGTAATTACCAAGTAACAGTGGACATTCAGACCATCACTCAGCAGGCTGTGAGCGAGTGACTGAAGCTTTCTGCAAGGCCCTATTATATTGCTGCTGAGTGATGGCTGCCAGGGCATGCTGCAACATGTAGTTCCACAAACAGTTCCTCAATAGTTAAAGGAAAACAAGCTGGGATATTGGCACAAGCCTGTCACGTGATGATGGACACTGCGTGCATCAACTACGTGCTACTTTGTGCATTAGTGCTTTTTGGGTGTTCTATAGAAACACAGTGCTTATATGGAGAGTGTGTCTCACTGCACAGGGACTGCGTTACACCCCCATCCATCTGGATGCAATATCCACCAGAGACTGGGTGGGGGGCTGCATGTTACTGACAGATCTACTTATTTCTATTATGTAAACATACCCGAGGTGGGGGAGGCTCCAACTACTAATGTCTCACAAAGTCTATAATTGTCCAATACATTTAAGAATAATATTGTTTTGGATTTATTTATTGTTTTCTTATGCAGTGGAGATTCTCTAGTCAGCGACTAAATACTTTCTTGGATAGCTGTAGCAAAGGCGACACCTACAGGTAGGAAAAGGGAGGCACACCGACAGATAAGAATATTGTGGCACACTGAGATTTATGTTCAGGACATGGCACAGATGGTGCACAGCCATGAGAATGTGTTTCCCTCATGTAATTCTGCTGCTAGATGTTATGTGATAGGCTATAGAACATTACTGCATTGTATGGGACTGAAGCATACATGTGACCTGGAGGGAGAGCGTCACGTTATAGCGTTGCCGTGTGCTTACAGCACAGTTCTGCATGTTCCCCTCTTCAGAAGTATCGGGTGTCTGAGACTGTGGGGGATTTCACTAATAAATTCCTCCCATTCCTTGTAGATAAGAACACACATTTACTGACCCAACATCTGTATCAGATTAGCCAACCTGGTCTATGTTGCTGCCTATATGGGTTAACCCCTTACTCTCCTTCATATTATGGGCTGCTCTCCGTCACATAGGTCCTGCACCGTATAAAGCTGACTCAACCACCGCTAAGTGTAACCGCAAATTCACTGTTCCTCACCTGTTGCAGAACGTTCTTCTCCCCATAGCACCTGAGTGATTGTGTCTCTACGTTAACAACACAGGTTTCGGGTTTTTGTTTTTTTTTAAACAGGTTTGTGTTCATCTCTACCACAGGCGCTGATAGGGCAGAGCGGAGGCCTCGTGCAATAATCACCAGCGTTATCAGCAGACACGGCGCTCTTTCTACCTCTCGCCCTTTTGTCCACGCCGGAAGAAAATCCGCTGCGGCAGGTTGTGGATACAGCTCAGAACCGCAAGGTCTCGGGCACAGGATCACAGTTGTGATAGATGGGGGATTTAGCATGAATATGTGACTGGACAAATCCTTTACTGTCACTATGATATAGCAGCCATACTATATAACCTGATCTCCTGGTGTACGGCCCCCTAGTCTCTCACCATGGACCAGTAACACACAGGGACCAATGATCCTGCAGAGGTTACTTCTGTCTGATCACATTGGTTGTATTATAATGCTAAAATAACACTCCTCTATAACGCTATTTTAGTCATTAAGGGGGATAAAATATTTTTTAATTAATGTAAGTAATACATCTATTTTGTAATGTGGATATACTTGCTAAGTTTGCATTATGTTTAGTTTTATGTTCCACTTTAGAATGTTGCTTTCTGTGTAGAACATCTAGTCTAGAACTATGAACTAGCCAACAACATACCCAATTTACCAATGAAATACATTAGAAATGACAGACCGTTCAGCAGACATTATTCCTGACGGCACCCATCCCGCTGACATGCCAGCTTACCTTGGGCACCAGTGTGGGTTTCGGAACTTCCATCAAGTCACACAGGTAGTTGCGTTTCTCTCGCACGCTCGCTAGGTCAGCATCCCTGCGATGACAGAAGAGGTTCATGTAAACGCTGGTAGATGACTAGATACATAATCCTGACATTGTAGAAAGGATAACCCATTATGGTATTGTGAATGTGGTTCCCGACCATGGCCTTATCTGGCTGGAGTTTGTATGTTCTCCCCGTGTTTGCGTGGGTTTCCTCCTGGTGCTCCGGTTTCCTCCCCACATACTAGTAGGTTAATTGGCTGCTATCACATTGCCCTAAGTCTCTCCCTGTCTGTGTGTGTGTATATGTGTGTGTGTGTGTGTGTGTGTGTGTGTATGTATGTTAGGGTATTTAGATTGTAAGCTCCAATGGGACAGGGACTGGTGTAAGTGAGTTCTGTGTGCCGCGCTGCTGAATTAGTGGAGCTATATAAATAACTGATGATGATGCATCGGACTACAGCAAACACTGAGCTCCAGGGAGGGGAGAGACAGGAGCAACGGTTGCTTTGTGTCTACACATCTCGGATAGCACTGTGCTAGAGTAGTTACTGTACAGTATGTAGTGTGGGTGCCGTATATCGGAAGTGTGGCCGCCCCCTCTGTACAGACAAACAAAAAATCCCATCACAATACTGTCTTGATTATACTAAAGTAGGATAACTCTGCATTAATAGCCACCATTCATGTACTGGTTAAAAGTACACTGCAGGGAGATTTATGTTGCAGTCTTATAACGCTGCAGGATGTGGGACGCTCTCCATCGTACTGGGAAAGTATATGGCAGAGGAAACTTTGTGCCTAGGATTCACGGCCATTTACTGCAATGCCCTGATCAGAAATTACATTTTAGATGGGTTTTCCCCCTCATCTTTCACTGTGAGATGATTTAAAATAGAGATATTAAATGCTATGTGCACATTTTGTATGAATGTGTAATCGGTAGATATAATCACAAGTGTGGACAGATTCTTTATACAGATGTGCTTGACGCTGAAAGGATTCCTAAATTGTACAGTAGCTCCCAGATCCCGTGGGGGTCAGTTTGATAGTATATGTAATGTTATTAAGTGGAGATATTGTCAGGCTGACACTGGCTGCCCACTGTGTGTTATTTTCATTCTCTGAACTGCAGGCTTCAAAGGGGGCTTTGGAATTCCAACACGTTTTTAATAACCTCCAAAAATCCTTCAATCACGCTTTCCAGAAGCGCTAAATTCCTCCGGGCACTGTTCTTATCCAAGGAAAATCTGCAGGATTAAATGAAACCGCACTGTGTTTATACTAACGGTGTAAGTTCACGTCAGCTGAACCTGAAACGTTTTGGCTGTTATTCCCTTTCTCTAGTCATAGGCATGGTAAAACAAAGCTAAACTTATTAGCACGGGACATTAAAGGGGTCAAGGGGGGAGAGCCAGGAAGATTGGTCATAGGTCTATGTGTAGAAAAAGCATTGTGATCAGAATAGAAGGCATGATCTGGTAGTGTTACACAGACATTATAACCCACGCTGGGCAGAGGCCTGGTTAGAATGGATGTTTCCTTGTTACTCTATTGCAGCAGGAAATGTCCACAGCTCCAGTTTCAACATCAATGTGGACGGCGTCCTTTCAAGACCCCTCTGAAGGAGACCTGCAGAGTTAGTGGTAGCTGTATGCCCGCATATGTGCCCAGTACTCACCAGCTGGTGTCGCTCAGTACAGTCATTACTTCATCCAGAATGTCTGCATCTACAATATCATCGTACGTAATAAACATTTCATAGACCTCGCTGGCAGCTGACTTTCTAACCTGCCGGGAGAGAAGTGCAGGCCATCAGTTACACATATATGTATAAACACTTTATGATAACAGGAGATATAATATGTTATCTACCTTACTGGTCTTTTAGCAACGGCCAATATAAGCTCTTCAGCAGGAAGGTTTCTGAGTGTCTCGTGTACATAGGGAATATAACCTGTTTTGATCAATTGTTTATCTCAAATATCTTTAGTTCAAATTTAACTTTTAAACTCAAAGGATTAAGTGGTGCTTTCACAAAGAAGCAGTCCCTATGCACAGTAAAGACACAAAGAGCCTCATGCCTCAGGGTAATCACTGGCTTCTAGCTGAATATTGGTACAGATGACACAGAGGGCCCTGTGTGTATGAGACAGGTACATTTTAAGCCACATTAGGTCTGGAAATATCAATACAGCTTCAGATGAAGGCCCTCCTTTCATGCAGGAGAACATCATTGTACTAATCAGGAAGCTCCCCATAACATAGACCAAGGAAACATCTATTTTTGAATGAATATTTCCACATATGAAAACCAGACATTTTTACACTTGCACACATCCGTTAGTAGCTCTGCCAAGCTTAATAACGGTTAGAATTAGTGCACCATAAAGAATTTAGCACAGACTTTTTTGTCATCAGCAGACGCCTTGAACCTGTCAGTGTGATCAGTGCTACAAAAAGTCCATCCAATTTCAACATGGTTTTCCGAAATCCCAGAAAAACATCTGTGTCTCTGTTCCAGGTTTTACTGGTCTCATTACAGCTGCAATTGTTGTCTTTCTTATGGCAGCCAAAAGCACTGAACCACGTGTGACCTCGATGTGACTGGCTCAGCCCAGTAATCAGCATTAAAGACTATTATTCACAAAGGCTGGCTCACACCCGGCAGCAAGGCTGGGTCTACTTGTCAGTAATGGAAAATATAAGTTTTTAAAGAAGTTGATTATTTGATGATAATCTTCAGTATGATCTATTTGTGTTCACAGCTCTGGTAATATATTAAGTGTTGGCTTTAGTAACACCCGCTCATCCCAATTCTGATTAATGCAGATCATCGTCAGACTCTGCGCGCTCTGGAGCGACCAGTACATTAGTACTGTATGGAGGAGATTTAATTACAGATGATGTGATGCGTGGACATCGTGCTGCACAGATCACCCCTAAGACCATTGTGTTTTCTAATATAATTTAAAAAATAAAAGTAAACGTCTGGTGTGATTGGCTGCAGCGGGTTGTAGCGCAGATAAGGTTCTATTCTTAAAAGTGAAAAGAGCACAGCTCCAGGTTCGTTTCCTACCTAGTTCTAAGCTCGGGACTGAGCAGTGTTCCTCAATTCCAGCCCTTAAGAACCCTATAATTCCATCTGGGGTTGTTGAGAAACACTGTTCAGAACAGAGTGATACATAGTTCTAGACTCTGTGTTCTACACGTCCCTCCTACACCTCTGTCACCCACCCAGTGCAAGTTTATAGAAGTTAAATAAAATGTAAAAAATATATAAAAAAAGAATGAAATGTGAGGATAATAAAATGAACGCTGTTCGCAGCCCAATAATCCTGCATGAACATAGCATATTGGATGGGTGTCCTCAGCACGGACAACCCTCATTCACACACTAACGATTATAAAACAACAATGAGTCCTAATCATCAGACACTGAGGTACAGATCTGGTATTGCCGTGTTCAGGAAAAAGAGCTGATTCAATTGTGCCGGAAATTTAAATTCTGATCTAAAAACCGGAAACAATATTGGAAAACTGCATTTTTCCCTACTTTTCCTTATGTAATGCTTATAAAATAACATATTTGTTGTAACATGCTACAAAAAAATATCCTGCCACGGAAAACAAAAACAAATATAAAACATTTAGGTAGTTTAAGAAAAATACTTAAAAACAAAACAAGGACACTCAGTGCGCACTGTACACATAGCATGTAGCACCATGCTGGGTACATGGGATCCGAGCTACAGCACAGTGTCGTGTACGACAGTACTAAGCATTTGGGAATAGCGGATATAACATACTGGACTGTCACGAGTCCCTTACACTTGGGCTGGTGTCAGTTTACACTTACTACTGGGAATGGGTGACAAATCAGGAGCAGCTGCTGAAATAAAACCTTTTTCCGGATCTCACCAGGGAACTGGATCAGGCCACAGAACCTAGAACACAACAGACAGTAACTATGAATGTGAGAACATACCCAGGAATAAATGACAAAGTAACTAAAGGGGAACTATGTGGAAACTCATTTTTATTATTAATAATTTCTCTCCCACATCTCCTGGCATCTGGCACCTCTATCTGGTGCATCTCCAGGCACTTAGGTTTTAATTGAAGACTGTGTATTGGGTGGATGTCATGACAGCTGATTGACAGGATGCAGCAACCATCCAATCAGCTGCCCTGAGAGCCTTAAACCAGTCTGTCCGCTATGTATATAGCACTACAGAAGCATCCGAGTGGGCGCTGGCTGGGTTGAGTATGTTCCAAACCAGGGACCCCTATGGTTTAGAGAGGGATCATTACAGGGGGAAAAAAAATCATGCAGGTGTAAAGATATATAAGGGTGTATTGATTAAATGATTTATGTTACAATGCTATAGTATGCTGTGCAAATGGAAATATAATGGGATCCATGTTGGAATTTAGTCTATAACTAGACGTTCCCCACATGTAGCAGTATATACCAAACAGGAAGAGCATCACAACAACACTAAATAGAATATAAACTGCAGATTTTTAGAACACAATGAAATGAGATGTTGAGCCATATTTAACATTACTGCTGGAAATAGTTTCATGCTGGTTATGTACCATACAGTGTTTCCGCACAATCCCATGTTCAGATTAAGTCACTGTAATAAATGCTAGCAGGCCTAGTATTAAAGCACTTTAACATCAGGAGAGCAGCCCCCAGTACAGGGAGGGTTACCGTCAGGAGAGCAGCCCCCAGTACAGGGAGGGTTACCGTCGGGAGAGCAGGAGCTCCCGGTACAGGGAGGGTTACCGTCAGGAGAGCAGGAGCTCCCGGTACAGGGAGGGTTACCGTCGGGAGAGCAGGAGCTCCCGGTACAGGGAGGGTTACCGTCGGGAGAGCAGGAGCTCCTGATACAGGGAGGGCTACCGTCGGGAGAGCAGGAGCTCCCGATACAGGGAGGGCTACCGTCGGGAGAGCAGGAGCTCCCGGTACAGGGAGGGTTACCGTCAGGAGAGCAGGAGCTCCCGATACAGGGAGGGCTACCGTCGGGAGAGCAGGAGCTCCCGGTACAGGGAGGGCTACCGTCGGGAGAGCAGGAGCTCCCGGTACAGGGAGGGCTACCGTCGGGAGAGCAGGGGCTCCCGGTACAGGGAGGGCTACCGTCGGGAGAGCAGGGGCTCCCGGTACAGGGAGGGCTACCGTCGGGAGAGCAGGGGCTCCCGGTACAGGGAGGGTTACCGTCGGGAGAGCAGGGGCTCCCGGTACAGGGAGGGTTACCGTCGGGAGAGCAGGGGCGCCCGGTACAGGGAGGGCTACCGTCGGGAGAGCAGGTGCTCCCAGTACAGGGAGGGTTACCGTCGGGAGAGCAGGGGCTCCCGGTACAGGGAGGGTTACCGTCGGGAGAGCAGGAGCTCCCGGTACAGGGAGGGCTACCGTCGGGAGAGCAGGAGCTCCCGGTACAGGGAGGGCTACCGTCGGGAGAGCAGGTGCTCCCAGTACAGGGAGGGTTACCGTCAGGAGAGCAGGGGCTCCCGGGTACAGGGAGGGTTACCGTCGGGAGAGCAGGGGCTCCCGGGTACAGGGAGGGTTAACGTCAGGAGAGCGGCTGCCTGTACAGGAAGAATAGAGACTGTGTCTCAGACAAGTATAGGCATTTTCAAGCAGGTGTCACTTGGGAAATGCACCTGAAAGGAGCTGGCAGAGTAACATAATTCAGCCTATTATTAGGAGATTGTGCGGCTAATCTGTGTATTGTGGGGTAATCCGCTGGGCTGTACCAGAGGCTGTGGAGCAGTAAGACTAGATAAACCGTTCGTGTTATGAAGGCAAGATAACCTTAAAGAGACAAACACTACAAAACGTATTATTACACTGAGTATGTCTGGAAGATATGAGGAGATACATTATTTACCATGAACAAAAACTCCTTTATTTTATTTCTTTTGGTCACACATGTATGTGGCTATGGGGCTTCCGGCCCTCTGGTTGAGCAGCCAACTCTGATGCAGGAACGTAAGTAGTTGACCACACTCACAGTCAGATACCAGTTGTCCCACCACATATACCACCCGTCAAAGTTAATATCTGAATGTTTCTGATTAGATCTAGTTTGGTATTGGCAGATAATGTGTCTTTGTTATGTGTTTTGTGGTCATTTAGGCCTAAAACTACTAAACTGGGTGTCCAAGTAACAGCGTCTATGGTCATAACTAGTGTCCATGAATTCAGTTACTTTGCATCAGCAGAAAATGACTTCATGGGATACTGTATTTTGTAGACACCTGACCAATAAACTCACACAGCAGTGCTAGACTTTAGCTTCTGGATGTCCTTTGACCTCTTGATCTCCTCTTTACAAAGTGCTAATAAGTCTGAAGCGAACGGGTGGCTGTAGAAAAATAAAACAGCAATTATCTTCTTATATCATCACAGGACAAGATGGCAGATCACAGGAGAGGACAAAATGGCGGCAGCCGATGGGTCTGCAGCTGCAGGTTACATAACCAGTCACAGACAGACCTTAATAACGTGTATTTGTTATTCCTTAGTCAGACACAGCTGGTCATTACTGCCAGGAAACAGTCCCTGCAGTCATATGCAGGTGGGTCTCATTAGCTAATGGCAGATTACATGGAGAATAACATTTCCTCTCTCTGCAGAACAAGTCCACTTACTGCTTCTGTCCCAGCGGATCAGGATCAGCGTTGTCACAAGTATGTTTATTAAATCCCCTCACACTGAGGGATATATCTCACTCCTTAGCGCATGCTAATAAGATTTACGGTAATTCCTTGTGCATGAAGATATTTAGTAATGCAGGATAGGGAACAGATATTATAGCGTGTGCTATTTTATATCGCAGGATCCCCTGTAACATTTTGGAACCCACGCGTCTGTCAGACTCCACCAATGAGTGCTCAGTGGTGCTCTACATCTTCCTCATTATCAGTGTGCCATCATTTCACAAGACTACCAGAGGCAATTTTTCCACTGTCTGAACTGTCTAATACCATGGAAAATGTAATTATACCAGCAAAAAGATGACAAATGTAAATATCTACAGCTGGGTTCCTTTACATTTCATTGTTAATGTATACAAACAAGTATAGTATTGTATTGTTCTTTGGTTTTGTGTTTTTATTTCTATACCTCAATTATTAATATGTTGGGAAAGAGAAAGCGAATAATGGAACTGTACCCACACCATCATAGAAACTAGGGTAAAGTCCTTTAGCAAAAATGTATTATACAGTCATCTCTTAATATCTACATCACACAAATACAAAAGGAAACAGCTTCATAGGAGAGATTCAACATATGTTTCCCTTTTCCTAAACAAACAGTGGTGTCTGACTACCACGTACTATTACAGTGAACTGGGGCAAGAGCTCAGACGTCTGTCTCTTCAAACTGAATTTATGCATATATTAAAGACAGTGTTAATATATATTTTATATATTTTTTCCCCTTTCAGTAGCCAGAATAAAAGTGACTGCAATGAAACCTCATCAATTCAGGAATATGATTATTCTCGTAGCTATTTCCATAAAAATACACTGCTACTGAAAAAGGTCTGAAACCAGGGGAAAGCAGAAGGCACGGCCATAACTAAACATCTGTACCCCATAGTAACCGCACCCCCTGATACTAGGGTAGGTATGCCTTTGGCACAAGGTCTCATTATCCGGGCAGATGCAAAGCTATGTAAAATTTGAACTACGGTGAAAAGAAAGTATTCTGTAAAGTTTGCCATACATTTAATTCTGCTCTAGACCAAATTCAGGAGCCAGGTTAGTAAATATAATTATTATTTAGACACCCAGCCGGGCGTAATAGGAATTGAAGGTAAACGGGGCAAATTGATATACATTTTTCTCCCCTCAATGAGTGACTGCTGGTTTTCAAAAGTTTGGTGTCGCGATGGGGTGAAGGAGCAGAGATTTTAAGCAGATCTGACAACACAGATACAAACACAGAGGAATGAAACAAAGAGCCCACACGATACGCAACATCTGGAATGATTTGTTTAAACGTAACCAGATGAGCAGCAGATTGAGTCGGCACAACCTCACTCACTCCTCCCAATACCACATCAGGATCCCAGCACTCGGTCTTCACAGGAGGAAATTGGGGAAAATGGTTACTTTGTGAAAGCAAAACTCAGGTGGATAAGAACCTGTGGCTGGGGGAGAGGGGTCAAGCTGACGCCTCTGTATCTCTTACTCAAGCATTATTTTATTGTCTAGGACATCTGGAAGAAGGAAGAGAGTGATAAAACAGCCCTGCATGTCACTAAACCCATGGCTGAGAATTAACAGGCGCTAATGATGGTTTATATGCAGTTACCAGGACAGAGGTGGCTACTGAAGGCTGTTGTGGCTCAGGCTCATGTTATCCATCTCTGTGTCTGACCATCCCTGTCCTACTAGCAGACTGTAAATTACTGTTCTTACACATATTGCTGTAAATCATCATCATCATTTATTTATATAGCGCCACTAATTCCGCAGCGCTGTACAGAGAACTCATTCACATCAGTCCCTGCCCCATTGGAGAGTACAGTCTAAATTCCCTAATATACACACACTCACAACACAGACAGACAGAGAGGGAGACAGACAGACAGAGACTAGGGTAAATTTTTTATAGCAGCCAATTAACCTACCATTATGTTTTTGGAGTGTGGGAGGAAACCGGAGCATCTGGAGGAAACCCACACAAACACAGGGAGAACATACAACCTCCACACGGATAAGGCCATGGTTGGGAATCGAACTCATGACCCCAGTGCTGTGAGGCAGAAATGCTAACCACTAGGCCACTGAGCTGCCCAAATCAACTCTTTATGACCAGACCCAGTGAGGCGAACCAGCTAGCTTCTGCAGATAATGCAGAATTGTACTGTACACAACAGATGGTACATACATTATCTACCAGCATAAAGCTATTACTGCCCCATCCCTCCATGTTCTGTGTTGCCTCTGACAGCGTATGAGATTCTGTGGTTGGACTAATTCCACCTGAGTGATTTCAGAAGAGTTTGGGTCTGTTTGGCCAATCAATGTGTTGCCACTACGCAATGGAGGCAGTCATTTTGTGAGCTGGACCAATAGAATACGGCCTATTGATTTATTAGAAGCCAGTGCCTCATGAATCCCAGTTATGTCTCAGTGGTGTAAAAATGGCTGAATCCAATGTGACACGGGGTAGGCTAGGTTTGTGTTACCTGTACATACAGATTGACAGACAATACTGGCAAACATAATAGCCAAATTGCCATGAAATCTTCTAAAGGCCGAGAGCTGTAAAAATCTGGTGGAGCTGAACAGTAGATTCTTTATCCGATAATTCTTTAACTCCTTCCTATCCAGATCTCTCAGCCTGCAGGGTCAGATTGTACGAGCTGGCTAATTAGATCACTAGTAGTAAAGAATGACGAATTAAGAAGTCCCGGTATGTGGATTTGCTAAAGAGGATTCCCCATGAAATCATGTCATGCGTGTCAAGTTATGATCATCTCTGAACATACCGACTATAAAAGAAACAATATGGGCATTTTTCTCCTGTATGCATTGCAGTCACTGCATTTTATCAGATACAATCTTCTTTTCCAGCGACAGACACAAAATATGGCGAGAAACTGTTACACTTATATACAGTATATAAACATACACACAAACTATCCTAGGGACGGTGTACAGAGATTGTATAACAAAATAATTATATTTACTCTTCCTCCTGTGTGAAGATCTCAAAGCAGCTATTGGCCAACATTTGGTCCAGCATCTTCAGAAGAGGGATGGAAACTCTACATATAAAAAAAGAAAGAGATAAGATAATAAATAAAACACACAGCATGGTAAATAATATCAATTGCATACAGCAAAAGTTGTACCCTTTAAACGATATAACAAAGGGGAATATCTGCTCTGTGAATAGTACAGAAATGTAAACTGGAATCACAGACACAATATATCCTAACAATAAGTTTGGTTTCATATCACCTAAGTTACTTATCAAGCAGTCTTTAGCATTTGGTGGGCATTGATGACCATTATGATGGAGCCAAATGACACATTTCCATTCAAAAGCAATTACTGCAGTCTGATATTCTGTGAAAAGTGAGCTAGACGAGCTTCAAGAACGCTGTAGCTCACCGGCTGTTTTGGAACCCCAATATAGTTTGGTAGTAACTTGAGAGCCACAGGCTGACAGCTTTATACTATCAATTTCAATGAAGCCCAATGTAATACCGATCATTGTGCTGATTGTCCTTGAAGACCCGGAGTAAGGTCTTGGAGAAGACTTCCATGGCCTGTGCGTTGCTCTGGATGGACCGCAAGTATTCAAAGAGACTCTGAGACGAGTATCTTACCTACACAGGAGAAAGGGGAGAGTGATCAGTAAGGTCAAATGTTGTAATCTGTGGTTAGGAACTATCATCTTTATTGTTTGTTCAGTGCCTCGCAACCCTGTAGAGCCAGTCGTAAAAAAACATGTAAAAAATACAAACTGACGGAACAAGGTTGATGAAGAAAGTGCGGACGTGAGAAAGAGCGTAAAGAGGGGCCTACTGGAGAGAGATTACAGTCTAGAAGGAGAGGGTAATGGGACTGTAGCTGGTAAAGCATGCAGAGGTAATAGTATAATGTGGGAGTGAGATCGTTCTAAGTGAAGAGGTGGGTTTTGAGAGAGCGCTTGAAAGACTGAATGTTGGGGAAGAACTGACCAGGCAGGGTAGGGAGTTCCACAAGAGGGGCAGGACAAGAGAAGTTTTGACAGTGAGAGGTGGTTATCAGAGAGGAGAGACAATCTGAAGAGGCTGCGCACGTACTCCTCCCCTTCATCTTCAGAGATGAAGGGGAGGAGTACGTAAGGGCTTTGAAGGCGAGTGTGAGTAGCAGATTGTAGAGGAGAAAGATGGGTGAGGGAACGGTCAGAGAGCTGGAGGTTGCTGTTAAGCATAATAAGAGAATGGATCAGGAATTTGGGTACATCCTGAGTGAGAAAGTAATGTTTCAAAGAAGGAGGTGAAAAGAGGATGAGTATATCGTCGATGATGACACCAAAGAGGCTGTCTTGGCAAACAGGGTAGAGTGATATTATGAGGAATGAAGATGATGAGCATTGGACACGTTGAGCTTTAGGTAGTGTTGGGACATTCATGTGGAGATGGTAGAGAGGCAGTTGGACACATAAGATAAAAGGGAAGGATAAATTTGTTTGTCTTCTGCATGGAGGTGGTAGTCAAGGTCGAAGGATCGTATTAGTTCACAGAGAAGAGGTATAAAAAGGGAAAAGTAGATGCCCGAGAACAGAGCCTTGAGGGGAACCAATAGAAGAAGTGGAGGAGAGGATGTGTCAGTACTAGAAACACTGAAGGAGTGTTCTGAAAGGTAAGATGTGAACCAAGAGAGAACAATGCTGAGAAGTCAAATGGAGTGTAAGGTGGTTGCAGAAAAGAAGAGGTGGTCAACTGCATTGAAAGCGGTAGAGATCATGGAAGATGATTAGGGAGAAGTGACCCAGTGAGTAGATCACTGGTCACTTTAGCAAGGTCAGTCTCAGTGGAGTGTAGAGTGCAGAAGCCCAATTGCAGAGCATCAAAAAGAAAATGAGCAGAGAGAAAGTGAGTCAGGCAGTTGTAGAAAAATGGGGCAGTAGCTGGAGAGGTAGGGTAGAGAGATGGTTTATGTGCATAAGAAAGATGAGACTATTTTTGAATATGGAAAGGAAAATGCCAGTGGATAGGGACAAGTTGAAAAGGTGAGCTAGAGGCAGCCAAGCATGGGGGAGGGAGAGGAAGCGGGGAATGTGAAGACCTCGATAACAGGAGAGAAAGTAACGAGAGTGGCTAGGTTTATGGAGAAGGTGTGTGTGTGTATGGTGAAATAGACTGGGTGCACAATAGAAAGAAAGTGAGAAAAGCAAAAGCAAAGTTGTTGAGGAATTGTGAGACTGGGCCTAGTGGCCAGAACAACGACGCAGAAGTGGAGTGGAGAGAAGAGACGTATGTTACAGGTCGCGGAGCGTGGGTGAAAGACTCCCACCCCATAGGAAAGAGCAGCAGGGGAAGCAGAGTCCAGGGAAGGGAGCCAGTTTTCAGTAGTAGCAAGAAGACTGAAGGAATGATAGAGGAATAAGTCATAGATGGATAGGAGTGTGATGCTGACAGATCTAGCATTCCAGAGTGCACAGGAAAAGCTGAGGTGATAAAAGTGAAGGAATGAGAATGAGATTGGAAAGACTGGAATTATATGGTAGATGGGAAAGTTTGTAGTGGAAGAAGGAACATGAACAGATTGACATGAAAGGCGATGTGTGGGGCCCGGGATTGGGGCACATTTCACCAGTAGTCAGAATGAAGAGGTGGGTGAGAACAAAAGACCAGGAGCAGAGATGTGTGGGTGATTGGCTTCCCTACAAGCAAGGACTTCAGTTTTATTGCCAGAAACTTGCTATGCCAAAACTTGTGACACATAAAATGCCTGTTATTTATATAAATGTTAAAAATGGAAAATGTTACTGTTTTTCCATAGAAATACATGTACACAAAATAAGAGTCACGGACAGATAGATACGTATGTACGATATATAAGCCCATACCCTTATTTCCAAATGTATTTTAAAGATAAGTCTCAGCATTTCCAAGAAAGAGATCAAAGCTGCAATATTTGATCCTTGGTGTGATCCTTTACTCAGATCTATCCTTTGTTCCACACATCGACTCTATATTTAATGTTACATACATCTAAAAAAAACATTTCCAGAAAATGCACATATCTCCCACAAGACACTTCAAAAACTTTAATTCATGCACTCATCAACTCCCACATTGACTATTGCAATTACCTCCTTACTGGTCTTCCCTGAATCAGACTTGAAATCCTACGATCTATTTTGCACGCAGCAACTAGGTTGATTTTCCTTGCAAATCATTCTTCCTCTGCTGAGCCACTCTGTCAGTCTCTATATTAGATTCGGTAAAAATCGGGCAACCAATGTAAACTACTTCTACTAACCTACAAGGCCTTCAACAAAACTGCAACAACATACATCTCTTCAATTGTCTCAAAATATCTCCCAACTCTGCACCTCCGTTCTGCATAAAATCTGCGTCTCTCATCCACTCTCATTACATGCTCCCATTCCCAGGTTACAAGACTTTGTTCGGGCTGCACCCACTTTGTGGAATTTCCTGCCTCACACAATAAGACTTTCCTCTAGTCTTCAAATCTTCAAGCGAAAACCCATCTCTTCAGGTAAGCTTATAATATTCCTCAACCACCCTCTTATCTTCCCTAGGTTACCCTATTACCACCCTCTACACAACTAACACAAGACTACAACCCTCTGAGCCCCTGACCGACATTGCTGTGTGACTGGATCATATGGCCCATTAGGCACTTTAACTCTGCATTCTCGTTGGACCAATATGCAACGTGTGGTACTTGACGTCCTGTATCAGATTCCCATTGTCCTATAGACTGTAAGCTTGCGAGCAGGGCCCTCTTACCTCTCTGTCTGTATGTATTATGCAGTATTGTTTAATTACTTTGCTTGTTCCCAATTGTACAGCGCTATGGAATTTGCTGGCACTATATAAATAAATGTTCATGATGATGCTATTTCAATCTCAAATCAGTACTGGCAGATGTATCAAAACGGACACAGTAGGGGATATTATGTAATTTTACCTGACACATACACTGCCAACCAGGCTCTGGGGGGGAAATATTCCATCCTCACACGTCATATTGCTGAATGAGTTGGTCGGCCAGATATGATCGTCTTTAAAATATTATTTAGACGATCAGCCTGATGTAAGTGTGGCCAGCATTTGTTACTAGCTCCTGCTGATTACAGGCTGGTCCCATTTAGTAGCATGTCTTTGTTGTCCAACACTAGACAAAACCATTATCTCCAGTAGATATTAATATAACCACATGCTACATCTCTACTACAAGGGGCCGCGATCATGCAATTTTGTCACATAATTGAAAGGTGACATTGGATCCGTTGTTTAGGACATTAATGACACTTTTTCTTACTGGACCTAGACCCTGGTAACTGCCTCAGGGGAGAGCCAAGACCCTTCACCCTAATAGTATAAATTCACACCGTTTATCCTGAAGGTCTGAATCCCAACTATCTCCTGCCCCAATTATCCAACTACACGATAATCAGGTTATGAGTTCTACTATTGTGACTTACACCAAACACTATCGAAATATTCAAAGGGGCGAATGGAACAATATCTGAAAATAGATCAGAGAGGTAGACAAGTCTGATATATATATATATATGATGTGCTCAGCTCTCCAAATATGTTTTATGATCAAAGCTCGTAATCACACCATGTTTTTGACATCCCTCTTCTGAGACAGTATGTTATAAATAATAACTACTAATCAGTCACTGAAACTAGACCCCTTATTAAACACATATGTAAGAATGATTGTATCATAATTAAAGACATTTGAAATAAAGTGGAGTTTCACAGAGAAGCATTTTCCTCTATGTACTGTAAAGTTTGTAATACAATTATATACAAGAATGTGAAAAGCAACAGTGGGCACAAAGCGATCTATTAAAGTGAAAAATCACTGTAAGGTTTGATATGGAAAACATGTATTGGCTATAACCAAGAAACATACCTAGAGACGTATTCATAAAATAGAGCGGCCCCTTCCACAGAGTGGAAGCAGCCATGTTGTAAACTAACCAGTGAAGCCTATAATGTCACTAGGGACTGCACAATGGTTGAACCGATATTCCTCAGAAGGGGTCTATTATCCCTGAGTGACGTCACACGTTCCTAGTAAATAGGGCTGGTACATCTAAGGCAGGCCTGTCCAACCTGCGGCCCTCCAGGTGTTGTGAAACTACAAGTCCCAGCATGCTTTGCCAGTACACAACCAGTTGATAGCTGGAAGAGCATGCTGGGACTTGTAGTTTCACAACATCTGTAGGGCCGCAGGTTGGACAGGCCTGATCTAAGGTAACCTGATTCAAACTGTCTGCAACCACAGAGCTTAAGAGGTGCACTTTAAATATAAGGAACTATGATGTTTATTTTTAACGCTCCTTTCAGCTTCTGCTCTGAAAAATTTAGGACTAACCCCACCCACCCCCACAGTAACCCCACTGTTACCTTTCAGAGGTTAGTGAAGACCAGAGTACTGCTCTCCCCCTCTGGCATGAAGAGAACTCCCAGGTTAAGTAATAAAATACTATATTTTGGCACCCGTGTCAAACCTTCCCATCAATTTTTCCTTTACTATCATGTTGCCGGGGACTTTTTCTTGTAGCTCAGCAAATGTTAGATGAAAAGCAGCCGCTGGTTTCACATAGCTAATCACACAACGGTTTATGGAAAACAGAAATATAATGTAAACCCACTTAAAATACAATTGTGAAAGGAGAGTCATGTGCTGGCAGGGAGCAGCAGGTTTTCATTCCCATATTCCAGCGAGGAGCAGTACATTAAACATGGCACCAGGCCACGCGTGTTTACCGCAGTCATTCCCAATGGATCGATTGCAGCTCCCACCCCTCACAGTATGGAGCGGCAGCCAGAAACCGGCTCGTTCGCTCGCTATACAAACTTCACTTTGGAAACTATTCGCCTGTTATTTTAATGTTCTAGCATGGTCTCCAGTTCTATGGAGAAATGCAGACAGGTGTGGGCCAAAGTCCACAGGGCATTCGGGACATTACATTTTACATATAAGTATGCAATAACAGAAAAATGCCATTCTGGAATTGGAGGTCACCAAGAAAATGCCTCCAAAACAGCAGAGATAACAGAGCCTCCACATGCACAGAAACAATAAAATACATGGTTTTTCTTTCAGGGCGCCAGTTTCCCAAAAAAGCCATAGACTTTGTTTGGTTACTTTTATTTTAATAGTATTAAGACGAGGAACACACTTCTAGTAGGGATGCGGTCATCTTCATGGAAATACTTGGACAGCATTGCCCTAGAAATATACTAACTGGACCTAAGCTTTCATGTTTGTGGAGAATAAAACCACTGCGTAATCCATTAATAGGTATAGTGCCCACAATATGCTGGGGGCACAAAGTCACTTATGGCCTGTGGAATTCTGTACCACAGTAACGCAGTAAGGCACACCATGGGATGCAATGTCAGTGGTAGTGGGGGTCAGTAAGTTAGGAAGAGAGATCAGTGATGGCGCAGAGGTTGGGAAGAGAGGTCAGTGGTTATGGATGGGTTGGAAAGAGAGGTCAGTGGTTATGGATGGGTTGGAAAGAGAGGTCAGTGGTTATGGATGGGTTGGAAAGAGGTCAGTTTTGGCGGATGGGTTGGGAAGACAGGTCAATTTTGTTCGGATGGGTTGGGAAGACAGGTCAGTTTTGGTCAGATGGGTTGGGAAGACAGGTCAATTTTGGCGGATGGGTTGGGAGGACAGGTCAGTTTTGTTCGGATGGGTTGGGAAGAGAGGTCAATTTTGATCGGATGGGTTGGGAAGAGAGGTCAGTTTTGGTCGGGTAGGTTGGAAAGAGGTCAGTTTTGGCAGATGGGTTGGAAAGAGGTCAGTTTTGGCAGATGGGTTGGGAAGAGAGGTCAGTGGTGATAGGTGCTTTGGAAACGGAGGGCAATGGTGGAGGGTGAGTTGCGACGCAAGGTCACTGGTGGTGGGTGGGTTGGGTAAAGAAGGTCAGTGGTGGTGGATATGATGGGAAGGAAGGTCAGTGGAAGCGGATGGGTTGAGAAGAGAGATTAGTTTTGGCAGATGGTTTGTGAAGGGAGGTCAGTGGTGGTAGGTGCTTTGGACATGGAGGTCAATGGTCGTAGGTGAGTTGAAAAGGGAGTTCAATGCTGATGGGTGGGATGAGACGTGAGGTAAGTGGCGGTGGGTAGGTTCAATAGGGAGGTCAGTGGAGGTGGGAGGGTTGGGAAGGAAGGTCAGAGTTGAAGTATTATTGAGCAAGTAATTTATGGTGGAGGAGTTTTTTTTGTCTCTACAGTAAAAAAAAAAGTAAGCAATTCATAGTGCAAATATTATATACATATATGTATATATATATTATCTCACACTTCTGTGGTATTTTAAATTGGAGGATAGAATAACACTGCTACTGAACAAACCCTTTCCACATAAAAGGGTGAAGCAGCCCTGTATAATTTACACAGACAGATCAGCTTTCATGGCAATGGGTCATTTTTCTCTGGATGAATGATATTTAATTTGGTGGAAATTAATCCAACCACAGAGCACAAAAATACAGTATATAATATATTTTGCTTCTGACTTCATGAAAGGTCATCCAGCGGAGACCGGGAAGATCTGTAATTAAAGCAGAGACCAAGCCTGCCATCTGGGGCCCTGGCTGCTGGATCCTCCTGGCTTCTCTTTTAAGGGCAAGTCAGCTATTATATTGTGTATTAATTCTGAACGACCGTCATTACAGATACTTAACATTTCATTGTATAAGCCGCAGGCTAAACAACTGCTTGATTACATGTCCTCCAGTGAGATGTCGGAGGCAATCTATCCAAGGCTGACTTTGGATCTCTGTCTGGGAAGCTCATAGTGCAGCAGGAGTGTTGCGCTAAAGAGGTCACATATGCTAACGATTTACCACGTTCTGCTCTAGTCATGCTCTAATGACAACTGTTATTCTTTTCCTACATTCTGAAAGTTGGTGACATAAAGCACAATTTGATACCGGCAATGCATGTATTCACACACCTAACCTCTCTATACACTTTCAGGAGACATCCACGCTGTCTCTCAGTTTTAAAGAACAGTCAAACTCTGATTTGACAATCCCGGATTCATTTTATTCCTGGGATCTACATCACTGTTTCCATTTCTTCATCCTCCCATAGGATTGTATGGCACATTCATAGAATTTCTGATTCCTTTGCTCTGATTTTGCAGCACAATCTTCTACATTTCTCCTCCCAGGGTTGGTTGGGAAGAACTGTCTACTCATTGCCCAGTGGGTATCGCTTAATTCTGAACTGAATGTCACTAATTGGCCAATAGAAACACAGCACTTCCTAACCAAAATCTCTCACTTTCCTTTACGGCAGTGAACAGTGCGTGCAGTAATTAGATAGGAAGAGCCAGTCAGTGACATTTTATTCTGGTTACTCAGCCAGTAAGAACTGGTCACTCAAAGGCCAATCGGAAGCCAGAGCTCCACAACCAGAAAACACTAATAGATCTTCCAACAAGACGAAGAACCAGCATGTGGAGAGTATAGAGTGATTGGATAAAAGATAGTCTGCAAAGTCAGTGACGTGTAATATCCGTATTATGGGGAGAGTGGTGTGTGTGTGTGTGTGTTTAATATCAGTGTTATAGGGTGAGCTCCCTCTTGTGTGTGTGTCTAATATCGGCGTTATAGGGCGAGTACTGTATGTGTGTGTGTAATATCAGTGTTATAGGGTGAGTGCTGTACGTGTGTGTGTAATATCAGTGTTATAAGGCGAGTGCTGTACGTGTGTGTGTAATATCAGTGTTATGGGGAGAGTGGTGTGTGTGTGTGTGTGTGTGTGTGTAATATCAGTGTTATAGGGCGAGTGCTGTACGTGTGTGTGTAATATCAGTGTTATAGGGCGAGTGCTGTACGTGTGTGTGTAATATCAGTGTTATAGGGCGAGTGCTGTACGTGTGTGTGTAATATCAGTGTTATAGGGCGAGTGCTGTACGTGTGTGTGTAATATCGGTGTTATAGGGCGAGTGCTGTACGTGTGTGTGTAATATCAGTGTTATGGGGAGAGTGGTGTGTGTGTGTGTGTGTCTAATATCGGCGTTATAGTGCGAGTGCTGTACGTGTGTGTGTGTAATATCGGCGTTATAGGGTGAGTGCTGTACGTGTGTGTGTAATATCAGTGTTATGGGGAGAGTGG
The DNA here is from genome assembly GCF_038048845.1 of Mixophyes fleayi. Taxonomy (NCBI): domain Eukaryota; kingdom Metazoa; phylum Chordata; class Amphibia; order Anura; family Limnodynastidae; genus Mixophyes; species Mixophyes fleayi. The sequence goes on along the minus strand of NC_134407.1, from coordinate 206,323,028 downwards.
TGTGTGTGTGTGTGTGTGTCTAATATCGGCGTTATAGTGCGAGTGCTGTACGTGTGTGTGTGTAATATCGGCGTTATAGGGTGAGTACTGTATGTATGTGTGTGTGTAATATCGGCGTTATAGGGCGAGTGCTGTACGTGTGTGTGTGTAATATCAGTGTTATAGGGTGAGTGTGTGCCATGAAAAAATTTAAATGGGGTTTGACTAGCTATAAAGTAATATTTTAGAGCACAGTGACCTCTATCGATGACCTTATTGTTCCTTGGATGTGAGCAGATCTCTGTAGTCACAAGATCAATATATTCTGTCTGGAAGGTCGGCGCACCTGCAGCTATGTTTCTATGGAACTGATGAGTAATATCACTGGATACGAGAGAGGGAGAAAGAGAGAGCAGAGAGAGGTAGGGAGGGGGAGAGAGAGAGAGAGAGAGAGCAGAGAGAGATAGGGAGGGGGAGAGAGAGAGAGAGAGACAGATGAGAGAAGAGAGGAGAGACAGATGAGAGAAGAGAGGAGAGACAGATGAGAGAAGAGAGGAGAGAGGTGAGAGAGAGAGGGAGAGAGAGGTGAGAGAGAGGGAGAGGGAGGAGAGAGGGAGAGGGAGGGAGGAGAGAGGGAGAGGGAGGGAGGAGAGAGGGAGGGAGGAGAGAGAGAGGGAGAGGGAGGAGAGAGGGAGAGGGAGGAGAGAGGGAGAGGGAGAGGGAGGGAGGAGAGAGGGAGAGGGAGGGGGAGAGGGAAGGAGGAGAGAGGGAGAGGGAGAGGGAGGGGGAGAGAGGGAGGGAGGAGAGAGGGAGAGGGAGGAGAGAGGGAGAGGGAGGAGAGAGGGAGAGGGAGGAGAGAGGGAGAGGGAGGAGAGAGGGAGAGGGAGGAGAGAGGGAGAGGGAGGAGAGAGGGAGAGGGAGGAGAGAGGGAGAGGGAGAGGGAGGGAGAGGGAGGGAGAGGGAGAGGGAGAGGGAGGGAGAGGGAGAGGGAGAGGGAGGGAGAGGGAGAGGGAGAGGGAGGGAGAGAGAGAGAGAGAGAGAGAGGGAGGAGAGAGGGAGAGGGAGGGGGAGAGGGAAGGAGGAGAGAGGGAGAGGGAGGGGGAGAGGGAGAGAGAGGGAGGAGAGAGGGAGAGGGATGGAGGAGAGAGGGAGGGAGAGGGAGGGAGGAGAGAGGGAGAGGGATGGAGGAGAGAGGGAGAGGGAGGGAGGAGAGAGGGAGAGGGAGGGAGAGGGAGGGAGGAGAGAGGGAGAGGGAGGAGAGAGGGAGAGGGAGAGGGAGGAGAGAGGGAGAGGGAGGAGAGAGGGAGAGGGATGGAGGAGAGAGGGAGAGGGAGGGAGAGGGAGGGAGGGAGAGGGAGGGAGGAGAGAGGGAGAGGGATGGAGGAGAGAGGGAGAGGGAGGAGAGAGGGAGAGGGATGGAGGAGAGAGGGAGAGGGATGGAGGAGAGAGGGAGAGGGAGAGGGAGGGAGGAGAGAGGGAGAGGGATGGAGGAGAGAGGGAGAGGGATGGAGGAGAGAGGGAGAGGGATGGAGGAGAGAGGGAGAGGGATGGAGGAGAGAGGGAGAGGGATGGAGGAGAGAGGGAGAGGGAGGGAGAGGGAGGGAGAGGGAGGGAGAGGGAGGGAGAGGGAGGGAGGAGAGAGGGAGAGGGAGGAGAGAGGGAGAGGGAGAGGGAGAGGGAGGGAGGAGAGGAGGGAGAGGGAGGGAGGAGGGAGGAGAGAGGGAGAGGGAGGGAGAGGGGGAGGGAGGAGAGAGGGAGAGGGAGGGAGGAGAGAGGGAGAGGGAGAGGGAGGGGGAGGGAGGAGAGAGGGAGGAGAGAGGGAGGGGGAGGGAGGAGAGAGGGAGGAGAGAGGGAGAGGGAGAGGGAGGGAGAGAGAGGGAGAGGGAGAGGGGGAGGGGGGAGAGAGGGAGAGGGAGGGAGGAGAGAGGGAGAGGGAGGGAGGAGAGAGAGAACCTCCTGGGGTTACATTTCAGCCTTTATAGTTTCACAGTTTCTATACTCTTTAGTCACTTTCTACTCATCTACATTTTAATGATATTCCACACACAACAGTACAGATTGGCATATTTTATTAAGGATGAAATAACTTTGACCATTACTATATTTACATACTTGGTGTGGACTCATAGTAGTGCCTCCAGATCAGAACAGTTTTGCATGTGTATTGAATTCTTGGAGACAGAACGTAATAATAACAGAAAGTTATAATTTGGATGGTCACGGATATGAAATGCAGGGGAGGTCCATTCACGTTCCTGTGCGGATGATCCCTATGGGTACACTATGCTGCAGGGAAGCTTGGGAACATGCTTCCAACACTGCATTACAAGCCAGGACCAAGTACAAAGTTCTGGTTGTGCTTTTATAACAGCCATTATTTTACACCCAATGTGTACAAGCCGTAAACTTCTCTGCAGACAGATTGCTCTCAGTGTCACACCTTCTGCGTTTGCACAATAGAACTAGACAGAGGCTCCTGACACCCAAAACACTGTGAGAAAACTGCTGATCTACACACAGGAGCTGCAGGACAGGCTCCACTTCCCAGACTCCTCTAAATCTCTGCCGCGCGTCTGTACGTCCCCCACTTCTGCCCTTTTGTGCTGCGTGTCTTACGCTGCAGAACGCCAACGTCTTGGCTCTGTGCAGAATACCGTAGGATTAAGTATTTACTAAAGACCAAACTGAAAAAGCTCTTCCAGATATATAAATAGTAATTAAACTGTTCCCTTGTGTAACCTAATCACAATAATCATTCGCAATCACTTTGAACTGTTTCCCCCCCTTTAACAGCAATGCCTGTGAGCAAGAAGAGGCTTGTACAAGTCCGCCTGCAGGGGCTCGGCCAAGTGTACGAGGTTCAATGGAAGCAAAGACGGTTATTGCTCTAAACCGTCTCATGGACGGACCTTTCACTTATTTGTTGGAGAGAGGAGAAAACAACCTAGTGAAATACTATATTGGCATCATGCTGCTGACTAAATAGGAGACTGAACATTGACATTATACTAAAAGAATGCAACAACAATATGATACAAAGTGTCAACATACAGACAAACGGACAGTGGACTAAAACCCCGCACGCAGGGTGCTTGGGTAACCGTGGCCAATCAGCAGCTAGATTTGATTAATAGAGTACAAGATAGTTCAGATTTGCACTTTATTTATAGACATCTGAATGGTTCTGGCCCTTTAAAGGCAAATTTCATCTTTATAAACTACAAAAAACCCTCTTTGTCTGAAACAAAAAACTAATATTTCAATCTCCAGTCCTACTTGGCCAGCTAGTCTCTGTGTCTAATGTGTCATATTTTGCTAAGGTTATTTCATAAGCCGCAGGAATCTGCACAAACATATTCTATATCAAACAATTAGAGTTTGGCTTAGTGGCGGAGTGTGTCCTTTGCCCTGTGTAACTGATACGGGAGAAAATCCGCCAGATCTCATAGAGGTGACTGGCTGTATGAGGCCGACATGAAAGGACCATTCATAAATCAATTCACCAGCAGCGGATTATCTCTGAATGTTTCACAGGTACCATGACAAAGGTTTGACCCACCGGCTGCACCACAAACAGATAGACCTGTAACACTCAGGGGAGATATAGTCACTGGTTCTGTATATGTTAAACAATGTGTAATATTGCAGAAAACAGCCCAGAGAGACCCCGGTACTAGAAGGACGTGGTATTGTAATACAAGAATATTTGGTAAAGGGAATGTAGGTGACTAGCCTACGCTGTTTGCTACATGAAGTACATCATCATCATCAGTTATTTATATACATACTTATAGTACTTATAAATATCATTCTTGTCTATCCTCCCGGAATGTCCGGCAGACTACCAAATTTAGGGTAGTTCTCCCTGGCCGCCAGAAGGGCAGGTGTTTCTCCCAGACTAGGAAACGTTAGGGACGTTGGTCTCAACGACGTGATTCACCAACAATCACTTCATTTTGGCCCTGCCCCCTGCTGCAATGAAGTGGCGGGACCACAATGATGCGATTTGGGGCATCACGCCCACCCCCTTCCCCCCACTCTTGCCACTTGACCTCCCCTCCGGCAAGTATGAAGTACATTGAAAGAAGAGGCTCATGATCATGTGGTGTTATGATACAGTCAGATACAATACTTTAAATTAGGTTTTTAAAACTGGGTAACTGATAGTAATATTTTATTTATTTTTAATATGCACAAAGGTGCTGAAAGTGAAAGTGAACCAGCTTCCTATAGCTTATAATGTAAATAGTAAATATACATAGTGTCTAATCTCCAGGCCTACCTGTGAGGCACTGGTCCCTGCACCCAATTCCCAGCATTATGGGTATAATGAGAGACTCAAACCAAAAGAGCTAACAATCTACGAGTGCAATGGAACTCCATGCTGCTGGCAGCTCACATCCTACCAACATAATGAGATTACCTCACTCAAAATCTTACACTCCTCACTGGGGTCCAGGAATATTACACAGTGCTAAAATGCATGACCTAAACCCAAGGAGCTTACAGTCTAGCGGTGTAATGGCGTCTCCCTGCCCTGCAATTCTACAGATACAACAGACTGAAGGAATTATAAATGAGATATAGGATTTACTTTCAAGTAAAAGCAATTTATAATAGGACCTGGCTGAGAGCTTGATCACTACATTGTAAAGTCGAGGTGCAGTGACTGTAAGACTGTACCCCAATAAACACTTCTCTCCTTACCGTAGATTCGGTTAACCCACCAACAGACACGGTCAGGCCCATTAGGACGTAGTAGCTATATATAGGTAAACCCAGGAGCTGTGTGATGAGGGGGAAGGCTTGTGATGGGGCATTCCAGTTCAGTGACTCGGCCTGTGACCTGGACAGAGAGGACAGATGACAATGATATGATATAGCCGTCCTAATGAGAAGCAGCCGGTCTTACGGCATACAGGTACCTGGGAAATATTCTCTCCAGATCCTCCCGGTGTGGAATGTGCGAAATGGCCGGGTTATCTTGGTACAGAAGGGTGAGGAAGACTGAGCCAGCATGGGCTCGGAAACGGTCGATCTTCTCGGCTGCCTGCTGGACTATGGAGCACATCATTCTCTGGCTGCTGCAGGAAGAACACCACACAATGCTCAGCTTCACCTACACTAGGAGACAGTTACTATTCCAGACATGACTGGGTATAACAAGGTGCTGTAGCCCACAGCAACCAATCAGATGAATGATTTTATTTTCCAAACTGTGCAAAAAATGAAAGTTAGACTCTGATTGGTTGCTATGGACAATACCACATTCTCTACACAGTTCCCTGTAGAACTCTTTCCATAATTGTCTCCCAATGACTCAGCAACTACATTGCGGAAAAGGAAGAACACGTAAGCGGATATTGACCTTATTATCAGTATATAACTAGCCATTACAACCTACTCCCACTCATTTCCCAATTGTAATAAAGTAAGTTGGCTTTAAATATTAGATTAATTTAATGTGATCTATTTATCCATCAGTCTCCCAGGTGTTATTAGGGAGCCTTTGTGAGCCTAACATGGCTGATAACAGCAATGAATAGTGAGGACACCTACAAAGTCAAATACATTGACTCCTATTGTACTATAGGACTTGAATGTATATACATTTGTGGATCACTTACATGTCTTCCTCTACAAGATCCGGAGAGTGTTTCACCAGTAACAGTGTGATGTCCAGCAAACCGGCCATAGCTGCTCCTCGCACCCTGGAACGTAAGAGTGAGACTAGAGTCAACGGATTTTAAGAGTTATTATTTTCCGTCAATGATACAAGGATGGAGGTCCACCAAACAAAAATTGAGCCAACAATAACAGGTAAGTGGTTTATTTGTGATTATACCATTCAAAAACCCACCCGGACAGAGCGGAGGTTCTAAAGTGCAGAAGGAGCAGGTCCAGTCCTGGCCAACCTGTGGCTCTCCTGGAGTTGTGAAGCTACAAGTCCCAGCATGCCCTGCCAGCTATCAGCTGGCTATCTGTTGGCAAAGCATGCTGGGTCTTGTAGTTTCACAACACCGGGAGAGCCACAGGTTGGCCAGGACTCATCTAGTCTTCTGGACAAGTAGTTCTCTACACAACAGTCATAACCAAGAGTCTGTCAAGTCCTGAGATCCCAGCCACATATTTCTCTATTAGATAAAATAGGACCAGCAGAAAGCAGTTTGCCCCTTTCTGGGTTAATGGTAAATGCAGAGATCTCTTGGCGACAACAGACAGCCACTTATGATAGAGCTTCAATACCTGGAAGCGTGGTCAGAGAAATGTGCATATTATAGGTTCACAAGAACATCTGGGGCCGAGTCATCAAAGCTCGTATTCTGAGAGCAACCCGCGGTTAGCATTATACACACGTATTTAGGCTTTGAGTACTCCCAAATTCATCAAGGCACAGATCTCTAGATACGTGCGCTTTTGAAATTGCAGGTCTGCTGTGCGCTACTACACAAGACGCTGCTGGATATGTCCAATACATTCACAGAATAACACACAGGAAAAATAAAAATAAAATGAATGAATGTCACCTGTATAATAATAATAATAATAATAATAATTTTATTTTCCCCCCATAAAATACATTAGAATGCTGTTAATGTTTACTGAACATAAAATAATTTTTTACAGTTGCTCATGATTACAAACACATGTTATAGCATGCATACAGGACTGTCATCACTACTGATCAGGACTCAGACTAGTCCTGTGGCTGGAGCAAGAGATACGGCAGAAACACAAGTAACTTTGAGACGGTCAGAGCTGGATTCGGACGTGGCTGTGTACGCTTGAGCTTCACATGCACCTATTGTAAATTGACAACGCCAAAACGTCCCTTCCTCACCCCATTCACTACCCGAAATCGTAGGCTGCAGTAAGTGTTCTTTGCGTACGAAGACAGAGCTGCGCTCACGGCCGTATCTCCCGGTTCTGGGCATGCGCAGAGTGATTGTGCGGACGATACACTCAAAATCGGCAGATACCAGCCTGGGTGAATGAGTTTGGATAAGAAGCGCAACAGTACTTTTATCTGTCAATTTATATGTTACAGATCCTTGCGGTTTGATGATTAACCAGTAAGTGTCAGATTTGCAATATGTATATAATTCCAATTGAAAATAAATAAAATCAGGGCCTGGATGGACAGAACAGTACGTGACTAACTAGGAACAATTAAGCAGAATGATACAGGCTTAATGACAGCACAATTTTGATGTCCATATTGTAAAAGCTGATTGAAACAAATATACCCTCTGTGGAACTAAACACAACAAAGTAACACTCCTGACTGTGACGTTTAATAACCATCAGTTCTACAATCTCAACCCAACCGGTTTTGCAGGTTCATAAAGGACTTCATTTGTGTGATGACAGAATCAATCATAGGACACATCTTTACCTTCCTGTACATTCAGATATTGACCGAGACAGAGTAATATATAGATATATATATATGTACATATACATACATACACATATATGTTGACAGCAGTGTGATGACATCTGACATCATGTCACTGATCACAAAGCTTGGCATTTTCACTTACTGTATAACAAAAATATTTTTTAATTGAATTACTGGTGTTCAGTGATATTATCTGGCTGAAACATAACTCAGTACTTTGCACACTCTGCCTGTCACCGGTTATCTAATATTTAGAAAATGGGGATATTGTTTATCACCTAAAGACATGTTGGGCGAGCCCGTGAGCCGCCAAATGTCACAAGACAAACATATGTATCGGATCTCTAAAAATAGATGAGAAAATAAGGAAATCTATTCAAGTGAAGCTTAGCGTTTGTCTTTCCCCTCAACCTTGTAACCCAACACTGAAGACGGCCATCCACCTGACCTCCCATCTGAGGAGGATCATGCTACCAACATGTCACACGTGAACGAAACACGGAGTCAGCGTCCACCTACTGGCCAGCCTGCTTCTTCACACTTGTGTTTTAACATGATTATTTCATTAAAGCAAAACACTGTAACAAGTCACATGTGCGCCTTTCCCAGCAGAATCCTTTGTTCTCTATGATCTACTATGTATGGGAGAAATCTGTAGTGTATCAGCAACAGACACGCCACACATACGTGTGCCAGCGGCCATGGGAACGGCCCACTTGTCTTACAGTTGTTTTATACGATTTTCCACCCGTGATGTGAGCCTACAACATGACATCCAGAAATAAAACACAAAGCCCTAAGACGTCTGCAGCTAGATGAGATCTCAAGTGCACCTTCAGTTGTGTCAGAGAATTTCAGTAGCCTGATTAATGGTGGGGTCCTGTCCCTTGTGATTAGCATCGTATATCCATTTCATTAACCCCTTAGACACAGAAAAAGGTTGTTGTTTTTTTATTAACCCATTTATATAACCAGCATGGTTTAGTCTTCCATGACTGGTCTAAATTAAAATAATAGAAAAAAATATACAGTTCCAAGATCACCCCCCTCCCCAGATGTTATACAATTAGTGCAAACACACAAAGTTATAGCTAGTGTTAGTTTACTGGTCTGATGTGGGTATGGGGCAGAGACACAAAGGCACACGTTTGAATTTACACAATTTTTAACCAGAGGATAGCTCTATTGCAGAAATCTAATTCATAATTGCCCACTCTCCCGAATCCCCGGGAGAGCTGGCAAGTCTCCCGCATCCTGTCCAACAGGGGGGGCAATATGACGCGATTCACTGGGATTCAAGTCATGTTGGCCCCATCTCACACTAGCCTCTCTACTCGATGCATACTGGGCAGCACAGTGGCCTAGTGGTTAGCACTTCTGCCCCACAGCACTGGGGTCATGAGTTCGATTCCCGACCATGGCCTTATCTGTGTGGAGTTTGTATGTTCTCCCTGTGTTTGCGTGGGTTTCCTCCGGGTGCTCCGGTTTCCTCCCACACTCCAAAAACATACTGGTAGGTTAATTGGCTGCTATCAAAAAATTGACCCTAGTCTCCCTGTCTGTCCATCTCCCTCCTTGTCTGTCTGTGAGTGTGTGTCTATATTAGGGAATTTGACTGTAAGCTCCAATGGGGCAGGGACTGATGTGAAGGAGTTCTCTGTACAGCGCTGCGGAATTAGTGGCGCTTTATAAATAAATGATGAAGATGTAGATGTCATATTGTAACTTGAATGAAGAGTCCGGTTTCTATAACTGCTACTCACTGCCTAAGTTTTCTATTTGTTACTCATTTAACAATCATTTTCTAGATTTAATTTGATTTCTGGTAATTCTATTACATGCAGATTTATTAAAGAGAGCTCCAGGGATGTGTAGAATGTGCTATGTCGGCTATGGACACCAGTGAATGATGAGCTGGGAGACACGGGCTGAGTGTGCAGGAAGGATGACGACACACTTCTACAGAACACAATGAGTGAAGGGTTCATGTCCTCCGCAGAACGTTATCATTCCTTGGGATTATATGGATAGGAGAGTTTGGAGATCTGACTTTTTGCCTCGTCTGGGGGGATTCAGATGATACCTGAGACCTGGTGTAACATAACACCAGGTCTTTCTGATGAACGCTGGCGACAGTGTTACTGAACCCTCCAACCCTACTACAGGGACCTGCTGTGCTGGACTGGCCAGAAGGTGCACAGGGGGGCTATACATTCACTGCAGCATAATGACACAACCCACAGAGACGGGAGGTAGAGCTATAGCAAAATAAACCACTCCCCTAACTTACCTACTTGTTCCTATTAAATCCCAGCATCACTAACCAGTGTGTTCTCCCACCTTTCCAGCCTCACCTACTTGTTCCTATTAAATCCCAGCATCACTAACTAGGGCATTCTCCCATCTTCCCAGCTTCACCTACTTGTTCCTATTAAATCCCAGCATCACTAACTAGGATGTTCTCCCATCTTCCCAGCCTCACCTACTTGTTCCTATTAAATCCCAGCATCACTAACTAAGATGTTCTCCCATCTTCCCAGCCTCACCTACTTGTTCCTATTAAATCCCAGCATCACTAACTAGGGCGTTCTCCCATCTTCCCAGCCTCACCTACTTGTTCCTATTAAATCCCAGCATCACTAACTAGGACGTTCTCCCACCTTCCCAGCATCACCTACTTGTTCCTATTAAATCCCAGCATCACTAACTAGGACGTTCTCCCATCTTCCCAGCTTCACCTATTTGTTCCTATTAAATCCCAGCATCACTAACTAGGATGTTCTCCCATCTTCCCAGCCTCACCTACTTGTTCCTATTAAATCCCAGCATCACTAACTAAGATGTTCTCCCATCTTCCCAGCCTCACCTACTTGTTCCTATTAAATCCCAGCATCACTAACTAGGGCGTTCTCCCATCTTCCCAGCCTCACCTACTTGTTCCTATTAAATCCCAGCATCACTAACTAGGACGTTCTCCCACCTTCCCAGCATCACCTACTTGTTCCTATTAAATCCCAGCATCACTAACTAGGACGTTCTCCCATCTTCCCAGCTTCACCTATTTGTTCCTATTAAATCCCAGCATCACTAACTAAGATGTTCTCCCATCTTCCCAGCCTCACCTACTTGTTCCTATTAAATCCCAGCATCACTAACTAGGGCGTTCTCCCATCTTCCCAGCCTCACCTACTTGTTCCTATTAAATCCCAGCATCACTAACTAAGATGTTCTCCCATCTTCCCAGCCTCACCTACTTGTTCCTATTAAATCCCAGCATCACTAACTAGGGCGTTCTCCCATCTTCCCAGCCTCACCTACTTGTTCCTATTAAATCCCAGCATCACTAACTAGGACGTTCTCCCACCTTCCCAGCATCACCTACTTGTTCCTATTAAATCCCAGCATCACTAACTAGGACGTTCTCCCATCTTCCCAGCTTCACCTATTTGTTCCTATTAAATCCCAGCATCACTAACTAGGGCGTTCTCCCACCTTCCCAGCCTCACCTACTTGTTCCTATTAAATCCCAGCATCACTAACTAGGATGTTCTCCCATCTTCCCAGCTTCACCTACTTGTTCCTATTAAATCCCAGCATCACTAACTAGGATGTTCTCCTACCTTCCCAGCCTCACCTACTTGTTCCTATTAAATCCCAGCATCACTAACTAGGGCCTTCTCCCACCTTCCCAGCCTCACCCACTTGTTCCTATTAAATCCCAGCATCACTAACTAGGGCGTTCTCCCAGCTTCACCTACTTGTTCCTATTAAATCCCAGCATCACTAACTAGGATGTTCTCCCATCTTCCCAGCTTCACCTACTTGTTCCTATTAAATCCCAGCATCACTAACTAGGATGTTCTCCCATCTTCCCAGCCTCACCTACTTGTTCCTATTAAATCCCAGCATCACTAACCAGTGTGCTCTCCCATCTTCCCAGCCTCACCTACTTGTTCCTATTAAATCCCAGCATCACTAACTAGGATGTTCTCCCATCTTCCCAGCATCACCTACTTGTTCCTATTAAATCCCAGCATCACTAACCAGTGTGTTCTCCCACCTTTCCAGCCTCACCTACTTGTTCCTATTAAATCCCAGCATCACTAACTAGGGCGTTCTCCCACCTTCCCAGCCTCACCCACTTGTTCCTATTAAATCCCAGCATCACTAACTAGGGCGTTCTCCCAGCTTCACCTACTTGTTCCTATTAAATCCCAGCATCACTAACTAGGATGTTCTCCCATCTTCCCAGCCTCACCTACTTGTTCCTATTAAATCCCAGCATCACTAACTAGGATGTTCTCCCATCTTCCCAGCCTCACCTACTTGTTCCTATTAAATCCCAGCATCACTAACTAGGATGTTCTCCCATCTTCCCAGCTTCACCTACTTGTTCCTATTAAATCCCAGCATCACTAACTAGGTTGTTCTCCCATCTTCCCAGCCTCACCTACTTGTTCCTATTAAATCCCAGCATCACTAACTAGGGCGTTCTCCCACCTTCCCAGCCTCACCCACTTGTTCCTATTAAATCCCAGCATCACTAACTAGGATGTTCTCCCATCTTCCCAGCCTCACCTACTTGTTCCTATTAAATCCCAGCATCACTAACTAGGATGTTTTCCCATCTTCCCAGCCTCACCTACTTGTTCCTATTAAATCCCAGCATCACTAACTAGGATGTTCTCCCATCTTCCCAGCTTCACCTACTTGTTCCTATTAAATCCCAGCATCACTAACTAGGTTGTTCTCCCATCTTCCCAGCCTCACCTACTTGTTCCTATTAAATCCCAGCATCACTAACTAGGATGGTCTCCCATCTTCCCAGCCTCACCTACTTGTTCCTATTAAATCCCAGCATCACTAACTAGGACGTTCTCCCATCTTCACCTACTTGTTCCTATTAAATCCCAGCATCACTAACTAGAGCATTCTCCCATCTTCACCTACACGTTCCTATTAAATCCCAGCACCACTAACTAGGGCGTTCTCCCATCTTCCCCTACTTGTTCCTATTAAATCCCAGCATCACTAAAGAAGGGATACATGAAGGACCCCTGAATGTTTCACTGCCCTGCCCCCGATCAGCACTGGAGGAGTGGGGGCCATAGGCTGGGGTCTTTATATTCAACCAGTGTACTGGGGGGGAGCTATTGGCTTATAAGTCCACATTGCGGCTAGAGATGTTTCCGGGGTCAAAAAAACCCATGTGATGTCACTAGCATAGGTACCCCAAGGGTAAGTTCTGTTGGTTAAAAAATGGTGATATAAAAAAAAATAAAAAAAAATACTACAACTATTATTATTCTGCTCTCATATAAGGACAAGAAAAAGACTGGAATATAATGTTATGATAACTGTAGGGTTATGTGTCGGGTTGCATTGGCTGATCATTGAAGGCATTCTTCAGTCCAATTTCTTCCAAGTTTTCATCCTTTTTTCTTAAGTGCTGCAAATTAAAAACATATGTTGTCTAATGTGCTACTGAAGACATCCTTAAAAATACAAACCCCACATACAGTGCACAGAACATGAAACCTAAAGGCTATTCCTGCATAACATGAAGAATGCTGCAACACAGCCTCTGGCAGCAAAGGGTTCAGAGAATAGGACTGAAAACCCCACTTATTATGACTGAGTTCCTGCACAATAGTCACAATGACTAATACATGCTCTGAAAAACGTAGAATGAACAGAATACAAATCACTTAATGAAAACAAGACGCACAAGCATGAGATCGTAACGCTCCATCGGATCTTGTTTTTCAGGCTTATGAAAGGTTAGGAAATAAAATATGTATTAAAGTAAACAAATGCCTCCATTCCTCATGTCTCACAGCACGTCTAGGGCGTGCCATTGTCATACAGCGGAGGGCCGGAGGTCCTGCTAAGCGGCATTCTACCATCCAGACTCCTGCCCTGGGGCTGCACACCCTTATAGTGCGACCAACCCCTACATTACTACTGACACAATGACATTCCAGGCCTCTAACACAAGTGTATGGTGATCTATCTATTTTTCAGAGGTTTCAGAATATAAGATTGATGTATGGGAGTGTTTCATGGCTGAATTGAGTCTCTGTGACACCTAATTGGGTATGAATAATAAAATAAACATGAATGAACAACCAACTGTAAAATTTGTAAAACGCGTCACTCCCACTATAAATGAATGTGGTAAACAGGTGACGCACGCTGACTTAGATCAAAGATTCCTGATGCTTGGTTCCTTCGTCCGTTAATATGTATTAGACATTGATACAATAGCTATATAAAGCTCTGTGGTACATAAATAAGAGGAAATGATAGTAATATTCCATTTCTAGAGAACACGTCCAGTTACATGCAAAATGGTAGGTTACAAGTAGCTGAGCTTCTGCAGTAAAACGCGCTGACATTGGTTTTTCTGGGGTCATTACCAGGGGCATTTTTGCCATGGGGTTAGAACCTGCCTCAAGGACATGATGAAGGGGCCACAGTAGGGAGTAACATTTTTCTATTACAAAAAAATAATCACCACTGCTTGTTGCTGTTGCGCTCTTAATGCACTGACTGAAGAGACAGCAAAATCAAACAAAGATTCCATATTCTGAATTTCCTGGTCTCAAACTCAAACGTCCTGGTAAAATTCCCTATCAGAATGTGCAGTTAAACCACCGTGGTACATACATAAAATCACAAGTTTAACAAGAAATGGCACTGAAGTCCCATTCCACTGTCACGCATGCGCCACCGGAAGGTTGTTTTTTGTGTTAAAATTCAAGTCAGACTATTACAATAAGTTACATTATTACTGCAACAAGAACTGTACTTCTCCACTGCACGCTCATTGTAAACACAACAAAAGAGGTTGTGATGTTAAGTTACCCCTTGTGGTGTATACCAGGCCTCCTCTGACATAAGAGCAATAACAGGCTCATTCCTAGCATTACACATAAAATCCTTATAAGGCTCTGTCTTGGCATCACCAGCTTGCTACGCAGCCAAAGATGGCAAGTCTGGCAAAGGTGGCGTTATAAAGAGATGACCCATAACTAAAATCACTTAATGTACAATTGTAGAGAGACAATACAGAGGTAAATAGAGTGAGCGACAGAGGTATCATTGTGTGGGCTGCTGGGATCAGCATGTGCACAGAAGCTGGATGGAGAGCGTGGGCATGACTGAGCGGGTACCCTGGCATAGTGGGTGGGTTGAATTACACTCGTCCACTAAAATACACAACTGTGGAATGTATGGTGAAATCATGGCACTGAAACTCAGTGGAGGCAGCCATTTGGATGGCATAACCACTATTCAGCCAACCAAGTCACCAGGGACGAGTGACATTACTGTGGCACAGTGTGTTTAAGTTATGACACCAGGACCTAGGCTGCATTTTCTAGAAAAATGGCCAATTATAGTAATCACTGATTCATACAACACACATAAGTGTAGTGATGTCATGTTTATAATGCTCAGATGCATTTTACCAATAGAACCCACCCGTATAAGCTATGTACGGTGTCATGGAGCAGATGTATGACTGGTATGTAATGTACGGTGTCATGGAGCAGATGTATGACTGGTATGTAATGTACGGTGTCATGGAGCAGATGTATGACTGGTATATAATGTACTGTGTCATGGAGCATATGTATGACTGGTATGTAATGTACGGTGTCATGGAGCAGATGTATGACTGGTATGTAATGTACGTTGCCTCGGAGCAGATGTATGACTGGTATGTAATGTACGGTGTCATGGAGCAGATGTATGACTGGTATGTAATGTACGTTGCCTCGGAGCAGATATATGACTGGTATGTAATGTACGGTGTCATGGAGCAGATATATGACTGGTATGTAATGTACGGTGTCATGGAGCAGATATATGACTGGTATGTAATGTACGGTGTCATGGAGCAGCTGTATGACTGGTATGTAATGTACGGTGTCATGGAGCAGATGTATGACTGGTATGTAATGTACGGTGTCATGGAGCAGATATATGACTGATATGTAATGTACGGTGTCATGGAGCAGATGTATGACTGGTATGTAATGTACGGTGTCATGGAGCATATGTATGACTGGTATGTAATGTACGGTGTCATGGAGCATATGTATGACTGGTATGTAATGTACGGTGTCATGGAGCAGATGTATGACTGGTATGTAATGTACGGTGTCATGGAGCAGATATATGACTGGTATGTAATGTACGGTGTCATGGAGCAGATGTATGACTGGTATGTAATGTACGGTGTCATGGAGCAGATGTATGACTGGTATGTAATGTACGGTGTCATGGAGCAGATATATGACTGGTATGTAATGTACGGTGTCATGGAGCATATGTATGACTGGTATGTAATGTACGGTGTCATGGGGCAGATGTATGACTGGTATGTAATGTACGGTGTCATGGAGCAGTTGTATGACCTGTAAGTAATGTACGGTGTCATGGAGCAGATATATGACTGGTATGTAATGTACGGTGTCATGGAGCAGATGTATGACTGGTATGTAATGTACGGTGTCATGGAGCAGCTGTATGACTGGTATGTAATGTACGGTGTCATGGAGCAGATGTATGACCGGTATGTAATGTACGGTGTCATGGAGCAGGTGTATGACCGGTATGTAATGTATGGTGTCATGGAGCAGATATATGACTGGTATGTAATGTACGGTGTCATGGAGCAGATATATGACTGGTATGTAATGTACGGTGTCATGGAGCAGATGTATGACTGGTATGTAATGTACGGTGTCATGGAGCAGATGTATGACTGGTATGTAATGTACGGTGTCATGGAGCAGATATATGACTGGTATGTAATGTACGGTGTCATGGAGCAGATATATGACTGGTATGTAATGTACGGTGTCATGGAGCAGATGTATGACCGGTATGTAATGTACGGTGTCATGGAGCAGATGTATGACTGGTATGTAATGTACGGTGTCATGGAGCAGATGTATGACTGGTATGTAATGTACGGTGTCATGGAGCATATGTATGACTGGTATGTAATGTACGGTGTCATGGAGCAGATGTATGACCGGTATGTAATGTACGGTGTCATGGAGCAGGTGTATGACCGGTATGTAATGTATGGTGTCATGGAGCAGATATATGACTGGTATGTAATGTACGGTGTCATGGAGCAGATGTATGAATTTAGAATAGCATTGTGCAGTTATAATGGTTATATCTGGTGCTATACACTTTGAACTGGCAGCAAATGTACAGGGTACAACATTACAGATCATTAGAGGGTAGCATGTTACAGGTATATATGGTGCCACAGAACAGTGGCACAGGGCAGTATATTATGGTTATATATGGTGCCACAGTATGGATTGGCAGATGTCTTTGCATACGACATGTTACATATATGTACGGTGCCACACGAACAGTACACAGTGGCCCAGGGCAGTATATTACGGTTATATATGTTGCCACAGTATGAACTGGCACAAGTCTTAAGAGGGTAGCATATTACATGTATGGTGTCACAGGGCAATGTATGATGGCTATGTGTCCCAGAATGCAGTAACACCGGTGATCATGAGAAGTGTGTGACATGCATGCATGATGTCACAGACATGTACAGGACAGCACAGAGTAGATTATGAAGGGCACGTATGGTATGACCAGCAGTACATAGCTGGCACATACTATCATATAGAAAGAAATGGCAGAGCAGTGTGTAATTGCCTGGGCACATGAGGACAGGCTGTGTTTCCTGCTGAACGTGTTTACCTTTTCCCTTACATATTATCTATGAGAATGTTATGTATTGACATCCTGCCAGTAGACTGTCCCCCATAGCCAAGCTTCTTACAAATACACCCAGAGCTGGTACACCTGTCACCAAGACGGCAGTAACACAGGATTAGGATCTAGATGGTGTCAGCCAAAGGATGAAAACTCCATAACTGGATTTTAAAATATAAGAAAAACTCACAAGATTTTTCATGAAATTACGGCCATATCTGTAGACGTGTACACCAGATATAACTAATATATGTTTGTGTTACTGCTGTTCTCTACTATTCCATTAAACAGTAACAGAGCTGGAGACTGAACAGTAAGTTACATATTCAACTTTGTTTACAAAATGTCCAATGCTGCCCTCTTGTGGTAAGTCTGGAGAAAGCCTTCAACAAATAAATCTGGAGAATTGTGCCTTGGAGGTTATTATTATAATGACTAAGCACGAGACATCTGGCTATGAAATCATACTACCCTATTCTTCAGAAATCTGAAAGCAACTGGGAGATTATTTTGGTCATGAAACCTGTTTCATTGTCATCCCTACTAAATTGTGCATACAAATGAATAACTATTCTGCATTCAGAATAGTTGCAGGTTATTCATGCACTTTGAAATGGGAATCAACCAATCTTTTTATTCCTATCATCAATTAATAAAAATCTACTTTCAACTCATGCTTCATTATGGTTACAATAAAGTAATTAAAATCTCTTTTTCCAAGAGTCTACTTTCCTGAAGCTGGACTTCTTGCTCATTAGCCACTGGCTGATTCTAAAGGCCGACACGTCCTACTTACTATGTTATCTGTGATTCTGCAACATCTGTAAGCAGCAATTGGCCGATATAGGAGCGCGTGTTGCCAGATCAAAATTGATAGGATCTTTATCTGACATGGTGGAAAATGTGGTAGGAAAATGTCAGCAAAGAGGCTGAAAGTGATCTAACTGGGGGAGAATCATCGTCATCAGTTATTTATATAGCGCAACTAATTCCGAGAACGAGTTCTTATACGAGTACAGAGAACTCATTCACATCAGTCCCTGCCCCATTGGAGCTTACAGTCTAAATTCTCTAACATAGACAAACAGAAACAGAGACTAGGGTCAATTTTGATAGCAGCCAATTAACCTTCCAGTATGTTTTTGGAGTGTGGAAGGAAACCGGAGCAAACACGGGGAGAACATACAAACTCCACACAGATAAGGCCATGGTCGGGAATCGAACTCATGACCCCAGTGCTGTGAGGCAGAAGTGCTAACCACTAAGCCATCGTGCTGCCCACATGAATGGCCAGATCTCAACAGAATTGGTCACTCATGTGTGTAGATAACTGAACAATGGTACTTTCCCTTGCCTGGGTACCTTCCTACATGCAATGTCCGGAATACGTGAGGGTGGGATGGCAATGCCAGCTTGGGCACACATTGTAGGCTAACCTAAACTTAGTATCGCCCTAATTACAGTGACATTCATGTAGCACTATTCCCATCCCATATTCACCCTGCAAATTTTCTCTCCACACACCTATATAAAAAGCCAAACACAGAAACAAATAAATATACCACAGGTATTAAAATAACGCTCAATGTAAATCATTGCCTGAATACTGTTCAGTCTTCTGGACATTCTAGTGGAATGTCAACTATTGACTGAATGCTGTTAAGGCGGTCTTCTGCACATTCTATTTGAATGCAAATCAGTAACGGAATGCTGTTAAGTCGCAATGAGTCTTCTGCACATTTTATCACAATGAGAATCATTCGGTTAAAACAACCTGAAAATGTCCGCAGGCAGGGGATAATATCCACAAATTAAGAAGACAAATTGGATTAAATGCAAATATGTTTGTTTGGGTGATGTCTAAATTTAATACATTTTGTGCTTTAGTTAAATGCAGCTTTATGGGAGAAAGGGGAGTAACAGTGCCACCTGTGGCACATACTGGTAATACAGTAGAATAATTACTGTCTAGCTATTGCCAGGTCAAACATGCATAGATTTACTTATAACGTTTTTCAGAGTTTAGCGACTACAGTGATGGCCAAAAATTTGGAGAATGACAAAAATATTGGTTTTTTTTACAAAGTTTGCTCCTTGACTGTTTTTAGACCTTTTTGTCAGATGTTGCTATGGTATACTCAAGTAATAGAACAAACATTTCATAAGTGTCAAAGGCTTTTATTGACAATTACATTAAGTTTATGCAAAGAGTCAATATTTGCAGTGTTGCCCCTTCTTTTTAAAGATACTGACTGATGGCCGCCCATTCTTGGAGTTTGTCAGAATTTGTGGGCTTTTGTTTGTCCACCCGCCTCATGAGGATTGACCACAAGTTCTCAATGGGATTAAGGTCTGGGGAGTTTCCTGGCCATGGACCCAAAATGTTGATGTTTTGATCCCTGAGCCACTTAGTTATCACATTTTGCCTTATGGCAAGGTGCTCCATCATGCTGGAAAAGGCATTGTTCATCACCGAACTGTTCTTGGATGGTTGGGAGAAGTTGCTCTTGGAGGATGTTTTGGTACCATCTTTATTCATGGCTGTGCTCTTAGGCAAAATTGTGAGTGAGCCCACTCCCTTGGCTGAGAAGCACCCCACACATGTATGGTCTCAAGATGATTTACTGTTGGCATGACACAGGACTGATGGTAGCGCTCACCTTTCCTTCTCCAGAGAAACGTTTTTCCAGATGCCCCAAACTATCTGAAAGGGGATTCATCAGAGAAAATGACTGTACCCCAGTCTTCAGCAGTCCAATCCCTGTACCTTTTGCAGAATAGCAGTCTGTCTCTGATGTTTTTCCTAGAGATAAGTGGCTTCTTTGCTGGCATTCT
The DNA here is from genome assembly GCF_038048845.1 of Mixophyes fleayi. Classification (NCBI taxonomy): domain Eukaryota; kingdom Metazoa; phylum Chordata; class Amphibia; order Anura; family Limnodynastidae; genus Mixophyes; species Mixophyes fleayi. The sequence goes on along the minus strand of NC_134407.1, from coordinate 206,303,047 downwards.
TGACACCAGACCATCCCCCAAATGTCTTCGCCTCACTGTGCGTGCAGATGCACTCACACCTGCCTGCTGCCATTCCTGAGCAAGCTCTGCACTGGTGGTGCCTAATTCCGCAGCTGAATCAACTTTAGGAGATGTCCTGGCGCTTGCTGGACGTTCTTGGACACCCTGAAGCCTTCTTTACAACTATTGAACCTCTCTCCTTGAAGTTCTTGATGATCCGATAAATGGTGAATTTAGGTGCAATCTTACTAGCAGCAATATCCTTGCCAGTGAAGCCCTTTTTGTGCAAAGCAATAACGACTGAACATGTTATCTTGCAGATAATCTTGGTTAACAGCGGAAGAACAATTATTTTAAATACCACCCTCCTTTTAAAGCTTCCAGTCTGTTATTCTAACTCAATCAGCATGACAGAGTGATCTCCAGCCTTGTGCTCGTCAATACTCTCATCTGTGTTAACGAGTGAATCACTGACCTGATATCAGCTGGTCCTTTTGTGGCAGGGCTGAAATGCAGTGGAAATGTTGTTTTGGGGATAAAGTTCATTGTCATGGCAAAGAGGGACTTTGATATTAATTGCAATTCATTTGATCACTCTTCATGACATTCTGGTGTATATGCAAATTGTCATCATAAACACTGAAGTAGCAGACTTTGTGAAAAATAATATTTGTGTCATTCTCAAAACTTTTGGCCATGACTGTACTGTGATTTTCTTCTGTCTCACTTTAAAGCATATTCTGGCTACAAATAACTTTTTTCAAGCACACAATATATTACATATACAAGCCATGGGCACTTTTGTTTTGCTCTCTTTGAAAGCCGACAGGGCGTAAAGCATTAACCAGTTACAGCGGTCGTTTTAGCAGGATATGCACAGCAAACACAAAGCTATGTGATGGCATCTAAAGCTTACATAGAACGGCTTCAGCTAGCCATAAACTTCTGGAGATCCGGTCATTTGGGGTGACTGCAGAACAACCAGATCTGTACCTAACTGGCTCAATCAAGTTGTGTCCAGATTAGACAGATGCAGTGGTTCAATAGACAGGATGGCCAAACGGACCTTGAGGGGTTTAAGCAGCTGGGATGACTATCCTGTGTCAGACGCCGTTCCCGCTGATCTCCTGCCAGACGGGGAACGGACGTCTGACCTCCCGCTGGCTGCTCCGGAGACGTGCAGTCCTTCCGGGTCTCTCCTGTCCTGCCGGGCGCATGCGCCCTTTCCTCCCTCCCGTTGCTAGGCAACGGGACGCCGCTGTCTCCTCTAATTACCGCTTCCCTGTGCCCGCCAATCAGGTCCTTCTGACCATTATTTAAACCTGACTCTGGCGCCATTAGGGTGGTCCACTAGCCTGTGTTCCTGGTTCCCTTGCTCCAGTTTCCCTGCGTGTTCTACAGTTCCTGCTTCCTGTTGTGACCCCGGCTTGGCGACTATCCCATTATCTGAGTGACCCATATTGTACTTCGACCCCGGCTTGGCGACTATTTCTTCGGATTTCCCTTGGTACCGTATATTCCCGATTGGTGTGACCCGGACCATGTGACCCTTCTACACCGGCAACTGGCTAATAGGACCGCGACCTGCGTACCCTGTGCAGCGAAGTCCAAACCTCCTTGCGGGGGTCCCTGGCGAACACCAGGGGTACGTTAGACTCCGCACCTACTAGTTCAGTAGTGCTAATACCGGTTAGTGTTTTGCTCTGTTACATTCCTCAAAAGGCTGCGGCCTGACATCCTGAAGGCCACACGTCCCAATACACAGTAGAAAAGTAGCTGAGAAAATCAGCGAGGGCAGCTAAGAAAAGTTCAAATGAAAATTTAAACAATAAAATGTTCTATATGTACAAGGACACGGATCAGGATCCAGATTGTCTCTTACCAGGCTCCAACATCTCCCCTGCTGTCTGTGGTGTAGTCATTCATGCAGTTTAATAGTGTGTTATAGATGTAGGACACGTTGCCTCTGCACAGGACCTCAGCCGGTGAGCCATCGGCATCCACTCCTGCGCTCTGACAAACCCTATAGGACAGAAAGGCCGTCAGTCAGTGTGTATCCAGAGAGAGGGAGAGAACACACGGGATTAGTAGAACTCATCCAGAACTTCTTATACCAAACACACTTTCCATAACAGCTACGTAGACCAAAAATATGGTTTATAAATCACGGGAAAACAAAAAAAGATCTACAAGTCTAACTATTCATGTCAAAACTATCCCCAGCCGTAAGGAGGAAAGTCTACATTACAGAAAAGGTTGGATTTGGCATGAGGTGTATACGGAATCTCCACGGAGACATTTGGTGCCAATGTAATGGCTCGTTTGTTATCCCCTCTATGGGGTGCGAGGATAACAGGAAGATTCCTAGTGTTACTGCCGGCAATGTGCGCAGAGCGATGATCACAAGCCACGTCGCCGGCAACTGGATCTCCCCCTACATCTGTTTTAAAGTAATTCCCAGTTATGTCCCAAAGGAGGACAACTCACATTTGCCATTTTCTTACACGGCTGTCCATGTCCTGGCTCCTGGGCCTGATGGGGGATGTATGAGCCATTTATGTAGTCAATGTACGATATATAATTATAAAGGATTTCTTCCCCCGAACATACATTTGTAGCCCTTTAACATGAAACTGCAGGCAGCATTACATCTACGCACTGTTCATTCAATTATTCGTGTATATAAATGGGCTTTTCAATAACAAAAACTATGCAGAAGTAATTCTAGAAACGGTTTTATAAAACTCTGTATAATTTATGTGTCTACATGGTAAACACAGTTTAGTAGTGAGAAATGTGGTTCGGTAATAGTTAAGGATATACTGTGCTTCTATGGATGGGGCAATGACACCAGCATATTGGACTATTGTACACAGAATTCTACACATCAATAAATCTACCAGGTTCTGAGCGCTGGTTTGTGAATGGTGGGTACAAGGTAATAACAGCAGTATAGTTGTAGAGAGCTGACCCACACATGAGAAAGATGTGACTGTATGTAAGGAAGGAATGAGGGAAACAAGGATTAGCAGAAATTCCCCAATTGTGAGGATTTGCAGACATGGAAAGGATGTGAACATGGTTTTGCATAATTTCAGGGGTGGCTGGGCAGGTCAGGATAGGTATATAGTGCAGGGCATATGTATGTCCCAATTCTGCATTTTGCAAGGCATAGATGATTTCATGTATGTAAACACGGCATGTAGCAGACAACAGTCACTAATAACAGCCAGCAGCACAGTGGTTAGCACTGCTGCCTCATAGCGCTGGGGTCATGTTTCTATACTGACCAAGGACCTATCCGTGTGGACTTTGTATGTTCTCCCCGTGTTTGCGTGGCTTTGCTCCGGGTGCTCTGGTTTCCTCCCACACTCAGACATACTAGTAGGTTAGTTGGATTCAGACAACATGAACCGTACAGCGCGCGCGCATGTGTGTGTGTGTGTGTGTGTGTGTGACAACAGGGCATACAACATATATTACTAGACAAATCATCAGCTTGTCAGCATCAATGACATACTGGGATATGGCCTTCAGGGCGTCTCTTCTGGCTTCAGCAAAGCCGACATCTTTCCGAGAAATGCAGGTGATCTTCCTCAGGCCTTCCAGGACCTCAAACACGAAAACAAGAGGGGGGTCATACAGTTCACTCTCCTGTACAATCCTATCTGTCCCTACTCCTTCTCATCTTCTAGTCTCCTTGTGCTCAAACGCTGTCTCCCAGGCTACAGATAGCAACTTAAATGTTTTTAGTAGTCAGAACGTGAATTCTAAATGAAACTGGTTAAACAAGTCCTATGCAGCAGAAGTGATCCCACTATTTACCCTTCCCAATGAGTTCCTAGTGCTCGTGTGGTCTCACTGACCTGGGCGACCAGTGATCTGGACGCTGGAGCCGCATGAAGGATAGCGAGACTCCGCACTGCAGCAACATGAATGTGCACAGGAAGTTCTGGTAAAGCCATTATGAACTCCTTGTTATATAAACCTATTTCTATAGAACATCATTAGATAAATCATATGGGAACGTTTTAGTGTCTTTAAATGTAATTATTTGACATTTATATAATTATCCCCGTGCAAACTACCTCTTTAAAACTGCACTAGAACCCCCCCCCCCCCCCAGCCAGAACCTGGGGGCAGACATTCCTTCCTGAGCCTCCTCCATTCCTCCCACAGCCCCAGGTGAAAACCAGATTGGTCTCCAGGTCATTCCACCCAATCACAAGCTATAGCCATAAGATTGTGGCTTGTGATTGGTTCTCTCAGAATGTCTCATGGTAGTGCATTACAAATCTGGCAGAGCCCAGGGAATATCAGCGGGATGGAACAGTCCCAGCTAGGAGGTGGTGGTACAGCTTTAATAGACTACATCACTAACACAGTAACCTCAGATCAATAACATAGTTCAGACACTCATACAATAAAGAATAGATGAAACTCTACATCCAGGTTAGCTATCTATATTAGCAATTGCTGTACAATCATCATTATGTTTAAATAAATTGATTGCCCTCATTTCTTTCTAAGTTGATTTTGATTAACTTAATGGCCTGCATTTTAATTTTATTTGATTTAAAAAAAAAAACAAAACGAAGATTTTCTAATCTAAGACTTATCTGTTTTGTTTAATTTTTGAAAATGTGTAAATGTCTGAAAAATCTCTCCATGTACATGGCGTCTATGCCAGCAACTGACCAGTATACACATATTCTCTGTTTCCCTTATATACAATAAGCACACGCATAGGATTGGGCAACCTTTGTCTGTCCGGCTGTGGTGGAATTCCAAGTCCCATCCAACTTCATTGCTGGTATCTGTAGTTCAACGACAGCCGGAGAGACACAGGTTATCTACCTTTACTGGTCTCATGCAGGAGAGTCACTTAGTCTGGGTATGATGACAGGATAAGAGTGACGTCTCAGGATCTATGAATAATGACTCTATATCTGGTGCAGTAGCAGGAAACGTGTGTGTCATGTGACCACTAGCAGTCAGACATTTGCATACTCGCACTTAGTGCATACTCAGAGTTTCTATACTGGGAGATCAGGAATGTGATGTCACCGGGCAGTGTGTGCATACTGTGGGTCCTGGCACAGCGCTGTACACCTCATACCTGTTGAAGCTTGCTCTGCAGCATGAACCGTGGCAGGGCCCCCAAGGCCAGGGAAAAGCCGCAGCGAGTCATCTCTTCAGCACTCTGAAGCTGCGCAATGTAATATTGTAATATCTCATCTAAATGCAAAACAAGAAATAAGACAATCTGAAAATTACATATGTCACTAACACACAGACTGGGTGATATTATTATTATTATTGAGTGATGGAGGACTTTTCCCATGCAGATCTATACATCATGAGGTGGACTAGGGGGTATGGATCCAGTCTGACATAATGATACTATAGCTTGATATTGATTGACAGTTGGACAGTATACCACAGCAACCAATCAGATGTTAGTTTTCATTAGTGCACCAAACACTAGACTTATCCATGCTGCGTTCTGACTGGTTGTTAGGGATTGTAACACAACTATGCATTGGTCTTTCAAGCATGCTGAGACTTGTATTTCCACCATAGTAGAAGTACCACTGGTTGTCGAAGTGTCCTGTAGTACCCAGCTCTCCTCCCCTCACCGTGGCGGTGCTGGACTACGCTGGGTCAAGAACAGAAGACCAAATGCATTTTTAGAAAGATTTGTTATGAATGGGGGACAGGAGATGTGTGTATTCTGATTTATAAAGAGTTATTAATGCAAGAAACGTGGGTATGATTAGTTCTATGGACCCTTTGTCCATTATGTAGGGACCAAAGTGGTGGTAATACTGTGGCTTTGGGATCCCCGTTTATTCACTACCCAGACTCCCAGTGTAATTCAGCGTAGGTCGGCAGCCTCTAGATGGCATATTCAATTAGCTACCAGGATTGAGGCATCGTGTGGCCACACACAAAGTGCAATTACGGTACCACCACATCGCAGATTTCCCTTCGGAACCCTATGGGGAAATCTGCGGTGCAGCGGTATCGGGAAGGAAACGACCACGAGTAGCCGCAATTCCGGAAACTATTTGAATATACCCCTACAAGTTGGACACACACTATATCCCCATTCTTCCTCTTCCGCTGTCACCCCCTAGCAAATAAATAGACCTTGCATCTGTTATTAGTTGATTCTGCGCGGGTTGATCTTCCATAGAGGATCATAGTAAGCATTGTACTGTTTAAGACTTTGCCAAGCGGGATTCTGTGGATTACTTGGGCTTCACGACGCAAGATTTTATTTCAGCTAGCAGTGGAATATTTTTTGGTGCTTTTTTTTTTTTTTTAAAGGACAACTACTGGACTTGCGATTGTGATTTCTTTTTGACAAGTACTGGACCTGGGAATATTATGGGGTTTTTTTTAAGGTCTCGAGCATTATGGATTAAAAGCTTGGATTCCTTACAGATAAAGACAACAGATGATAAGTATGTGGGGATTTATTATTTTTAATACATTTATGTATTAACAAGGTGTCAGATTTATTTACATTTTAGTTTAGGGTTTGTTTGTTTGTTTGTTTTTTAATATACTAATGTGGTGTTAAAAAGGAGAGTGTTTTATTACAATTTTATTGTGTGGAACTGCATGGCTCAGCAGGCCCTGGGTATCAGGGCATGCTGGCACTTGTGGTTCTTCAAGTACCAGCATTGGGTATGCTGGTGCTTGCAATGCCACAAAAACCAATAGTGTTTTCCCTATTTTTACACACTTTATTATCCCCATACCCACTGCCCAGCGGTGCAGGAAGAGCCCAGCACTGGGCTGGGTGTCCCTAGAGGGTGGACCTGCACATTTTTCAGGTGGTCCCAAGACCTGCTGCTCGTCACATTACCTAGGGAATCCAGGCCCGCATGTCATTATGGCAGGGGGACCCCCTGTTGCGAGTTCCCCTGCTATGGCGCCTCTACCCCCGTTCAGCCTATGTGTGGGCCGATGGCTCTATAACGTGTGAGAAAAAAAAAAGAGATTAAAAAAAATGTTGATATTGACCCTTGTTAATATCATTAACAAGGGTTAATATCATTAACATTTTTTTTTAAAATCTTAACCTAGTGCTGGTTTTTGTGAAATAGGGGGGAACCCCATGCTGGATACGGCCGTGGCTGCGTGCGCTCGATTTTGGTACGCCCCTACTGTACTGTCACTATAGCAGTATGCCCATTCGCTACCCAAGTCGACTAACACGGGCACTGTAGTAAGTGCCCTTTGCGTGCACTGCTGCAAGGAGAAGCCCTGTATTCACGGTCGTATCTGTGGTTCTGGGCATGACAGAGTGATTTTGCTCAAAATCAGCAGATATGTGCCTGAGGGCCATTGTCTTCAGGCAGTACCACGGGAATAAAATCTGACTACATTTTTCTTTTTACTTAGGAGAACAATTATTTCAAAATTAATTTAGTCTATACCTCTCCCTGTCACAGTTTTAAACTCCCCCCTGCCCCCCCAAAAAAGCCTTGTGTCCTAGGCTGCAGCCTAGTCAGCCTATTGGTAAATCAAGCTCTGATTTTCTACACAAATTGATTGACTAAGTGGGGACATATTTTCAGAATACAAATTATTGGTGGGGAGGTAGCAGAATAAGTCCTTTTAATTTGTTTATATTTTTGGGGGGATGAAGAGGCAAAGACACTTTTCAACACTGGGCTCCACAACGACTATCTATAAACACTGATTATACACATACTTTAATTATTGTTGCCGTTATGAAAACCCATTGCTCTGTATTAAACACTAAAATATATGTTTTACTTCATTTAGGTGATGGTGGTCCTTTAAGGAAATCAGCCTTTTAGGCTATAGTAAAACAGTATCTCTACTACAATACTGCCATCTGCTGGCCAGTTTTAGGAAAAGACAAATGAAAGAAAATAGATTTTTTAAAAAAATATATGCCCCAGAGCTAAACCTCTTTCTAATGTCCACAGAGTAAACTCCAGGCATCTATACATGGTGATAAATGTGCCTTCTACTACCAGACTACTATGCTGACCATACTGAAACCCATCTCTACTCCACAGCTCACTTCATCATCATCATTTATTTATATAGCGCCACTAATTCCGCAGCGCTGTACAGAGAACTCACTCACATCAGTCCCTGCCCCATTGGGGCTTACAGTCTAAATTCCCTAACACACCCACAGACAGACAGAGAGAGAGACTAGGGTCAATTTGTTAGCAGCCAATTAACCTACCAGTATGTTTTGAGAGTGTGGGAGGAAACCAGAGCACCCGGAGGAAACCCACGCAAACACGGGGAGAACATACAAACTCCGCACTGATAAGGCCATGGTCGGGAATTGAACTCATGACCCCAGTGCTGTAAGGGAGAAGTGCTAGCCACTAAGCCATGAACATCTCATATTACTGAATTCTTTTCTGCCATTTCAGCTTAGATGTTCCATCCGCATCTCAAACTAAATTTATCAAAAACAGAGCTGGCATTATTTCTCCATTCTCATGCAATGAATTTTTAGAACTCTCAACAACGGAAACATACCTACTCCCATGCTCTTGTACTGAGGCTCATCCTGAACCTTCACCTCTCCTTCCAAAGTCTCCTCCAATCATTGACCAAATCATGATGCTTTCACTTATGAAACATCTCTAAAATATGGCCCTTTCCAATGGTCTTAATCATACAATCGTATCTCGGTATGCTTACTATTCTAACTTGCTCCCCACAAATATCCCCATAGTAAGTGTAACTGGCAGACTTATTCACCTCACCAGCAGCACCACCTCTGCTGATAATCCTAGCATTGGCTACCACTACCCCTAAGGATTTCAGAGTGTTATCCCTTATCCATATATCCACAGTTGAACCCATTGTACATGAGAAAATTCCTATTTAAGTACTTTCCAAAAGCATACTTGCAGAGGCTTGTCCCAAAGCCTGCAACTCGCTATATCTCCGTGGCAGCACGGTGGCTAAGTGGCTAGGGGGTGTCTCTGTGTGTTAGGGAATTTAGACTGTAAGCTCCAATGGAGCAGGGACTGATGTGAACGAGTTCTCTGTACAACGCTGCGGAATTGGTGGCGCTATATAAATAAATGGTAATAATTAATAATAATATCTCTACCTCCTTAGGAGCACATCTACAGGGCTTCTCTGAATCGCCTCTTTCTCTCCCTTGCTCTATGACGCTGTCCCCAGCTTTTCAACTTTTAAGAGGCTGGTGGAACTCATCTTTTTAAAGACACTTACCCTGAGCCCTCAGGGTAAGTGTGGTCCTCTTAGGGGTGTAACTACTGACATAGCAGCCCATGTGGCTACCATGGGGGCAAAGAGCGAGGAGATGAATGATTAAATATTCTCTGGAAAGCACTGAGTAATATGATGGCACAATAAACAGGAATAAATAAATCACAGTTTCAAACTACTTGTCCACAGTACAATTTCCACACTAAGAAATACACAGTCATAGGAATGTTACACGATTTGTCAACTCTTAGAGAATATAACTGGAATCATGGTACAATAAAGGGGATTTCCCTTCCCCAAAGACGTTACAATCACTTCCAGGTTGATTTCACATACTGGAATCCAAATATGATGTTTATTTTTACATTAGTTACTTAGAAATACACTACATGGTCAAAAGTACGTGGACACCCCATCGAATCAGGGGCGGATCTAGAAAACTGTTGTACCCCGGGCGGTTTGGGAGGGGGGGGGGGGGGGAACGCGATTTAGGCCCCGCACCCTTCTGACACCTAAGGCTGCCGGCGGCTACACACTCTGATTGTGTTTAAAACACAATCAGAGCAGCCGGGCAGCACACTGTCCCTGCCTGTCACTGCCGAACGGACCTGCACATAGTGTGCAGCCGTCGGCAGCAAGTCTCTGCTAGGGGGATCGATTGCCCCAATCGCCCCTTCCCCCCTGGATCCGCCACTGCATCGAATTAGCAGTGGGTATGGCTGAAATGACCAAACACTAACAGGTGCATATAACCAAGCATACACAGCCAAACATTAGCAGTAGAATGGGTCGTAGTGACTTGTCATAGGATGCCACCTATCCAATAAGTCAGTTTGTCAGATTTCTGTCCTACTAGAGCTGCGCGGGTCAACTGTGCTGTTATTTTGACGTGGAAACGTCTAGGAGCACCAGCAGCTCAGCTGCAATCTGTAGCCCACTGAAGCCCACAGAAAACGGGACTGTCAAGTGCTGAAGCGCTTGGCGCATACAAATTGCCCATCCTTGGTAGCAACTCACTGCCAAGTTCTGGAAACAATGTCAGTACATGAACTGTTTGTTGGGAGCTTCATGGATTAAAGCTTAGTAGCCGAACACAAGCTTCAGACCACCACGTGAAATGCCACACAGTGACAGGAGGGATGTAAGGCACACCACTATTGGACTCGTGCATCACCATGTGGCAGCTGGACGGATAAAGCGGAGTTTGGAGGATGCCAGGAGAGTGCATACCTGAATGTTCACTGCCAAGTACAAAGCTTGATTGATTGATTGAGGAGGAGGAGGAATAATGGTCTGGAGCTGTTGCTCATGACTTGGTCTGGGTCCCTTAGCTCCAGTGAAGGAGAATCTTAATCCTACAGCATACAATGACAGATCTAGAGATTTGTGGAAACAGTCTGGAGAAGGCCCTTTCCTGTTTCAGCAAGGCAATGCCTCCATGCAGAAAGCGAGGTTCATCAAAAAATGGTTTCCCAAGCTTGGTGTGGAAGAACTTGACTGGCCCGCACAGAGCCCTGACCTCAAACTCATTGAACACCTTTGGGATGAACTGGAATGTGTCATCATCATTGCCCGACCCCACTAATGCTCTTGTGAATGAATGGATCATTACCATCTTATTGTATTTATATGACATCACAGAATACGCTAGGCCGCAGAGTCAACAAAATATAAACAGAACAATACACAGATAAGGGGAGAAACCATAGAATCAGTACAAATCCATACAAGAAGAGACAACAGAGAAAGCAAATACATTAGAAGACACAACTAGAAACCTTATAAAGAGGACAAGGAGAATGGATATGATAGTGGCTCAGTGGTTAGCACTTCTGCCTCACAGCACTGGGGACATGAGTTCGATTCCCAACCATGGCCTTATCTGTGTGGAGTTTGTATGTTCTCCCCGTGTTTGCGTGGGTTTCCTCCAGGTGCTCTGGTTTCCTCCCACACTCCAAAAACATACTGGTAGGTTAATTGGCTGCTATCAAAAATTGATCCTAGTCTCCCTCTGTCTGTGTGCGAGTGTGTGTGTATATTAGGGAATTTAGACTATAAGCTCCAATGGGGCAGGAACTGATGTGAGTAAGTTCTCTGTACAGCGCTGCGGAATTAGTGGCGCTATTTAAATAAATGATGATGATGATAGTCAGGTATGCACAAACCTTTGGCCATGTAATGTACTAAGTACAAGTTATTGGAAAAAGGAGAAACGTACTTTTCTAAGGCTGGGTACACACTGGAGCATTTTCCTTCAATAATCGGGCAAATCAGTCAACACACTGATTGTTCGGTCGGATATCTGGTTAGTGTGTATAGTGACACGATGTTCGAAAGTCATTCCAAAGTGTTGATTGTCAGATTATTTTGTTGGTCGTACTGTGTAATATTTTCCGACCAATCACCGACTGATCATGTAGTGTGTATACACTCATGATCCCCATAGAGTTTACAGAGTCGGGCTCTTTTCAGCCCATGCTAGTAATGAATGTCCCAGTGAATAAATGTAGAGAGTGCTGTAGATGGAATAATTCATTTGTTCGTTTCAGAGTCACAGAACCTAACGAACTTCATTAGGACATGTAGATAGCTATAACAAGGCGGTTTTAAACAGTGTGACAAGAATGAATGAATGAATGAATATTGTGCTGTCATTCTCCGGACTAGAGGACCAGATGAAGGGCACAGATCTGAAGGTAAATCGTATACGTGTGTATGGATGAATCGCCAGACTGATCGGACCTTCAGTTGTAGGTACAATTGTTTGAGAGAACATGTCGGTCAGAAAATTCTTCAGTGTGTACCTAAACTAAACTGAGTAGGAGTCTAAATACAGTTCAACGAGCTGCTGTAAAACTAAACACAAGCCACAGACTCCATCGCAGGGGTCTAGTCACTCGTCGTTAACTATTAACTTTTGAACTTGACATCTCTCAGATATGGAGTCACCTTTGTAATATTCAGCAACAAGAGAGCTACAAAACATGGGGACATTTATGAAAACTGTTCCACAGGTAGCTGCGTAGAATAGGAGATGTTGTCCATGGCAACCAAACACATCCTCTGTTTCATTTTTCTATTACAACGTCTGATTAAATGCTGTCATGGCAGCCATTGTGTGGTCTAAGATATTATTCAGGCCAATAAATTCACCAGGATCAAGTGATCGCCGAGGCATGAGACACAGACTGCCACATGTCACTAGTGTGAAGCGAACTCATAGGCTGCGTTCTAGTGAATATTACGCAAGCCCACAAAAATGGCTGCCTCCACTGTGTGCACACAACAAATCTTGGCTTTCAGACATCCTCAATGATTGTCAATGCATCTGATGCTCTCCGGCATTTGCGCACATTGCCGACACCCTCATTCTTGTGGCGAGACTAGAAATTTGACTAAGTGGTGATGAAATAGACAATAGAAACACCTACAAATTACTGCAGGGTTTGGTGCAGTACAATCCCTGTTCTTTCATCCCCTGCAGGCTCTTTTCCTCATTCAGGTTATATAAATTTTTAAATATGAAGGTAAGCAGTCGCCCCATACACGTATTCTGTTGTTCCTAGGATAGAACTCTAGGTGTGACTGCAGGGCTGGGTCTAAGTATCCAGAAGTTAATCACCTTAGCACGTCTCAGTGCTGGCTGCTGCTATTAATGTGGTCCTGTAGAGAAGAGACCCAGGTATGATTCACCTACCTTGCATGACCGGATCAACCTCTCCGGCTGGGCCCTGGTAAAACTCATTACACAATGCAGACAGGGCTGATACAGCAGCTTCCTACAGACAAAAGCAAAGGAATGGGATTAATACGTCACATTACAGACACACAGGGACTGTCGGCTGACAAGGAGCCTTATACATCTTCGTCTACTCTGCCCACTTTCTGTATTAATCCCATACATTTCAATGAAGTGTCACTTACGTCAGCTCAAGCTCACTCTATAATGTATAAAAACTTTTTATTTACTATATAAAACATCCAACGCTGATTTGTCAGGTTGACTTACTGAAGGAAATCTGAAAATGCTCCAATAATGCTAAGTAGAATTTTAAAGTAAATTGCTAACGGACATCAACATTTTTTTTTTTCAAAGGAACTAATTTCACAGCCCTGCGGAATTTCCAGATTTCCTTGTCTAAGCCTATATTTAAGTTCAGGTGTGCTCCTGGTCCTCTGGTAGGCCAATATCCTTATTACAGCGCCTCCCTCTCTTCTTCATAAAATGGGATGGGGTGTTGGGGACAAGCAGACAGTAAAGGACAGGGTAGAGGAAGAGAAACAAGTCATTATCAAATGATTCTGATATCTTGAGGAGTTTTCTGTCACCAATTCAGTCGCTCGTTCTATTGTGGAGTGAAGCGAGTAATGACACAAATGATGGGGGAGCTTATTAACTGGGAAGATAGGTTCAGGGGGTGAAAACAGATTTGTACCTATAGATTTCCCGCTACCGTGACAGTAATGGAGGATCTCTATTTTTTATAACTGGTCAAGTCTTGTGCTGCTCATGAACAAACTTGTGACTTCTATCCGGAAAAAGACTGTGAATAATGGTGATGAGAAACCAAAGCGCAACATAGAAAGGACACTGAAAACTAAACTGCAAGTTGGGTGATTCAATATGAAAAATCACCTTGTAATATTCACTGATATATAGGTCAAAATTACCTACGCATCATTAAAGGACTTAAGATGTTGACACTGTATTAAACTTTGTTATTTATTTCACTGTGAAGAGTCACTTGCTTTGCACTGGTCTTTACCCATATAGGTGTATAAATACTAATGAAATATATTGATTGGTGTCTCAACTGGTGACAATTTAACAACGCACCGATTGGTGTAAAACAAATTCTGCCCTTGTGACCATCCCTAGTCAGTCAGTCCATACCCCCTACATTAAAGCTTTTCTGTACTGGCAAGCCATAATATCAGGTTTAGCGCACTGACTGACAGTTACTTCATAGAGAATGCCGAATTGCATGAAGAAAAGAAAAGCACCCCCAAGAGAATGTCACAAGTGTCTCTTAGGTTAAAGTGGTGGTTTTTGGAATCATGTCGTCAAAACATAAAAATGATGGTCTAGTTAGATCATGTTGGCAGTTCAGATGATGAAGAAACGTGTGAATTTGTATGATCAACTTAATCAAATTAAGCTTTCTCTATTTAGCCGCACCTTTGCGGACTAGTGGGAACAATATGTCAGGTCCCATCAGTGCTGAAAATGGAGTACAATTAGGTTCCAGTAACTATTCGCAGCAATTTGAGTATAAGCATTACAAGACAATGGGATGGTCCTCATCAGAAGTATAACGAGGATGAACACTTAATTTCAGGTGGTCAGATGATGATTGAAAAACACGCAAGACCTGATGAACCACATGGCACTTCCAAAAATGTTAAATGAACTACTAATGTTGTGTGGATAGCGATGAGGGCGATGATAATGATGTACATGTTGATCGTTCTGGAGCTAAAGCTGCACCGGATGACAATTGTGAAGTGCAAACTGTAAGTTTTCAGTCATTGCTACTTAGTGTGTGTAATAATTCTGTGAAATAATTCCAAATTAGGCTTGGCCTTGTCTGACAACATTGCTGGAAGAATTAGGCATAAGATAACAGAAAGAAGCTTCCTGTTCTGGATGTTCAAATGGTAAAGAAGATCCCACCGGCGACACCAAAGATATGTTGGTTTCTTCTATTATTTTATTTACATGTCTTCAAACTTTCTTTGATAATAGAATGTTTTTAGCAATATTACACTATTATTTCCTACTCTTACTGCATAATGATGAATTGAACATGATGGTTTTCACATCTAGTACCAGGAAGAATCTTAAATGTCATCCACCCAGAAAAGCTAATCTGGTACACAAATATTAGTATTAGTGGAATCATTACACAGAAAACACAATAACCATTTGGCCGCCTCCGTTTTACCATTACATATCTAATATATATAAGCCTAGTGGCGTGTGTTAGTCTGTGTGGGAAAAAAAAACCAAGCTGCAGCGCCACCTGCTGGGTGGAGTTATATACTGACCTACTAAATTCTTAGTGTGTGTGGGGAAAAAAACTCAGAGAGGGCTGAAATTTGGTATACTAAGATGTTTTTAATTTGTTAATTGTTAAAAGTGTTTATAAAGATTTTAAAAAAATATATATATATTTCTTGAAGGAGAAGTGACAGTTGGGATTGGTTGGTGGTTGCTGGGGGTGACAGTTGGGAGTGGTTGGTGGTTGCCGGGGGTGACAGTTGGGAGTGGTTGGTGGTTGCCGGGGGTGACAGTTGGGAGTGGTTGCCGGGGGTGACAGTTGGGAGTGGTTGGTGGTTGCCGGGGGTGACAGTTGGGAGTGGTTGGTGGTTGCCGGGGGTGACAGTTGGGAGTGGTTGGTGGTTGCCGGGGGTGACAGTGGGGAGTGGTTGGTGGTTGCCAGGGGTGACAGAGCAAGAGGAGTGTGATACTCAGGACCGCTGAGAGAGATCCCTGTGTCTGGATAGACATCTGGATAGATGTGGCGATAAAGATGAAGGATGAGGTGATGGAGAAAAATGATGAGGTGGTGACATGTGGACAAAACCACGTTAAAAAGGGAGCTTACGTCGGGAAGTAACGCTCTTCCCCTGAGGAGGCCTGGGCTAGGCCCAAATGCATGACAAGAACCTTTTTAACACCTTAAGTAGCTTGATTTGACTAGAATGCATGAGTATCATGCATGGGTTAACTTGTTTAAAATATGTCTCTTCAAAATATATGTATACACAGTACATGGGGAGATAATTATAACAAATGTTTGCTCACTCCACTGTACTACTTGTAACACAACAACACGTAAAACGAAAGCTGCAAACATAACACGCTATCTGCATACAGCACTCGTACCTTTATTTTCGGTCTGGCAGAACTAGAGAAGAGGTGAAGACTTCTCAAACTGTCATTGATGAGCTGCTGCCAATTAGCTGTAAGATAGAAAGACGGAATTGTCATTCATAATAATACAACGTAAAGAGATTAAATAATGGACAAATATTAACCAAAATACTACTGTAAACAACGTGTTGGGATCGTATACTTTGCAGACACACAACGCTAGTATATTTGAGTGTGTTAATAGTTGCCAGAATTAAACACAAATTAGTGGCTTTGGCCAGGACAGTATATAAATCACATTTACACACAGAAACAATAATCTCTGATTATGGTCAAATACCCAAATAATGCCTTAATCATAATCTTTGATATGTTTTTCAGCGCCTGTGTGTGAGTGTACATCAAACTTTGGGTTTCAACGTTAGATGACTGGTTGGGGAGCACCATGTGACCCCCTTCCCCCTCCCTCCCTCACTAAATTGTGAAAGCTATCTCTCTCTCAGCAACGGGTGTTTTGCATTAGGGTATTATGTATATTATCACTTGACAGAACAATTCAAGTTGCTGGCAGAGTATACACAAAGTGGTCTTTCAGTAGCTAACATACTATCCTCAGGTGTTTCTGGGAGAGTTCTAGCCAGCTGCCCAGAGGTCTGGCATTGAGAACACATGACCTAGTAAAACCAAGCGACAGTAAGAGGGTCTTGTAATCATGATATGGAGTCTATAGACACTTGGTGACCACTATACTGAATACATGGACGTCTCACCTTGAATGACACACTGCAATGTCGGTCCAATTTTTCAAAACAACAAATCTGACCAACCCGATTGGTTTCAATGCTTATACCCTACAATTGGATAAATAACTTACCTACAGCAACATCTCCGGGGTGTGGGATTTTGGAGAGGGAAAGTTTTTCTATTAAACCGCAAACTGCAGAGAAAAAAACATACTACATAACACATCCTGTAGTACATTTACATAACCGATGTAAAAACGAATGCAGTATCAGTACAAGGACAGTGCTATGTGGAGTGCAGAAAAGGGGACTGCACTTTTCCTGGTGTTAACACAAACCCTCCAACATCTGGCTTGAACCAAGCGTTGTCTGCTCGATCTCGAGGGTAGTGTTTCTGTTGGAGGTCAGCCCGCTGCCTGTAGGCAGGAGCAGGAAGAGTTCACCCATGTCTGATTGGTTGCTAAAGGCAACATCTCCACTTTTTCAAACCCGCAGTTTAGTAAATATACCTCCATGTCTTGAAGGGCAAGAAATACTTCCACAGGAATATGAGGACCCTCTGGCTGTAGAAGGTTTAGGAGACAATCCTTCCTGCTAAATCCCTTTAAGACGACTATGGAAAAGGACAGTAATCCAGATTTGTACAGTGGGCTACTACAAATCTTGAAATGTTTATCCCAGTCCTAGCTCATTAATGAGATTTGGAACTAGGGGGATCTGGGGCTTTAAGTCAATCATGTCTCCTGCTCTGAACATGCAATGTCAGGTTCTATAGGCTGTAGATAGTGTGTAGTTACATGGTATTACACAGGAGGCTTACCTGCAGGTCTCATCAGTTCTCCACCTAAACCTCTGGAGAGAAGATAGGACACAATTAACAATCTACAACTTGCATCTTTACCTGTTTCACTGCGCTGACTTATTTTTATAACAAAATGGAACGAACCCCTTCTTTAAAATATTGTGAGAATTTAATTTGCCGAGGACGGTGAACGTAATGAGAAGTGTACTATTTACTGTACCCACTGTAAGACATTCTCCAGGGAACTGAAACCAAACCAATGTACTTAATTCTAGGTCTGACACAGTGGCAGAAGCACAATATAAATAGATTTATTATTTTTTTTAAATTAGGGGAGACCTTCAGGACACAATAACTGTAATGCAAACCGGAGCTAATAATAACTAATGTATCACTTACTATTAGCTTCATATCAGCAAAGATCTATTACTAACACCTTGTATGCAAAACCTGCTTCAAGTCTCACAAGCGACTGTGCAGCTCTGCCAGTAACAGGTAGACCCGGTGATGTCCTGTAGCTACTGCACAGTGACGGCCCTTTACCAGGAAAGTGTTCGGACACTTCCTCAATGGGTAACCAGCTTCGGTTTGAATGCTGTTTGCTGGGCTATGGGAGCCAGGAACCGAACAAAACAAAACAACAAAATGTAAGAAGAACTGAGTGCAGTTGAGCAATATTGACACAATTCCAGGAAGAGATATTTAAGACATGGGACTGTCTCTGGAAAATAGGGATAACTGCATCTACATTTGATTTTGGATGGAGTTTAAAGCCTTAATATAAAAAGGGAAGTTGAATAAACTGTGGATGCGCTGCTTGCCTGAGCCGCCAGGGTCTGTCAAGCAGCACTGGTTGTGATGGTGTCAGGCTGTTTGAATCATTCCTAGCGGCTGTCTATGCCCGCCCCTCATGAATTTCCCATTCATGCAATATAAGCTGGACGCGTAATAACAGGAGAGGAGTGCAACTGTTACCGCCATTTGGGACCCTAGGACTCACTTAGAAGTAACTACAATTTCCTTTTCTTTTCATAGCAACTCACTTAACTCCACCCAAAACAGTTTTTCTAAGGTTAAGGTGGAGTAAGCACCATTCATATAAATTAATGGTAATTTTTGAAAGCAGCCAATTAACCTATCAGTATGTTTTTGGAGTGTGGGAGGAAACCGGAGCACCCGGAGGAAACCCATGCAAACACGGGGAGAACATACAAACTCCACACAGATAAGGCCATGGTCGGGAATTGAACTCATGACCCCAGCGCTGTGAGGCAGAAGTGCTACCACTTCGCCACCGTGCAGCCCTACTCACATTATATGCCATCCACATTATAGGATTCATTTTTAAAGGCATAATAAGCAGCTTTTAGTAATAAACATACCAAGTCGGGTCTATGGACTGGCTTTGCTCACCCCTGCTGCAGATTTACCAAGCTCTGCAGAAATCTCATTCATCTCCGGCCTCCACTGAAGCCTAGTAAACATCCTGACTGCAGAGCTTGCAAAGTGTCATGTAATTGTGATAATGGGGTAATGAGCACGACACAGCTGTGAATGATTCAGGTATTTTGCTACTTTTTCTAAAGGTGGAAAACTGTAATGGGCAGTGTTTAATGGCAGTAAATGCTACTCAGGATCACAGTGATGCATAGAGGGCTACACCCAATCATTAACCTGCTAACGAGGGGAACACAGCCACCCACAAAGACAGGTCGTTTCTGAGGAGATTAGAGCAGGTGTTGTCAATGTAAAATGCAGCTCACGCACCTGACTCCTGGGCTTATGTGTACAGCCGGATACAGGCATTCCTGCTTACATTACCAATGCACTGTGACAATTCCAGGCGTGCAATATATAGAGAGACAAGAGATGAAGTAGTATGTGCTTTAAAATGAGAACTCGGCCTAAGTTGACCACCATAAGTTGACATCAGTCAGGCCACACATGCTGCCATATCTATCGCCATGCCGGATAAAGATCCAATCAAAATTGATTGGATCGTTTTCAGTCCAATGTATCCAATGATTTGTGCACATCCTCCTAATGTGTCTTAAATCATCTGGACCGTGTAATATTATCGGTTACTGTTTTGCACTTATTGCATTTGTGTCAAATCTGTTAGCTCAGCATTAGGCAACTGATCTTGACACTCAGATCTTGACACTGAGCAGCAGGATAAGTCTGTGTGTGTCCACTTTTAGAGAACGCAACCTGTCTATTCATAAGGAATAAGTGATCTCACTAAGGCATGAAATTATACCAGCGCCACTTCTGGCTTACAGACCGCACCTGAGCTGACCGAAGTACCTTACAGACAGTAAAACGTATATATTTGTGAGACATTGCTTAAAAACTTGACAAACCAGCAGGGACGTCATCAGAGGGGAACAGGGCACAAAGGATGAAGGGGCCACGTTGAAGTATGGGGGTCCACCATTCCTTGTCCCACCACATTTTTTTTTTTATTTATTTTTTTTACATTTTCCTCCTGCAAAGTAGCATCAAACACAGAACCAGCCACAATACTTTGTGCGGCAGGATCTGCAGAGGAACGGATCTGTACATCCCTTCCTCTCCTATCTCATCTACAGCATGTGCCCACCCCGCTTCCTCTGTCCAATCGCATGTGAGCCACACACCACATGACCTGCACATTGACTGGAAGAAGCATAGAGAGGACAGAGCAGAAGAAGGAGGGAGGAGAACAAGCCTGAGTAAGTCTGTTTCTGTAATTCAATGTAATGGTGAGGTGGGAAATATTCATTCAATGTATTTAATGGTCTATTCATGTAAAGTGGGGTGATGGGACTATTTATTAAAGTCTGTGATGGTTTGGGGCTAGTAATGGTATGTGGGAACGAGTTTAGGGGGGAGAGCTATTTATCAAATGTGAATACTAATTATTTAAAGTTAGTGCAGTATGGGGGGAAATTATTTATTAAATGTTAATGCCATTAATTTAATGTTGGGGTATTTTGGGATGGGGGGGCGGGGTAGGTCTATTTATTAAATGTAAATACTAATTATTTAATGTCATGACAATTTGGGGGTGAAATAGATGTATTTATTAAATGTGAATATATTCAATTTAAATGGCAGTGCATGTAGGTAAGAAACAGGTCTATTTATTAACTAATAATGAAGTTAATGAATGCTATTAATGTAATGCTGGGGTTGGTTGGGCAAAATATGTTTTTTTGTTAAATGTTAATGCTATTAATGTTACAATGGGTTGGTTACGGGGAGAAAGGCCTAATTATTAATGCTACTGATTTAACGTCAGCGCTGGCTTGGGGAAGGGAGGTCTAGAGGGATCATTCGTTGCTTGACTTCCCATATTTCATGTACCATTTTTCCAAACAGGGTCCCAACATTTAATGATCCAGACAAGCAGCAACTGAGTTTAATACAGGAGGAGCAGCAGGTACTGAGAAATGCAAGAGCAGGACAATCTGACGACTGTTCTGATTCTGGTGAAGAAGTCTAGAGATTGGGTGACCGTCCTGCCCTTAACGGCAAGGATAGTTGGGAGCTATGTCCTGCTACAAACCACAATGCTGGTGAAAGGGGGGCTGTTATGTGCATGCAATATTGACGTGTATGTTAAGCGGATGGAAGGGGGTTAAACATGTGGAAAGATTTTGGGATGAGTGATGTGGGCATTTGGGAGGGGGGGGGGGGGGGATATCTGCGCACCAGTACATTTGACCAAGTTGCCTTAACTTTGCATCGTGTGGCCCACAAATCATTTTTCTCATCTAACAAAATCCAGGGTTAAAGATCATACTCCAAGTAACAAAAGTTATTGTAAATTTTCTGCGTTGAGGGTCAAAAAAAAGTTTTGGGTAAAAGTGGTATAAAGATATTGTAAAAAAGAAAAAAAACGATTCACCCAGCAATCAATTTTTTAAAAATAAATTTACTGTACATTTTCTATTATGCGATTTTAACACTTTAAAAAAAAAATTGTTTTTTTATTTGTCATTTTTACAGATACACCCACATGTGTTCATATTATTGGGGGTTGGTAAATATACACATACCTCCCAACATTTAGAAAAACAAAATAATTTTCAAACCAAACTTCGCCCATAAATGCACAAATGGTGTAAAACTCCACCCACTTTTTGATAAGCCCCACCCTTTTGCAGCCTGTGACTCGGGATGTCCTGACAAAATCAGGTCAGTTGGGCGGTATGTAAACATTTTCCTTATAAATTTGTTGTGCGATTTGATGGCAGTTTAGCAACATGTTATCCCTACTCTACATTCATGACATAACTCCAATCGGAACACATCACCTTTAGGCATCACACCCACTGGTGTTAATAAATGCATTTTATAAGTGTTCTAAATCTACCGGTATATTAGAAACCATTGTTTCCAGTATCACATAAAATCACGTAACTGAGAAATGCCCAAAGCCCCTTCTCTCCTCCATTCCACACTTGAAATCAAGTTGGGATTGCTATTTGCACTCACTGGCATATAGCCCTTTTCTGAGCATGTGCAGATTGATTTTACGCAAAATGCCGCACCAATCGGGATTTTAGTTCCTTAATTAATCGGGCCCACAGAGAGCTGCAAATGCTGGCACAAGCACATGACAAATGTGCTACAAGAAGCTAACCCCAGTGGTCACCATGTGTTACCTTTACTGCCCTAAGTGTTCTTATGTAAGAATGTAAATGAAAGAAGCAACTTATGTAACAGTCATTCCACATCAGGGTTTCAAAGTGTCTGTTTCAGATTTTAATGAAATTTGGTATAATAAATGCTGCCATGGGTGTAAAGAACACCCCCAAAATCTTAGGCAGATATGTGCACTGGTTTTGAAGTTACATGCCTTTAAAATTGCACTTTAAAAAAAACATTAAAAACTATTTTTCCGTTAAAGTGCATTTGTAGCTCACCTGATTGTTCCAGAGAGTTGGGCAAGGTCTTATTTTAAACCTCTTTTAATGGGCTTTCATATAATATATAACAGCAGCATGTTTCAATAAAAATTTTGATTTTCTCAAAAAGTCATTATTTTTTTTTTACATTTTTGAAAAACATCTCAAAAATTGTTCATACTGTTAAAGTTTTATTTTGGGATCATCAACTACAAGAGCTTTCAGTTTTGAGTGATTCATAAAAATTGTATTTATTGAGGCACGGCACATCTGAGAAAATCAACAAAACAATATTTTTCCCAGTACACTTCATGAGAGGAATGCACGTTCCTCTTCAGAGGTGTTTGGGGCATTGCCTTCTCATACAATCACTTGCAGATAACATATGAAAGCGGGTGACCTCTGTTCTATTCAGCAGCAAGCCGGACAGAGAACACCACACTCTGTATACACTGCAATCTTGACATGTCATCTTAGACCTAACCGGACGCAAATCGTCTAGTGTAGGCTGCAGATCCCAATCACTACCTGAACGCGGTTGTTCAGATGTCAACTGTGATATCTGGTTGATGAGTGCTCTATATGATTAGGCCGCTCTGCCGGGTTGGGTACGAAATAATGATGCTCATTATTTCGACACTACTTACCCCGATGTGGAGAGACCGAAGGGCTCCTTCCCCGACCAGCGTGCAGGAGGACTTCTGTGTAAACCGAGTGGAAGTCATGGCTATCCCTGAAGAAGCCGGCGGCAGCTGATGACATCACCGATAACCGCGATGCAGTCATCGGTGCTGTGAAGGCGGTAATAGTTACATTAATAGTTACATTACTCCCTTCACGGCACCGATGACTGCGTCGCGGTCTCTCCACGTCGGGGTAAGTAATGTCGGGGTAGTCAGCATCACCACCAGCTCTGCCTGTGCACTAAAGGGTGAGGCCTTCTACTTATGGCCCATGTACAGGACGATCTGACGGAGATCCGCCAAGAGTACGAGTTGCCCTGTGTAGGACCGCCATCAGGGTATATTTTTACCTTTAATTTGACAAGAGAACATATCATTCGGAATTAGGTTCTACAGTCTACTCAAAGATATTTGAAACTACAATGCAAGAGCATTTTATGAAGTGCACAAAAGATATGCTGGAAAAGCTTACTATAAACTTATGTAGATAACATTGTCTGACAAATGACCCAGTGATCAAGAATGTCTGTGTTGTGCCGAGATTATTATGACGACAACAGCCCAGACCCTGACCCCTGATATGCACAGATCTGCACATCTGATGGACCCACCATGTTTTTAAGTAAATAAAGTGGCATAAGGTGAGTATTTATAGTATTTTCTCTCCCTGCGGGTAAGTAAACCTGAGTTCCTCATAACAAACATTGCTCACATTACAGAGATTATCTGACATACCTGCAAGACAGAGACATGCCTTTCTAGGGCAGACATTTCACACTACATTAGTGACATATTCACCCATTATAAATTTGTCAGAAGAATTGAATGTTCTGATCTTAACCCATCAAAATACTTTGTATTGGCATTATTCACATATTTCCTGTTGGGAGGAATCGTTTAAGGTCTCAAATACATGAGACAACAGGAGAGAGGTAGGGACATCCTTTCTCAGGCCCTGCTTATTTCTGTACACAAGACCTTCAGGAGGACCTAGTGAGAGAGTGACTTGGAAGGTTAGGTCCCAGCTAGAGTCCTACATCACCTATGTTCCTTTGGTGATTTATACACTTTCTATACACCAGGAATAGCAAGATAGTGACATCTTTTCTAAAGGATCAGATAACATACCATGCCATCTTCATACACCAGATTTGAGGAAGACATGGTAAGATAGTGACACCAGACCTCCAAGAGTGAAACAGTAACAACTCTTCCTATGCAGTTTCCCAGAACACTGCACCAGGTCCTACACCACAGATCTCCAGGAAGACATAGTACATAATACTATGCCATCCTCTATGTACCAATCCTCCAGGATATATAGCATAGTATATTAGGAACCGGTGCATGCTACAAATCAATCTTGTGATTTATGCAGTCATAGATATATTTCTAACATTTTGTACAGAAAAGCAGATAATCGTCATCTTACACCGTCTACTACAATATCTCACCTGTATAACTGACGCTCCTGAAGCTGAAATGAGATAAGAGAAAAGTTACAGCTTGAAAACAGTTGTTTGCGATTCTAATCCTATAAACCTTCTAGCGGGTATCAGGGAAGATTCCAAAACAGGGATCAGATCCACAAGCCGCGATTAATGCAAATTTTCTCGCAGTCATTCCCATAACTCATATTGACTCAATAGATCTGTAGCTGATGGCATTTTACTTGCATCACGTCCATACAGCAACACAATGGGCGTGATACAGAATGGCACAGGAGGAGTCTCTGTGTACAATTGATGCACTGCACATGTGCACAAGTGGGTCTTGAAAGGGCGTTCACATGCAATTCAGTACAAGCGTGCAGCCGCGAGTTAAGCAAGCTCCTTTGAGATGCATCTAAATTGTGAGTAACACGGATATTGAAATGTGTTACCTATGAGACGGGAATTTTGCCCGACATAAACAGAGAGCAAGTTTTGTAGTTTATGATAATATTTGTTGCATCTTCACTCTAGATGAAACTATGAAGCTTGCATGTCTCTTAAGATGAGTGCAAATCATAATGCATTTATGCAAATGGGGTATTTTTATGCTGACACTAATGTGCGCTAGACCTAATTTGCCCACACTGGTTACGTACTGATATTACATTGTTTGTAACAGCATCTAATGGTTTGTTGATTAAGCAACTGTAAATATACAAGACGCTAATCAGCTTGAAAACGCAGCCAGACACTGACAATCCATTAAATGAGGTCCAAGTGGACTAACTGGTAAGCAAGGCAATTACACTAAGTTGATATTATTATTGGCCATTGAGGGCTAAAGGATTTAAGTGCTTTAAAAAAGTGCACCTCAAATGGCTTTATCAACAGGTAATTTGTCATTTACACTAAAAAAAAAAAAAAAAAAAAAAAAAAAAAAAAAAAATCGCAATTGCAAATTTTCTTATCAATCATTTTCTTTAGATTTTGGTCCAATGAAATTAAAACTGGAGTTATGGTGAAGAATGTAAGGCTGCTGGTAATGGGATCATCACAGTAACTGATCTCTATCTAGTGTCAGCGAACAACAATATATAAAAACAACTTGAGGCCTAGATGCAATGGAACCTAGCTGATTCTTTAATTCTGTTAAAAGAACTTTGAATATGTGTGATGTAATGTGAGTGAGTGTGCGTGGCTTATATACACACAGATGATTGGGACAAGCATAGTTGTAACAAGCTTAATGGTTCCTAAACCAGTTTTAATGCTGTTGAGCCCAAAATGTACAAGAAACCGACTTATACATAGCTAAGTACAGCACAGTAAAGTAACGGACAATGGCGTAATGCATAAACCCAGTCTACTTATGTATGATGTCATTCTACATATAGTGGTTGGAAAGTAAAGTACTTATTCTGGATCTAAGTCTCTCTTGGACTGTTGAGTATTATAGAAGTGACACATTGTAATTGTCAGAGGAAGGCAGTCCCCCTATTGTGATTGATATGCAAATATGTAAATAATGACTCACGCTCTGATGAATTGCTATTAAACCTGTTAGTGTCTCATTGTCCAGGTAGTCAGGCACAGTCCTGCAGAAGAAAACAGGAGTTAATTAGTAATCATTAACAGCTTCCAAATTCCCTGGTAGCCTAGAATGTAGCCTGTACACTTGCCATAAGGTAAATACTGCGCAACCAAACCAGACATTCTGAGACAAATTAAACATTCTGTCACCCATAAGAATGTCTGAAATGTCACATGCTGCATATTGTAAATACTGAGAAGTCTTAGGTGCAGACCCATATATCTGCCTGTGAAGCGTGAATTCTGGGGTCATGCAGGTACACACCTTCACAAAGAATTTACTGCAGGTCTCTTTTGTGCTAGTGCGAACTGCAAATACATTATGGTGCATGTAGTCCTCCACTCCGCTCTCGGGAGCAGCCTCTAGACCCTGGAGCAGCCTCCACTCCACAACAGAGAGCGGCCTCTGCACCTGGGAGCAGCTGCGAGCATCCTCCACTCCGCTCTTGGAAGCAGCCTCTTCACCCTGGAGCAGCCTCTACTCCACAACAGAGAGCGGCCTCTGCACCTGGGAGCAGCTGCGAGCATCCTCCACTCCGCTCTCGGAAGCAGCCTCTTCACCCTGGAGCAGCCTCTACTCCACAACAGAGAGCGGCCTCTGCACCTGGGAGCAGCCGCGAGCATCCTCCACTCCGCTCTCAGAAGTACCTCCGGCAAGCTAGAAGTGCACCCCCAAGTCCAACCTCCTGCTGCTTTACTACCACCCCTTTCAACTAAATAAACTGCTCTGTCTCCTACACTACTGTTAGGTCTTCCTACAGTTTTAATGGAACAATGGTGTGGTGGACTGGGAACCCCAAGAAAGGGGGAATCAAGACTGAGGCACCGCTCATCAGCCTCAGATTCCTGTTGCAGCTATATCCCCTGTCCTGGAGATTGGTATTACATTACTGCTGAATGTGCTCCCTCCCGTCTGGATATCATGAACATGGTATCCCCCCTGTCAAAATGAAAACTAGTCCCAGGCCCTCTTTCTTGAGCCATCGGAATGGAAGTTAAAAACTTCTTTAATTCTTTCTTCCTCTGTCATCGTCCAAATAAGGAAAAAAAAGTATCCCACCTGTACACTATAGCCGACCACTGCAAAACGATTATAACCGGGAATCCCATTCACCGGCCAGCCAATCATAACTGGCCAGCAGGTGGTTTGCCGGCCATAATCATCTTGTGTCATTATGCCATAGTGTGTGGGCGGGTCATTTATATATAGGGATTTTTAGTATTGCTTTTCCATTTCAACTACGACAAACCAAGAAAGAAGAAAAGAAGATTGTTTTTGTAATTCTTTAATAAAGACAAGGGTTTTGAGAAGTCTTTTATTCAATTACAGTTTATTTTTAAATTTGTGAAGGTGTCTCTCCTCTGGGAGGCCTGGGGCTGGTTTTCATTATTGGTAACTAATGGTCTCTTATTTGAATTGGAAACCAGTCCAGCTTGTGTAGCACTGGAACGGATTTGGAATTTAGGGAGGCATGCTACCTGACTCAATTAATTCTTTTTTTTGTTAAGGTTAAACAGTGCAGTGTATGGGAACGGTCTTGTCTCATTAAAAGTATAGGGCAAGACCTGGTCTCCACCTGCTTAGAACTGGAGCAGAATTGAAATTATTTTGCAGAGTGGGAACAGCTGTGCAGCAAAGAATTTCTGGTAATGTCCCTTATCCACCCTATCTCATTATAGTAATCTCACTCTGCACTGCTCCGTAAAACAAGCTTGTAACACACATTGCTAGGATAGCCATCACTCCACTCAACTTGACCAATCTACCAGAGAACTGCTGTTCCTCCTAAATGTGGCCAACTTGTTTAGCAAACTTATGCACCTTGGTGGAAGTGCAGATGCATTTGTACCAACAGAGGTGCGTGGCAGATTTAAAGGCTGTATTTGCTCTGCAGAGAACGCGTTTCGCTCTTCATCGATGACTTTCTACTTTTGCAAACAAGTCAAAGTCAAAATGAAGGCAAGGAGAGGACCTCCCCTGGTGTTGTTGGCTTCTGCTTCATAAAGACAGACTTTAGACAAAGTGCTTGACAGGACACTGATGGGAGAAATAGAACAGTGCATACAGCGGCTATGGTCCATTGTCTGCTTAACACACCTTTGTGTGTACGGAATCTCCGCTCAGTGTACAGATTAATGACCCACATATCAAGCTGACTTTGTCCTATGTTTCTCAGGAATGAAGGAAGCTGACATCCAGTGTTACGACGCTCACCAAACAAAGAAAACACATGTAACATTTTCAATTCCCCTACCTGTTGCTCTGGACGGCCAGCTTATATACTGCATGGGTGATTTCTGAACACGCCATTATGGCACCGTGGCGAGTGTGCAAATCTGTTCCAGTCGCCAGAGGGAGGAGTCGTGGTAAAACTGTGATAGATAATATCAGATTTGCTATTCTCATTCATTGACCAACAGTAAGACCTATTATACAGCTCTGGCAGGAGAGTTCCATTGGGGACTTTTTACAATGTACAAAGTAGGAAAGTTTTATTCACATGACTATTTGGTGGGTGGATTCAAGTGTCCAATCAATGTACCTCTGTTCAAATACGGACAATACAAACATCTCTGCTAATGAAGGATGCAATGGAAGGGGAATACAGTGATTACAGTATTTTCACACCTTCAGACAACTTTAATTTACTGGCTTGTACACTCTACCCTGTACCTTCTACTATACAATATGCTCTATCTTTGTGTTTTTCACTAAAGCCTTTACAGCATCTGGACACAGCTGCATACAGAGAAATCCCAACTGCAGCCCAAGCACACAGCAGCACTGGGATCTGTTTTACCCACAGGCAACAGAAATAACAGTAATTTAATCCCAAGGGCCAACACAGTTGCCACCCCACATATATACAACGTGCCCTCCACTCTTCCAACATAAAAGACTAAATTTCATACACACATGACGCTTTCTGCCTGATAGATAGAAATGTATTGGTGAAAAGCACAGAATGAGGTCAGAAAGACAAAGTCATACATTTAGAAACAAAATTTCAAGAGAGTTGAAAAATCCCGCTGTATCGCACTTAGAAGTTGATCTGGCATCCATCGTCACATAGATGGACATGGTTAAATGGCTGTGTAACAAAACTAAGTAATTGTAGGGATCAGCAGCATAGTGGGCCAGTTAGCCAAGTGAGCCAGCCCAAGGTAGCCCACAGCGCTGCCAGCCCCTGGTAGGGAGAGTGGTAGAGGGACATCTTACA
This sequence comes from Mixophyes fleayi, assembly GCF_038048845.1. Lineage (NCBI taxonomy): Eukaryota > Metazoa > Chordata > Amphibia > Anura > Limnodynastidae > Mixophyes > Mixophyes fleayi. Next base: position 206,273,554 of record NC_134407.1, on the reverse strand, counting down.
ATATGCAATGCTCAGCTGCCATAAAGGAAGGGGCGAAGAAATAAAAAAAAAAAAAAAAATATATATATATATATATATATATATATATATATATATATATATATATATATATATATATATATATATATATATATATATATATATATATACACATACATACACATACATACATACACACACACGCACATACAGACATATATACATGCACATACCTGAAACACTAATTATTTCTCTAACACCTGGCTGCTATGATATTCATATAGAACTTGTAGTTCAATACTGCCCCACTTCAGTTCTATCACTTTGCATCAATGATTGTTTCAATATTGGAGCGCGCTAGACAAAATAACAAAGGCTACACTACGTCAAATGATTGCTTTAATAAAGTAACTTAAACTACTTTATAAAACAATCTCTTGCTCTTTTCTAGACTTTGCTATTTTGTCTAGTGCCCTCTACTACTGAAACAATTTCCGTGTACAGCAGCGGGCACCAATCCTCTGAGAGACGTTTAATAGCTTCACACACAATCTGGTGCGTTAGCCATAATCCATAGGGGGTGAATATAAAGTAACGGCCTGTCAAGGAGGCAGAAATGTGTTCAATATAAATAAAATGCACACAAAATAAAAACGTACCTGTCTTGGTCATGTATACAGAGGCGATTGATGTGAGGTTGTGCAAAGCTTTGGTGGAAAGTTCACGTACAACACTGAAAAGAAAAGACATCTTCTGATGAAAACGTATCTACATTAAGCAGGTCATGGCTTACGTACTTATATTCTTTTGTTTTCTTGTTAGGGTCAACATTTAAAGATATGCAAAAGTTGACCGTTATGGTTCATTAAGTACAACAATACATAAGATACCACACAAAACTATACATATTTTCTAACTTACCCTGCCGAAAATAAAACTGAAACGGCCTCTATCCACTGTTATTATTACCAGAGACCATTCTCGAATCCCTTTTTAATTGGAGACAAAAGAGCTGTATCGGAGACAGGGGACTGTGGTCTACAGCTCCTGGTTTGGGAGAGTCGGTTATTTGAAGAAGATGCAGGAAAATTTCAGGAAAAGAGATGGATAGTTGCCTAAATATATTATTATACAAATACGTAAGTTGGAGACAGGTAGTCCTTATTCCTCTGAGTGTGATCAGACATATTTACTGTCCCGTTGCTGAGGACACAGGAAATATCAGCAATAGACTGCAATACAACAGAGTTCTCAGGGGCCAGTGATGGAGCAATGATTTTGTACAGTATCTATTGAATAGCTCAGATAAGGAGGATCCTTGTTTAGCTCAGCGGGAGACCACAAAAGAAACAAAGCACCAAGTAACATTCGCAAACATTTGCTTATGCTTTAAAAATTTGTTATTACCTATATATTTACGGTAGATTTCAAATCCGCATTATTTTTTCTGGCCCCCATGAAGGAAGACGCAACTCTCTGCAAAAGCTGTGACAGCCTCCAGTGCCCAACACACACACTGTGCCAGCCTCCAGTGCCCAACACACACACTGTGCCAGCCTCCAGTGCCCAACACACACACTGTGCCAGTCTCCAGTGCCCAACACACACACTGTACCAGCCTCCAGTGCCCAACACACACACTGTACCAGCCTCCAGTCCCCAAAACACACACTGTGCCAGCCTCCAGTGCCCACCACACACTGTGCCAGCCTCCAGTGCCCACCACACACTGTGCCAGCCTCCAGTGCCCACCACACACTGTGCCAGCCTCCAGTGCCCACCACACACTGTGCCAGCCTCCAGTGCCCACCACACACTGTGCCAGCCTCCAGTACATAAAACACACAAAAAGTACCCGAAGAGCACAGGTGCATAGTATTTACCCTGGTAACCCAACTAACATGCTGCACTCCATTCATTGTCTATGGACAGACATAAACCAGCTCTCAGCTTTAAGTATCAGGATTTCTCACTGGGTTATATATGATTTTATTACAGTTTCTACTGAACAAGAAAACAATGTCTCTTTGAAGACAGATTTAGGGAATTACAGATGTCAGCAAAGAAAGTGTTATGTCAATAAAACTAATACATCAAAATAATAAATACTAAAAACATTCAGCCACAACACAATAGCACGTGTTAGATATAAATGTTTCACACAGACAGAGACCACAACTTAGGGGTTTTTTAGGACGAGAGAGGAACTAAGGTGTGAATAATTAACTGCCACAAAAAGACAAAATACATGATGTCAGAGGTGCTGGGATGAAGACTGCTATTGTGTTATGACAAAGAACAGCTATATATCACACGGGAGCGTCTCTTTCCAAACTTCAAATGTGCACAGGCAGCAAATATACGTATGGGGTAAATTATACATCCACACAGGAGGTCTGCAAATATACATATATGAGACACTGCAGGTGTGGTCATTACTAATGTCTTTATCATGTATACATATGGTGGCCACTGTAATGAACTAGTAATAATACCATTAAAAACACTGACACTTATAATTTACAATAGACTGATATAATGACAGTAGTAATATTACCAGATTAATCCAGTCGGTTACTGCCTAATTAACAATTGTCAATGGCATAACAATAGCAAATGGGGCACTTGCCCATAACACAATCAGCAGTGATTGCGCACACACTATACCAGCCTTGGATGGCCCCCACATACATACATACATAGCACCAACATCGGGTACCCCTTCCAACCCAACACAAACTATATCAACTTTGTGTGTCCCCAAACACTCCATCATCTTCAAGAAAACCACATAGCATTGCCTCTCCCCATGTCCATGCCTATTGCCCAAACACACACTTTACCAGCCTCCAGAGTCCCCACACTTTACCACTCTCCAGGGCTCCCATACACTGTACCAGCCTCCAGTGCTCAACACACACTGTACCAGCCTCCAGTGCCCAACACACGCCGTACCAGTCTCCAGGGCCCCCACATACCGCAGCAGTCTCTAGGGCCCCCATGCACTGTACCAGCCTCCAGTACCCCATACAGTATATCAGTTTATACTAACCACCTGTACTTGACACACATTATGTCAAACCTCTGTGCCCAATACACAAATCCAGCTTCTCATACCACACACTATACATATACCAGCCTGCCATGCCCCCAACCTATACCAATCTCTACTGTCCGCACAAATACTACTCCAGTCTCCTGTAACCCACACATTATACATATTTCCCTGCCCAAATTATACCAGTTTTGACAATGGCATTTTAAAAAAGTCTCCATCGTCTGCCGTCACATTATAGCAAACTTCAGTGTCCCATTACAGAGTTTCTATTATTGCTTAGGAGAGAGGAGTCAACCGGACTAGGAGTAGATATATAGGTACTACCCCTTAATAGGTCGAAATAAAGACTATTTAGAATAAATTAAGTCCCAAAGGGTGCACCCCAGACACATAACATTCAAGTAACCAAAGAGAGAAAGAGTGTACATAATAGGGGCACTCTGTGGCAACCAGTACATAACAATAGATAGGTATGCATTCAAATTATACTAAACAAGCAGGATTGGTTGGTGTGAAGAGCGAAATAATTGAAAACAACAGATAAAAGACAAATGCACTATTGAAATTTCAAAATGCAAAGCAAATTGCATAGCATTGCTGCCACTATCAATATTCAATTATTGTGCATACAAGTATATAATCCGCTAACTTTTTCACTAACATAGTCTCAGGGTTATGTGGATGGTATATATAAAGGACTGATTTTACTTCGTTTGGTAATTATCCTTTAAAATTTTCTCATTTGGATTATAATTTCATATCAGTCCCTATCTAGCATGCTTCCAAAGGAACGCTCAAATATATTATATACAATTTATTTCCTGAGCGTAATGCAGGATGTCATCCGAATTACAGGAGAAAGTATACATAGAAAATTCTCAATAAATTCTCTGCTCAAAGAGAGATCATATACTCCTCCTTAAAGAACACAAATCCCTATAATCACGGAGTTATATTTCAACCTCAACCTGGTAAATTCTCTACATCAAGCATAATAAACTATGAGGCTATTATATAACATAGCAATTTGCAGACATAAATCGTAAACTGCCCATCCAGAAACCTTGCTCCCTGTGATCGCCGGATTATGTGAGATACCCTGATCTTGGGGCAGGGGACAAGAGAGGCAATATATAACCCCTGAGAAATTACAATTCAAGAAATCTTCTTCTCCATATTTTGTCATATTAGTCTTTATACGTTTTGGTGGAGACTGTATATTGACAATGCTTTACATGTTCCGCATTTGTAAAAGCCTTTCAGTCTCTCCGAACTACTGGTCTTCCTATGGAGATGGCTATGTACCAGTCTCTCTCTCAGATTCCTTGCTCTTCTCCAGCTAAAGGACAGCCGTTCGTTTAGATTTTCCTTAAGATCTTTGTCTGATAAGAACACATGCCAGTGTTTCTGAAAGATTGTTTTAAGCTGTTTCCATTCAGCACAATAAGCACCAATCATCCTTACATAGATTTTCTTTCTTGAGAGTCTGTGCAGGAAATATCAGAGAATCTCTGTCTTTTTTTTTTAAACAAAATTCTTCATTTCACATCGGGTTCTGTTGCTGTAACCCCTATGTTTCAATCTTAAGTTTAATTTATCTGATCTTTGGATATATGTTGAATCAGAATAATTAAATTTGACTCTTAATAGTTCTCCTTTAGGAATCCCTTTGGTAACAGGCGGGAAGTGCGCACTTGAATGACGTAAAATTGTATTCGTAGCCATCCTTTTTGTATAGATATCAGTACTCAATGTGCCCTTCACAGTTTTATGGATGGTCAAATCCAATAAATAAATAGATGTAGTATCAATTTCAGATGTTAATCTAAGGTTCAGGTGGTTGGTATTTAGCATTGCGGTGAACGCGTGAAAATGGTCAATGTCTCCATCCTATAAAATCAGGATATCGTCGTCGTACCTTAGCCACATTACTATGTGGCTAGTAAACTTCTTGTTGGCATCTGTAAAGACGTATTTCTGCTCCCACCAGCTAAGAAAGAGATTAGCATAAGTGGGAGCACAGGCTGTTCCCATCGCGGTCCCCCTTGTTTGTAAAGAGAAACCTTAATTGAAAAAAAATGTTTTGCTTGAATGAACTTTAGAAGTGTCAGGATAAACTAATTACTTCATATCCGCATTGGTTCCCATGTTAAGAAAATATCGGACAGCATTCAAACCCTGCTCATGATCAATGTTTATATACAGAGGCTCAACGTCAGAAGACGCCAATTTAGTATTGGGACTAATTGCTAGCATTCTCCAAAAGCGATCCAATGACCAAAATGATTGGTCTTCCTGGGGGATTGGTCTCGTTTTTATATATTTTTGGTAATACATAAATTGTTGGTGTTTTAGGATTTTTAACCAAAAATTCATAATCAGAATTTGAGATAATTCCCTCTTTAAATGCGGATTCAATTATTCTCTGATACATCTCAACAAAGTTGGCAGGAGGACTGAAAATCAGACGTTAGTAACAAGATGTACTGCTTAATTGACAATGAATTTCAACCATATATTTATCATATGGCCACAGGACAATGTTACCTCCCTTATCTGAGGGTTTTATTATAACGTTGTTCCAACTTTCTATTTCTTGTAAAGCTTTAATTTCTGTTTTATCAAGATTTTTATTTAGATGGCGAGTCTGTTTATGCCTAAGAAAAAGGGTATACAGATCTTTTGAAACCAGTTCAGTATATACTTTCTTTCCGGACATTTCATTGTGTCCACAGAGTAAAGAAGATTTATTTTTTAGAATGACTTTCGTCAATATCTTTATCAATTACTCCACCCTCCAAGAAGGTGTTCTGAAGTTCCTCAAGTATAACAAGAGCTTGTTGATCTTCCTCATTATTCTAAGAGACATTAGATGAAGAGGATTGACCAGTGGTATGTGTCTGGAATTCATATAGCTGTTCATTCCCCAAGTTAGCATCTGTCACCTAAGTTCTCTCAGTTTTGTTGGTATGAAATAATTTATCATCAGCTATTTATATAGCGCCACTAATTCCGCAGCGCTGTACAGAGAACTCACTCACATTAGTCCCTGCCCCCATTGGAGCATACAGTCTAAACTCCCTAACATACACACACAACGAGAGAGACTAGGGTCAATTTAATAGCAGCCAATCAATCTACCAGTATGTTTTTGGAGTGTGGGAAGAAACCCACGCAAACACAGAGAGAACATACAAACTTCACACAGATAAGGCCATGGTCGGGAATCGAAAACATTACCCCAGTGCTGTGAGGCAGAAGTGCGAACCACTATACCATTTTCTTGAAAATAAGGCCAGGCTATTTTCCCATTCAAAGTGGTCCATATTTTGGACCGACAAAAAGGACAAGCCTTTACGAAGAAGGCTGATATGATTTGATTCAAGTTTCTTATCAGAAAGATTAATAATTGTTAAGGTGGTCTAAGTCTGTTCTCGTCTCTGAATCCTACGCTAGACCATTTCTTCTTGGTTTCCCATTCGTTTTCACCGATTTCCAGCCCACCCCTTCGTATTTTCTTTTATCTGTACCGCCTCTGTCTGAGGTCATGAAGCCCCTTTCTAAAAAATCTTTCTGAAAAAGGTCTCTACCAGAAAACTAAATTATTGGAGGTTTCAGCTTCTGAAGAATCTACTTCTGAAGTAGAGAAAGATGTATTGGATGTTTTTGACCTTCTTATATCCCATTTGAAGACCCGGTTTTGTGCATAATCTTTTTGATCTCTAACAAATTTATTCTTCTTTTTATCAATAATTTGTTTGTCATACATATCTAATTCTGTCTGAGGTTCTATTATACCAGCCTCGTACCTCCCCTTCTGCTCCTGGTAATCCACACAATTTACTGTTTTGTACTTAATATCACTGCGGAACACCAGAAGACCCAGCAAGTGCTGGAGTAACGTCAGGCAGATATTTCCCTGGATTATGTATCTAAAATATTGTGTCCGAATCTAAAGCCTGCTCTATGGTGAGCTAGGCCTGGAGCAGGGTAAGCTGCAATTGCTACCAGGGTCCTTATACCCGCAAGGCCTTAAGACTAGAAGCACCAATAACATACATATTAACTCTTTACACAATATCTGTAGTGATGTCATCACCCGTAATCAATGAGTAATGATGTCATCACATTATTCATCATATAATACACACTTGTGTATTATAACATATATCACACTCCTCACTGTTCATTATGTATGCAATCATGTATCACCTAATATAAATGGCAGTGGCCTTTCACAGCCATTTAAGACACTAGGCCGCAGACTGAATTTAACTAATATCAGATTTATTTATTTTTTTACATTTATATTTATAGTACATCCAATTTATTTTCTTTAAGTAAAAATTAGCTTTCTTATTATACCATTATTTGTGCTTCTTTTTACCTTCTTTTTGCTCCCTGACATCCGTCTACTTAAGCAGTTGTTGTGGTCTTTAACCAAATATACACAAAACATAACATATGCTACATAAACACACATTTTAGCTTAAAAACATTGTAAATATGCATATTCATAGAATAATGAAAGATCAGACTCCTTTATCTAACTACAACTCGTGAGAGAGAATTGTACCTAATGCGTCTATCCTTATACTATGTGAACAATCACCCTTTTGTAAGGGAGACGTTTAAACACAGCACGGTGGCGCAGTGGTTAGCACTTCTGCCTCACAGCACTGGGGTCATGAGTTCGATTCCTGACCATGGCCTTATCTGGAGTTTGTATGTTCTCCTCGTGTTTGCGTGGGTTTCCTCCGGGTGCTCCGGTTTCCTCCAACACTCCAAAAAAACATACTGGTAGGTTAATTGGCTGCTATTAAATTGACTCTAGTCTGTCTGTGTGTGTGTGTTAGGGAATTTAGACTGTAAGCTCTATTGGGGCAGGGACGGATGTAAATGAGTTCTCTGTACAGCGCTGTGGCATTAGTGGCGCTATATAAATAAACGATGATGATTTAGATTGTAAGCTCTAGCGGAAAAGACGTTGTCACCTTCTGCATCACTGTATTTACCTCTGTTATCACCGTATAATACATAGGTGATTTTAATATATGTATAAACTAGTGGAAATACTTTCTGTATAAAGCAGGAGTTCTGATGTCATCTCTTATAATCTGTGAATTCTGATGTCATCATATCAGTGTTCAATAGACAAACCCGTGCAATTTAAAGAATAATGCACCCCTGAGTGTAAATAATTAAGGATATTACAAGTCACCCTGGATTTCTGAGCTCACAGCACTCCTCAGTGACTGCAACTATCCATATAATTTATAGCCATGACTACATTATTCCAGGTATCTTTAATCTATCTCCCTAAAAGCTGTTTAACATGGCATGGCTATATAAATAATAGTGTAAGATAAATTGCTATCCACGTTTGTGTAACCTCGCCTGACCTGCAGGCTTGTCTCCTCCAGGTATTGTATATATAAAAAGAATGTTGCTGGTGGCTGTGCTATTTTCACCTGAGATTTGCTGTATTTTCTGTTCCACCTGTTTGTCTGGTTTAGGTCTTTGCACAGGTGACTGCCTGCAGTGTCCGTTGTACTGTAATCCGAGCTGGGCACATTCACAGCACGGCACTATATTCTGTTCCACCAACACCAGGAAACAGAGTGGAACCGTGTAGTTCCCCACTGTACGAAAGGGGGCAGTAGTGGATTCTGGTTTCAAGTGTCCATAAAAGACTTCGGACTCTTATCCATGTGGACACGCGAGTGCTACTTGTTGGATACCAGACCAGAAAACGGACAGCAGGACCTGTTCATCAGAATTATTTTCATTCCAAAGGCAGCACTACTAGACCAGTAAGCAAAGTCCAGATATGGTTTGCCCCTTCCATAGACCCGCACTATATAATGGAACTATAGCTGTATTAAAATGGATGAACTGTACTCTTCTACATTTCCTTGGCTGCCAGACCAACTGGCCTCAGGGTGCCATTAATCAGACTTGCTTTGTTTTCATTGGACGCAGCCAAGTCCCTGAGAAAAGCTTCCCAAATGAAAGCAATGAGTTGGGCTGTGTTACTAAAATGTCGTGTCAGCGGCTCATAACGTTTCATACTCAATCAATCCAGATCCAATCAGATTTTGACTATGATGAGCCAACATACAATGATCAACTAGGTCTAACTGATCAACCAAACCTGCATCAAATGTTTTCTTTTCTCATGCACCAAATTGAAACTACACCTAACCCACAATACATATAAAAAAGGCACCATATAGAGTGTGTAAGTATATTTAAAAGCTTCAGTACCAACCGAAGGGGTGTCAGAAGCCATGTTGTTCTTAGCAAGAAGGATCTTGTCAAACACACAGAGAATTATTCAATTACAGGACCAGAGATGATCGTTGTGACTGAAAATAGGGCTAGATTTGGCTAATTTTTGCTCACACCCTAGACACGGAGAAATGACGTGCCAAAACACCTGCGCCAATTGAATTAAATAACTTCCACTGTAACATATACCTTTAAGATACAGATATGCAATTCTTCTCTCAACATGAATTATCCAGGAAGTTTTGAAAATCTAAAGAAAAACAAAACTGCTATCTTTCAGTATAATGTCTTACACACACATATACTCCCAGCCAATGAGAGGAACACATGCAATTTAGTCTATTTTAGCCATCCTGCATCCAAATCCCCACACCCAGAAAAACCCCAGGCCCCAACCATTCGGCACAGTAGATCCTATACATCTCCAGGAGACTGCGTGTTCAGTAATGGATAAGATGAGCTCAGAGGCCGTGTTGACCTGTGTGATAACAAGCACAGTTTAGTGGCACTAGTGGCCGAAGCTTTGAAGCGGAGCAGCAGACTGTTGACAGAAACACTGAACCTTCCAGGTGTAGCCTGTGGGGGGGAATATCTAACAGACCCAAACTCCAAAATACAACACAAGTTACTGTAAACAGCCAATGTGTGCAAACACAACAACCCTCTGCATTCAGGCCCAGGGAAACTGATCTTGCTGCTGCAGGTTTACACTAGCTGGGCTGCCCCTGCTTCTTTAGCCTGTGCCATTACCAGCTGGCAGTAACTGGAAAACACACACACATTTCAGGTAATGTTCCCAATTCTGCATAATAAGTGTGATAATATACCCAAGTAACGCATTGTAAGTACTGCATATTAGGTGGGTAATGTTCACACTGTGCGACAATGGTTATAATACACAAGCGATAATGATATAGGGATATATGGATAATGATATATTATAATACAGATATAAATAGTTAGTAGTGGCTTAATCACATTAACATGGGTCATAAATACTAAAGAATCATAAGGAATAACTTGCCCACGAATGTAGGAAACATGGAATATTGAAAATCACCTCAGAGTTCTGTTACCAGTATAGAAAAGTATTGGCTGTGTAGCTTCACCCTGACTTGTAGAATATTACTACATATTTTAAATAACTTATTATAACACAGACCACAAGACACCTATAGAGGGAATCTGATTTTTTTGAACTCACATGTCCCAATGGTTAATCTTCATCTCGACCAGGTGATCGATCATGGACGTGGTGTATTCTGGGAATCTGGCCACGAACGCACTGATAGGAGATGACGAAAACAACAAAATGGTTTTATGATGTGGTTACCGTTATGGGCAGCATTTCTTTCGTCAAACCATTACATGGTCTTAGCCGCTTTTAAGCCTATCAAATCACTAGGAGGTATTGACAGCAGAGATATATATAAGGAGAGACTATCAGCTATATCCATAGTCCAAAATGTAATACATGCATTATATTACACGAGCTTTAGCTGAGTACACAGTAAAAAAATAGGTATGTAATAAAGGTTTCTAAATTACCTGATGTTTAGGAAACAATTGGCTCGGTTCCCGACTGCAAAATAGTCCGCTGCAGTCAATATGTCGATGCCATGTGGAAAAGTACCCTGTCAGCACAAAAATTGGGAATATATGATTTCATGGTACTTTCCAAGGTGAGGGACCAGGAACTAGCAGTAAAATGGTTTACTATGGTTCACAGCTAGTTGTATTATATTTATGGGAGTGCAATGCTGTAGAGGATCACAATTTCATAGACATCTGTTCACATCCTTATTTCTGGAGCAATGAGATTTTAATAGTGTCAGAAGTCTATAAAGACATTTATGATGAATGGCAGGGGCTGTTTTAATCAAACTATTTATTTTGAGGCGAGAACCTAGATTACTCAGTATCTATGATTGTAGCATTAGTACTTCATTCTCACAGTTACACAGATAAGACCATTATTTACCAAAATCCCTGACTGCAGTGTTATGAGGTAAAACATTCTTTACCCAGAATTCCATACTGTAATGTTAGTATTGTACAAAGTATTCAGGTCAAATGTCTGGTGGCATTATTAGTACTGAGGTAAAACAGTTCTGCATCCAGAAATTACACTTCACTTTGTATGACTGTTGTCGCACAACTGTGACCATTTCCTGAAGTGTAAAACACAATCATGTTACACTGAAACAATACAGTGACATGTGTTTAACGATCTAAATTATGGGAGCGTCAGGCCATGGGCCAGGGTTGACATTTGTTGTGGATTTGGAATCTGAAAAGTAATGCTGAGCATTACTGATTACCCTGGTTAGCTAATTACTTGAGCCTTGGATGCGGTGCACTACACAGTTGTTTTTTCCCAAAAGTTTTCATGTAGTTTGAGGTGACAGGAAGCATGAGGAAACATAAATTTTCATACGATCAACAAGTTCCTATGTTTCCATATTACAAATTGTGGACATTGAAGTTTGCTTGCATTAGTATTTCTTGTGTTTAAGACAAACCCCAACTTTCTGTAATTTTCAAAATATTTTCTTAAGGGTACCGCACTCTGTTGTATTACCTGTTCCTATGGTTTCTACAAATATCACTTCAGAATGAATGCAGCCATTTTGTTATCTGCTTCATGGATGTTTATAAACAATCATAAGAATGTGGCCTATCAATATATACGGGGAGCCAGAGCTTGGTAATATCACTGGTACAGCAACTCAATTCACTTCCGCCAATAAGAAATAGGTTAAACATTTTCAGTGACTGCTGGGAAAACAGGGTCACATTGGAGCCCAGGCTGACGAGTACTGAGAGGATGGAGACAATAAAAGACCTGCCTGCGTGCCCGCACACGAGGGGTTAAGGCAAATCGCTGTGAAAGTTACTGTACCTGTCTCCCCACATTCTCCTGGAAGGCTGCCTGCAGAACACAGAACAAACAAAGACAAAATGAGACACCTCTGCTTATAACCAAACACCATCCCATGAATTCAAAACAAACAGGCTGCTATATAAATGACCCATGGCTCACATCCTGACATAAAGCGTACATTGTTTGCTGCGGGAGATGGGACAGATAATGGTGGTGGGCTTGCTGTCCTCGCAAAATCCTCCTAGGTCGCTGAGCGGATGTAAACTAATCGCCAGCCTTCCTGGCCCACAATTTCAAAAATAAGTTTAGCAATGTCTGTGTTACTTCCACTAATTTAGAGGTTTTGCACGAAGAAAATAACTAGACTATTTGTGAGGCTCCCGTACAAGATCTACACGGTCACTGAAAATAATGATGATGATAACACCATCACCACTACCAACAGGTGTGCAAAGGGGGAACCAGTGTGCCTACTGACGGATTTTCAATCAGATCCAATCGTCATGTGACCCAATCCCAATACTGGATTTTGATAAGGACATTTGCAAGTCGTTGTAAACCTTACTTACAGAAGGTTGGGGCCTGATCTATCTAACATGCTCATACTGACCATCCAGATCAGCGTGACAGAGTCACCTCAACATTAAGCGGCAATTAGTCACCGACGCGGTAATGAATGCACGGAATAAACTCCAAGTGTGTGATAACAATGTGGGTGTAACGACTGGAGGGAAAGGACCTGTGTACCCCTCATCAGCTTTGCTGGCTCATCCTTGAAACAATCCTATATCTTACAGTTATCTATAAATGAAACTTATAAAATTATACAGTAACTAATTGGGACAAGGATCTATTCCATATTTGTGTTACCTGCCTGCCAGTGCCACTTAGTGTTATTTCTCTGTGCTATACATTTTATAAAGTGCTGTGTGCACAATAAATATACATACATTCTTACTACGTTAATAAACCAGTTTTAATATTGTTTCTTTTGTAAAATGATACACAAAAGAAAAAATATTAAATCATGATCAATAATTATTTTTTTAAGTCTGTAAATCGAGTTACCCACAATAACGGTTATGGTTGCTTATTTTTGGTTGATAATCTACAGAATAGCTCTAGAGCAAACCTGTGGCTCTCCTTGTGTTGTGAAACTACATGCCCCAGCATGCTTTGCCAGCAGATAGCCAGACGATAGCTGGCATGGAACTCTGGGACGTGTAGTTTCAGAACACCTGGAGAGCCATCGGCTGCCCAGGCCTGGTCTAGAACATCCAGGAACATGAGAGAGGCGTTGTGAGTGGAGTTGAAGGGCCCCCGTGTATGTTTGTTACATTACAAACAATCACAGCAACCTACATGACTCTGGAGGGACAGTTCTGTAATGCTAGCCCGGGGCTACAGTTACAAGTCTCTGTTGTTAAGAGGAGGAATAAACACCTAGTAGACATACATGACACCTGGGATACTAGACACGGCTTGGCACCAACTGGCTGCACATGCATCCCAGGGGGGTGGGTATACTACATTACTGTTTGACAAGCACTATTTAAAAAAAGAAAAATTGACCACAAATCAATTACTGACGAATAAAACAGGCATAAAATAAGAAGGAAAAAAAAAGAAAAGCTTTGTTTAAAAGTAATTGTATGATAAGGCTAAGAAAGAGTTCTCTACAAAGACCTTTAAGGTCTTGTGCTGTGATTTGTACATGACAACAGGAGTTGACAGCTGATGGGGATGGAGGAGCACATTTAAGGGAAAATAAGGGACGTACTATAACTTTCATACGTAATAGGGTTGAGATTATAAATTGGTTTAATATACAATCTGTAAGCCTCATAAAACAACCTACTGACCTTGGCTGCTGTTCTCCAACACATTATTTACACCACAATTTTAGGTAAATACAGGTGTGTTGTGTAAGGCGCAAATGTATCAAAACTGCACATGATACCACGATTCTTTGTGAACGTTAAACAAGACGCTAGGACACAGGACAAAGAACAGTGAGCTAATAATGAGAAGACAGAACAGGATAGCTCTCCGCGTGGCTTACCGAAGCTGCTCGCCTGCAGTTCACATCTCGGTCAAAGATCGCAGCGATCAGCAGAGCACTGCAAGAGATTGGGGGGAGATTACTCAGATGTCAGCTTCTCATGGGTTAAATACATAGTGGAACACAGATTCTTGCAGAAGCTAAAGAAGCACTCGGCTACGTTAGTCTATGATTAACGCGGCACTAGTAGTATTACCTTTAATACAGTAATTTTAACCCAGATTTTTACTAGCGGCCCAAGAGGTGCAAGCAAAAACCAGCATTAAAATTACCATAGTAACGGTAATACTGCGCATTTTTACCGTACTAACGATAATAGCGCGCAGGACGTGTTATTCCTAGAATAACGAGGCCAAACTGAATTGGCCCCTTAGTGTTCAAAGTCCAATAATAAACACAGAATAGGTTATTTGGCCCCAAAACTACTTCATGCAAAGTTTTTATTAACCCCATTACCCCAATAATGCATTGGGGGGATATAGATATATATATATATATATATATATATATAAACAATCATGCTTTCACTAGCACTAATAAAAAAAAAATGAATGGTTTTGAGAACAGAGTCCATTGGTTCCAGACAGTAACCCCACACCCACTTTTTCCTGTGGTCACGTTTGACTTGCTGTTTCACTGGTATTTTCAGTAGTGGGTAACAAGCTAGATGGAGATCCAATATAACCAGTTCGGTATCTGACAAACAAGGAATACATTTCAGCTTTCAAAGTATTTTTTTTTTCTTTCATATGAAAAATATCCAAAATATTTATTTTGGGTCCAGCAGAACAGTTCTGGCTTTAGTATAACTCACTGTTCACCGTCAGGTTTTTTTCTTATTTACAACAGACACACAACTCATCCAGTTTACAAAATAGGAGGAAGAGTCTATCACTTGCACACAGTGCAGGAAGCCATGTTGTAGACTGAACCAGAATGCAGCCCATCGATTCTCCAGGTATTTATTGGTGATGTCATTGCTTTCTCTTAAACTGATTGCATTATCGCAACACAGTCACAAAATGGCTGCCTGCACGTCTGTGACAGGTGATGTTTACATCAAACTTACACAGAACACCTGAAGTCCAACAATATCGAACAATATCTACCAACTCTTAGATGTCATGATGCCATACATTTCATTTAATGGTCACTTACAGAGGTAAAAACATGAGAAATCTACATAGAAACAATGGAAACCACATACTAGACCTGCCACTAATACTATTTATTTCCTTAAATAAAAATTATCATATATGAACCATGGAAAAAAACATGCTGCCCAATGTTAGTCTGACATTCCACTGCAACCGTGTTACGCATGAAAACAGAACGTCCCCCATCCATTACAGCATGCTGGGCCAACCGGTGACTCTCCAACCACCTGAATGGTAGACGCATAAACCCTCCAGTTAGTTCATGTATACTATTCAGCTCACATGTTCAGCCTCTGATATATATTCACTTTAAACAGGGGCGAGCTCTTTAAGTACTTATGTAGTCAAGTTGTGTGAAACGCGTTCAGTCTGAGTCATGTGATGCAAGTGAGCGGCACCAGCGCCATAGGTACTATAGAAGGCAGAAAACAGGTACAAAAAGCACTTCTTCCCTTTGTAAAACAAGTTCTTCACACCTTTCATATCTTCACCCATTGTTACACATTGCATTGTGCAGCTATGTCACCAGTGGACAGAGCTTGCTTATGGAGTCTATGCTTGAGAACAAAGAAAATCAACAAGGACAGCACCCGGCCCCGCCCCTTACGCACTGACTGTCGGTCGTAACGTCATAATATCCGACATTTTCAGTGAGGAGAGGCGCAGAGAGGAGTCTGGACTTGAAGAGAAGAAGACAGAAGAAAACAAGAAGAAACAGAAAAAAGGCCGCCAAGTAAAAGGTGAGTAAAGGAACAGAGGGGCAGCCCTGGAATAAAAGGGGCAGTGTGATAAAGGATTCGTGTAATAAAAGGGAACTGATGAAGGAGCACAGTGTGATGGTGAAATGGCCCAAATATTATTATTATTTATTTTGACCAAACTACTTAAAAAACAGGACTACTCTAATTATTTTGGCTTAGGGGTGCCTTGAAAAACTTATGGAGACCCTAAGGGTGCCTTGAACTCTGAAAGTTTGGGAACCAATGACTTAGAACACAGCTATGCAATTGTTCTATACCTCAAAGGTTTAAAAACAATCATACGAAGTGTCGTTTAACGGTTTAAGCGTCTACACTTCCAAAAGTCTTCATGTGAATTATTACCTAGGGAAAAAGATGGTCCACTTTACAGGCGCTCCCAATCCTATTGCAATCACTGGAAAACTGTCTCCGTACCCAGGAGCTGACCTATGGGTGAAATTATCTGTCCCAGTATAGAACATAACATGCTTTTCAAAAAGGAATTACTTCCTCCGAAATGTAGATGCTGCCATTGGATATGTCACTGTATGGAATAGAACTTTGTACAAAAATCTCATGTAACCCTACAGTGCTAAGGACGAGTGGGACAGAGTGGGTTCATAGAAGTTAAAAGTATACTTACCTGTCCACCACAGCTAGTTCCTGTCATTAATGGATGGGGAGGGGTGGGGCTTAATGTCTAATTTCACCAACATGTGATGAGACCATCCAGCCCGCCTCTTCACCCACTGCTTACAGAAATATAATGAAGAACCAGTGGAAGGGGGAGAGAGCACTGCCATATCTCCTGCCACCTAGAATCTCAGGGCACCCTCATTTAAAAGAAGAGAATATCCTCTTCCAAATGAAGTGCCCCTTAATAGTTATTGTCTGGTAATCATGTGTGATCACCAGACAATGCCACCCTTTATAACAGAAAGTGTCCAGAGAAGAGGGGGGGGCCCAGGTCCCCCCATCCTTGCTTCAATAAAATAATAGTACCCTCAATTCATGCAGTAGGTTGTCTTGTTGATGGGCTACTTATATTGTTCCTATAAATTGCATTTCATTCAAAATAGTACAAATAAAAGTAATATTTTGGTATGCAAATTTTAATATGAAAAAAGTGTGCGTAGAATCCTGCCTTTTGCAGTTTTGGAAATGTGGACTGTTGCCAAAGGACAAAGTATTTATTGGTGGTGTTTAGTAAACATAAATACACATAACTGCAGTTATTAATAACTGCAAAAACAGAGTTTTCAATATAAAATATCTAGAAATAAAGACACCTCTGTTACTTACCCCTTTAAAAATCAAATGCAGCACTCCAAATAGGTTTAAATAATGCGAATAGAGAGCCGCAACTTGATATAATATAGCTGGAGCGGTCAGTGCGCTATCAGCAGCGGCTAGCTAGTCCGCCGTGGGTCATCACTATAGATGTGTATACCATCCCGCCAGCACTCACAAGAGATATGCCTTCTACAAGGTGCAGCTACATGAACATACTCAGATCACACTTACCTGCACATGCTTGCCCCTGTTCCAACTCTCCAGGAGATGGAAGCATTAATGAAAAAAATCTGTATATGGATGTATGTGTACACTGAATTTGGTGTACATATACTCTATGGAAATGTGCATATTATGCCAAAATAACTAGTCATAGATCCAACCCTAACCGACTCTCTTAGTGTTTAGACCTAGACTTTGCAATCAGAAGGAAAACATTAAGTTGGTCAGTTCCTTCCAAAACCTTCCAATGTTGTTTCTGGCACTTACTATAAATGTCAAAGCCATTTAAAGCACTCATTGTATACCAAAGTACCATAGTAGATTGTCTGATATGCAGGATTATACACAGTGCACCATGAACTGCGCTGTAACCATTGTGCTTTGCAATTGGCACTAGTAACCAAACCCACAGTACTATTCTAGATTAAAGGACAGTCGTTTTCAGGGTAGGCGACAGGTTACCATGGAAACTTTACACAATGCTCCACGTTTGTCTTTGATACAGAGTAGTTAGAAATGACCTGTGTGCTGCCTGCAGCTTGCAACCTCTTCCTCCTATCTAACAAGACCCGGTCATAAACCAGATCTCTGAGGTACAGACAGTACGATGTGACAAATACGTCTTATCACATAATATAGTCCTGTGTGTGCCCCTCAAACACTGCAGGCATCAGCCATCACTGGCCACATAACCTCGCTATTATCTCCATTTACAGTTTACAATGTACGGTGTAAATGAACCCTGTTCAAGTGCGTAGTATGTATATGTCTATATACTGTAGAATAGTGTTCCTCCTGCACATTACTACAAGAGACACTCCCATAGGCTTATTTAATATCATAGCGCAAAAACTCACATAGCACTGAGTTACTAAGTGAGCAAAACTGTATGCACAGAACACATGGGTAATCCCATAGAGAAACCTCTTATGTCAATCTCAGACCAGGCAGCAATAATGACCTGGTGTGTTCAGAGCCTATACACTATCCTATACCTGTGGTACCCCAGACTAAGGCCAGGTAGGTAGAAGTTATCTGATCTGCCCAAGGTCATCTGATGGTGGGCATTGTCATACACAGGGCGAGACACATGAAGAATACTCTTATAGACAGCTATTGCAGCACAAACAACCCTCAAGGTAATCGCAAGTAAAAGGTTTAACAAATACACCTAAGCTTCGAAAAATAAAGGGTCTATAAAGAGTCTATCTTATCCATGTTCACTCGTAGCTTATTTCTTATATAACAACAAAGGTTAAGTTACAAAGAAGCGCTTCATCCTCCGTATTTAAAGTGAACCTGTCACTTTCATACAGTGGAAGCAATTATTCATGAGGCTTGAATAATATTTATCATCACCATTTATTTATATAGCACCACTAAATCCGCAGCGCTGTACAGAGAACTCACTCACTCAGTCCCTGCCCCATTGGGGCTTACAGTCTAAATTCTCTAACACACACACACACACACACACACACACACAGGGGTCAATTTGTTAGCAGCCAATTAACCTACCAGTATATTTTTGGAGTGTCGGAGGAAACCCATGCAAACACGGGGAGAACATACAAACTCCTCATAGATAAGGCCATGGTCGGGAATTGAACTCATGACCCCATATTTATGAGACCTAACCTCTATTCTTGAGGTACTGGTTCTTAGTGAACTTATAAACTGCATTCTTATAAGTTCAGCTCACAAAATGGCTGCCTCCACTGTGTGCAGGTGACGGATCAAACAATCTCACCGCATGTGAGTCAATTTGATTATAGAATGAAGATTTCAGAGATAAGATGGCCCATCCGGAAACAATGAAATGGTTTCATGTGTGGGTATCATTAGCTGATTTTCCTTTCCATTTCTTTGATTCCCTCTTCCTCTCCCCCACTGAACCTTTTGTTGTAGACCTAATTTTATCAACGTAATTATTTTGAGAGGGGTAGGGTCAAAGATTGCAGCATCAGGAAACAGAGAACCACTGTCAGCAAAGAGAAGAAAAAGATCACCCTTGTTCTACTGTCTAACCCATTCGTCTAGTAGGATGCCAAAAATGGATCCTATCACTTTCCATGATGGACTCAGTCACTGTGGGCTCAGGGAAGGGCACTGCTGAGATGGAATATGTCAAAGAATCAATATTGCACCTTATACTAAGAAACACAAATATACAGAAAAGAACAATCTCTATGCACAATAATTTATAAAGTAAGTTTCGACAAAGTGTGGAAACTTTCAAGTAAACAGAAATCAGAGGCCGGTCAGAAAAAAGATTTTGGCACCACTATGAATTATTACTTTATCAACAAATTCAAACAGGATTTTGTGTGCTTTTGTTCTTCGAGTTTCTGCGATACTCCTCACAAGGGTTTCTTAACAGTAGAGAACAGCTTCTCCGTGGGAACTCTATGGAGTCACTTAGACAGCAAGTCCCAGCTTGTCATTCACCACGCCTGCCAGCACGCAGTAACAGCTCCCTCAGCCTCCCAGACACATCCTGTGCCATGGCAAACTCTGGCTTCTTGCAAAGTGCTTCTCAAAGGCCTGGCACTATAGCCAGTGTCTACTCTATTCACCCACCACCACTACCACCACTACTCCTGGAGACATGACAGGCAGAAGATCCCTGGGGGGGAAGGAACATGCTCCCACATTCCTTCACTGGCACCTGTAGAGATCAGACCGCTGGGAGAAATACACCTGTTATTCCCAAGCTCTAGGCAGACTTTCCTGTTATGTTTTGACTGATAAAACAAGAGAATCTTCGGGACAAAGGAAAGTGTTCCCACACAAGGCCCTAAGATGATGCAGCAGAGAACCAATATCTATGCTCTCATTCCATATTTGTCTGTAGAGTCAGACATTTCACAGCACAATTTTCAAATTCAGTCAATAAAGATGATTAGAGGAAATATTGAAATTGTGCTGAGTTTTTTTTATTTATCCTGTTAATCACTTTCAGGATCACTGATCCCCATGGGTACCAGATTCCATTCAGATCTAACAATGGGGAGGTTTAGTCACCAAGGGGCTATTTTTCCCAAAAACTACCTACATTTTCAGGTGATGGGGGCAATACGTTACTATAGAGGTGATGGGGGGGCAATGGGTTACTACAGAGGTGATGGGGGGGCAATGTGTTACTACAGAGGTGATGGGGGGGCAATGTGTTACTACAGAGGTGATGGGGGGCAATGTGTTACTACAGAGGTGATGGGGGGGACAATGTGTTACTACAGAGGTGATGGGGGGGCAATGTGTTACTACAGAGGTGATGGGGGGGACAATGTGTTACTACAGAGGTGATGGGGGGGACAATGTGTTACTACAAAGGCGATGGGGGGGCAATGTGTTACTACAGAGGTGATGGGGAGCAATGTGTTACTACAGAGGTGATGGGGGGCAATGTGTTACTACAGAGGTGATGGGGGGGACAATGTGTTACTACAGAGGTGATGGGGGGGCAATGTGTTACTACAGAGGTGATGGGGGGGGCAATGTGTTACTACAGAGGTGATGGGGGGGACAATGTGTTACTACAGAGGTGATGGGGGACAATGTGTTACTGCAGAGGTGATGGGGGGGACAATGTGTTACTACAAAGGCGATGGGGGGGCAATGTGTTACTACAGAGGTGATGGGGGGGACAATGTGTTACTACAGAGGTGATGGGGGGGACAATGTGTTACTACAGAGGTGATGGGGGACAATGTGTTACTACAGAGGTGATGGGGGACAATGTGTTACTACAGAGGTGATGGGGGGGACAATGTGTTACTACAGAGGTGATGGGGGGGACAATGTGTTACTACAAAGGCGATGGGGGGGCAATGTGTTACTACAGAGGTGATGGGGAGCAATGTGTTACTACAGAGGTGATGGGGGGCAATGTGTTACTACAGAGGTGATGGGGGGGACAATGTGTTACTACAGAGGTGATGGGGGGGCAATGTGTTACTACAGAGGTGATGGGGCAATGTGTTACTACAGAGGTGATGGGGGGGACAATGTGTTACTGCAGAGGTGATGGGGGACAATGTGTTACTGCAGAGGTGATGGGGGGACAATGTGTTACTGCAGAGGTGATGGGGGGACAATGTGTTACTGCAGAGGTGATGGGGGGACAATGTGTTACTGCAGAGGTGATGGGGGGGACAATGTGTTACTGCAGAGGTGATGGGGGGGACAATGTGTTACTGCAGAGGTGATGGGGGACAATGTGTTACTGCAGAGGTGATGGGGGACAATGTGTTACTGCAGAGGTGATGGGGGGACAATGTGTTACTGCAGAGGTGATGGGGGGACAATGTGTTACTGCAGAGGTGATGGGGGGGGACAATGTGTTACTACAGAGGTGATGGGGGGGACAATGTGTTACTACAGAGGTGATGGGGCAATGTGTTACTACAGAGGTGATGGGGGGGGACAATGTGTTACTACAGAGGTGATGGGGGGGACAATGTGTTACTACAGAGGTGATGGGGGGGGCAATGGGTTACTACAGAGGTGATGGGGGGGGCAATGGGTTACTACAGAGGTGATGGGGGGGCAATGTGTTACTACAGAGGTGATGGGGGACAATGTGTTACTGCAGAGGTGATGGGGGGGGGCAATGTGTTACTACAGAGGTGATGGGGGGGCAATGTGTTACTACAGAGGTGATGGGGGGGACAATGTGTTACTACAGAGGTGATGGGGGGGACAAGATGTTACTACAGAGGTGATGGGGGGGACAATGTGTTACTACAGAGGTGATGGGGGGGACAATGTGTTACTACAGAGGTGATGGGGGGGACAATGTGTTACTACAGAGGTGATGGGGCAATGTGTTACTACAGAGGTGATGGGGGGGGGGACAATGTGTTACTACAGAGGTGATGGGGGGGACAATGTGTTACTACAGAGGTGATGGGGGGGGCAATGTGTTACTACAGAGGTGATGGGGGGGGCAATGTGTTACTACAGAGGTGATGGGGGGGACAATGTGTTACTACAGAGGTGATGGGGGGACAATGTGTTACTACAGAGGTGATGGGGGGGACAATGTGTTACTACAGAGGTGATGGGGGGGCAATGTGTTACTACAGAGGTGATGGGGGACAATGTGTTACTGCAGAGGTGATGGGGGGGGCAATGTGTTACTACAGAGGTGATGGGGGACAATGTGTTACTGCAGAGGTGATGGGGGACAATGTGTTACTGCAGAGGTGATGGGGGGACAATGTGTTACTGCAGAGGTGATGGGGGGACAATGTGTTACTGCAGAGGTGATGGGGGGGGGACAATGTGTTACTACAGAGGTGATGGGGGGGGGGACAATGTGTTACTACAGAGGTGATGGGGGGGACAATGTGTTACTACAGAGGTGATGGGGGGGGCAATGGGTTACTACAGAGGTGATGGGGGGGCAATGTGTTACTACAGAGGTGATGGGGGACAATGTGTTACTGCAGAGGTGATGGGGGGGGCAATGTGTTACTACAGAGGTGATGGGGGACAATGTGTTACTGCAGAGGTGATGGGGGACAATGTGTTACTGCAGAGGTGATGGGGGGGCAATGTGTTACTGCAGAGGTGATGGGGGGGCAATGTGTTACTGCAGAGGTGATGGGGGACAATGTGTTACTGCAGAGGTGATGGGGGGACAATGTGTTACTACAGAGGTGATGGGGGGCAATGTGTTACTACAGAGGTGATGGGGGGGACAATGTGTTACTACAGAGGTGATGGGGGGGACAAGATGTTACTACAGAGGTGATGGGGGGACAATGTGTTACTACAGAGGTGATGGGGGGACAATGTGTTACTACAGAGGTGATGGGGGGGACAATGTGTTACTACAGAGGTGATGGGGGGGACAATGTGTTACTGCAGAGGTGATGGGGGGGCAATGTGTTACTGCAGAGGTGATGGGGGACAATGTGTTACTGCAGAGGTGATGGGGGACAATGTGTTACTGCAGAGGTGATGGGGGGGGGCAATGTGTTACTGCAGAGGTGATGGGGGGGCAATGTGTTACTGCAGAGGTGATGGGGGACAATGTGTTACTGCAGAGGTGATGGGGGACAATGTGTTACTGCAGAGGTGATGGGGGGACAATGTGTTGCTACAGAGGTGATGGGGGGGCAATGTGTTACTACAGAGGTGATGGGGGGGACAATGTGTTACTACAGAGGTGATGGGGGGGACAAGATGTTACTACAGAGGTGATGGGGGGGACAATGTGTTACTACAGAGGTGATGGGGGGACAATGTGTTACTACAGAGGTGATGGGGGGGACAATGTGTTACTACAGAGGTGATGGGGGGGACAATGTGTTACTACAGAGGTGATGGGGGGGACAATGTGTTACTGCAGAGGTGATGGGGGGACAATGTGTTACTGCAGAGGTGATGGGGGGACAATGTGTTACTACAGAGGTGACGGGGAGCAATGTGTTACTGCAGAGGTGATGGGGAAGGGCACTGTGTTACTACAGAGGTGATGGGAGGGACAATGTGTTACTGCAGAGTTGATGGGGGGGACAATGTGTTACTACAGAGGTGATGGGAGGGACAATGTGTTACTACAGAGGTGATGGGGGAACAAGGTGTTACTACAGAGGTGATGGGGGGACAAGGTGTTACTACAGAGGTGATGGGGGGGACAATGTGTTACTACAGAGGTGATGGGGGGGGACAATGTGTTACTACAGAGGTGATGGGGGGGGACAATGTGTTACTACAGAGGTGATGGGGGGACAATGTGTTACTACAGAGGTGATGGGGGGACAATGTGTTACTACAGAGGTGATGGGGGGACAATGTGTTACTACAGAGGTGATGGGGGGACAATGTGTTACTACAGAGGTGATGGGGGGACAATGTGTTACTACAGAGGTGATGGGGGGACAAGGTGTTACTACAGAGGTGACGGGGAGCAATGTGTTACTGCAGAGGTGATGGGGAGGGGCACTGTGTTACTACAGAGGTGAAGGGGTGGCAATGTGTTACTATAGAGGTGATGGGGGGGGCAATGTGTTACTACAGAGGTGATGGGGGGGGCAATGTGTTACTACAGAGGTGATGGGGGGGTAATGTGTTACTACAGAGGTGATGGGGAGCAATGTGTTACTACAGAGGTGATGGGGAGCAATGTGTTACTACAGAGGTGATGGGGAGCAATGTGTTACTACAGAGGTGATGGGGGGGCAATGTGTTACTACAGAGGTGATGGGGGACAATGTGCTACTACAGAGGTGATGGGGGGGACAATGTGTTACTACAGAGGTGATGGGGGGGACAATGTGTTACTACAGAGGTGATGGGGGGGACAATGTGTTACTATGCACACCCACTATATGGAATGGGCACGTCCCTTCTGGTGCACAGCCCTTCAATGCAGGGTACGCATTTCTTTCCCTACAGGACTTTTTTTTTTTTATTTACTTATTCTTTGCATGATGAGAGGCATAACTGCAAATTTGTTCCTCTTTTCTTGTATTACATTCTACATATTTTACATGTTTAAGCAAGTTAAGCTTTATGGCAACCCTTTGATATGAATGCGGGCCCTAGTTGTGTACCCCTGCTTTATGGCGAGTGTGTGGGAATAGAAGTAGCAGCATTTAATTATGTCAGACTGATGAATAGGAGAAACTCAGACGTTATGCCCAACATACAGTTATGGTTGTGTATAAAGGATTACACAAACAATCAGCTACAACCAACAGATTTGTTCAGAGATATGTATTAGCCACAAACTGCAGTAGGTACAAGACCACGGCACTATAGAATGATGTATGCTTGTCGTGGCATGTGGCTTGTGTGGGTGGCTGTGGTGAGATACAGCTGAATATCTCAGTGCGGCGGATCCGTCACACAACAGTTTGGAACATGGAAATGAATGTTCTGGTCTGGCAAACTGATGGTAACAAATGAAATACCCACATAACTCACTCCATACGCCAGATTATAATCTGCCCATTAAAATCCTGCACAATTTGAAAAGGTTTTGGGAATTGGCATTTATAATCATTCACCCCAGAACACACAAATAATGGTATTTCCAATGTAACACAGAGAACTCTTACTAATGGCATGTTTAAATTAGCGTGTTTCCATCATCACCATTTATTTATGGAGCGCCACTGATTCCGCAGCGCTGTACAGAGAACTCATTCACATCAGTGCTTGCCCCATTGGATCTTACAGTCTAAATTCTCTAACATACACACAAAGAGACAGAGAGAGACTAGGGTCAATTTTGATAGCAGCCAATTAACCTACCAGTATGTTTTTTGAGTGTGGGAGGAAACCAGAGCACCCGGAGGAAACCCACGCAAACACAGGGAGAACATACAAACTCCACACAGATAAGACCATGGTCGGGAATTGAACTCATGACCCCAGTGCTGTGAGGCAGAAGTGCTAACCACTAGGCCACTGTGCTGCCCATAGACATAGTTTTATTCAGCATTTTTCAGTAGTGTCCTGGACAGAAACACAGACGCAATATAGGTTCTGTTTTAGTGCTGTTGGCTCAACCATAATGTGTGCCACTGGAGATCGGACTTGGGTGATATTACCAGATAAATAGGCGGAGCAGCAATATTTTCTCTCCCAATGTACCGAATTGATGGTATCATATATTTATTTAACCATCTGTAAGGAACTGCAGGGGAGAATTTACCAAGACTTAAGTCTATCTACTATAAGGCCCTGGACTCCTGATAGTGTCCAAAACTCTGCAGGGGGCAGTGATAGAGGACACTGTTGATCCCTCTGCTCTCCCCACGATCTGTGGCACTCATCCTCATATTACATGATCCCATTCCCGCTTACTGGACTATTTCGGGCTGCACCCACTCTGTTGAATTCCCTCTCTCTTAGCCATGAAACGTTTCCTAAAAACACACTTCATCTGGCTTATCAAAATCCTATATTCTGAATGTCCAGAGGCCATTCTGCCCAATTATCACCCATCTACGAGGCTCCAAGTAAAACCGTGCAGCGTGGAATAGTGTTAAGCGTTGTGGCCTCACAGTGCTGGAGTCATGGCTTCCATTCTGACCAGGGCACTATCTGTGCGGAGTTTGTATGTTGTTTCCATGCTTGTCTGGATTTCCCTCTGGGGTCCACAAACATACTGGCAGGTTAATTCCCTTCTTACAAACATGGATGTGTGCACGCGTGTGTTATTTTGCACATTTCTCCAGGGAATTTGACCTGAAAAGTTCGGTGCGGAACTGACCCTATAAATCATTTTTGTTCCGCACAGAATTTTATCCCCACCAGAACGGAATGAATCAACCATTTTCCCAGCGACGTGTGAATACAAACACCAACTGAGTTTCAAATACAGCGTGGAATCGCAAAGCAAGAGCCGAACTCGAAGATTTGATGGACGTGAAATTTCATGGCTAGTTCACTCATCTCTAGAAGTCAGTCAGCATTCACTACAGAGGCACCGCCAACTTTATTTCTAATTATGAAATGCATAGAAGAATAAATGAAATAACTGGGTAGGTTCTTTAGAAGCAGTGCTGCAGTGCTTCACATAAACAACACTCAAGCTATACAGCAAACAGCCAAGACACACACCCCAGATACAGATCATCTCCCCGTGCTGTGCTCGCTGCAGTACCACAAGCTGTAGCTCTGAGCAATGCCTCAGATCTCCTGACTCTGCTGGACGATCAAGCCCTGCAGCAATTCAATCTCAGGCTGGGAGGGTTAGGAGCCACCACGCCCAGGCTCCTGCTCGCCACATACAGCACCTGGGGGAAGACGAAACTACTGCTGGCTCTCTCGCATCACACGCTCCGCTTCCAATGTGTGTTACTCTGCTTGGCTCCCACTGAGCTGACATGTCAGGAGAGATTAACCCTTATTCAGCACTTTTCTAGAAGAGACGTTGCGAAATCCACCAGCCACTTCAATACATGGTGTGTGATAACCAAACAGCACACTTTACACCGATCTGTGATTCATGTGACAACGAGATGGAATATGCAGCCAGTTTAATAATTACAATGAAATAAAGACCATATCAAGTGTGTTTGTAAAGGGCACATTGACCCCATGTTAAAGCTGGCCCAACACACTGACTGCTTGCTACAAGCAGCGCCAACATTGTTCTTGTAGTCTTGCTATAGAGGGGCTTCTCTTATAAGTGTATGTTTCAACCTCCCTCCCCACCACCACCGCTAATCATGGGTTTTAGAGGGGAATAGGATGTGCATTTATAGAGCACTTTATCATGAAAATGGAAAAATGACTTCAAATGTCGATGCAATATAACAAAATACACCTACAACACAAAATATAAAAAAAACTTTGCTCAAAAAACAATGGCACCTCTCCACCTACTGCTAAACCCTTCCTTACCAATGCTCTTGTAGGAGAAATATACAATGGTCTGTTTCAATACCAAGGGCTAGATTTACTAAGCTGCGGGTTTGAAAAAGTGGGGATGTTGCCTATAGCAACCAATCAGAGTCTAGCTGTCATTGTGTAGAAAGTACTAAATAAATGAAAGATAGAATCTGATTGGTTGCTACAGGCAACATCACCACTTTTTCAAACCCGCAGCTTAGTAAATCTAGCCCCAAGTGTTTGCCAGTTTCATTACTATAGCAATTTAGCACTCATGAGCCGCTCCATGCATCTCCCACTTCTAAACAGACAAGACGACTTGTTTTACAAAGCGTATGTTTTGATATCTCTACATGAGTAGGGCCATGTTATAAATCATGCTTTTACTTGGGTATGGGGATGGAACACACTAGTAAATGGAGATGGTACCTATTGGTGAGCGAATAGAGCTAAAGAGCTCCCGAACCTAGGCACAACCCGTTTCCATTCCCACAGTCACTTCCACTAGCACCTAAGGAGTGACAGCAGTGTCCAGCTCAATTCAGGGTCCTTTGCTGTCCCCCACTCTGACCCTGACCACAGGTGTAAGTATTTGTCATACAACGCATCCTGCTTGACATGGTACTTTATTAAAGCCAGTGGGTAACCACCTTAAAACAAGGGCATTCTCATGGTCAAGAGTGTTTCCAAAAGTTACAGCTAAATAATGTCCAGTGATTCACCATTTCTCTTCATCAATCTGGAAGGGAAATATTCCATTGTAGTAAAAGCCAATCTTGTCTGTAGACCTTGCCTAGATGGAACAATACTATAAAATAAACTTCTCTTCTGACACTGGGAACTCCTGGCTGGACTGATTTAGAAGGACATTGTTATAACTTTGTGCTGTGGATGTTTAGAACGTTGCGATTCCTGACCAGGAAACCACAATGTGCAGTGTTTTGACAGCAGAATTTCTATAGCATGAAAGGAAAACTATATTGGCTGCCTTTGCTGTGAGTAGGTGACAGATCCGATTTATCTAGCCCATGGAGGCTAGGAGGGGGGTGGGGGTAGATAGGTAAAAAAGTGGTGGGGATTGTCTAAAAGTGAATGTCTCTTTCACATGGCAAATATAATCTATTCCCAAGTGGTGTCTATTATACACTCTATTTGTATTTAAATATTCTGTAGGTATAAAAGTTATTCTGCACACAGAAATGGAAGTAGACAAATAGGATATTAAGCTGACAAAATAAAGTGACATTGATAAAAGGTTAAATGAAAGTACAGATCTATTCTGACTGTGCAAAGATGCCCACCCACCCTGCGCATGCAAAGATGCCCACCCGCCCTGCGCATGCAAAGATGCCCACCCAACCTCTGAATGCAAAGATGCCCACCCGCCCTGCGCATGCAAAGATGCCCACCCGTCCTGCGCATACAAAGATGCCCACCCGACCTCCGAATGCAAAGATGCCCACCCGACCTCCGAATGCAAAGATGCCCACCCACCCTTCGTATACAAAGATGCCCACCTGCCGGAAAATCTATCAGCACCTACGGTTACGGGACTCTAGGTCTGGTCTAAAATGTGCATGGTGGAAACAATTTCCACTTCGAAGTCTACAATTTACATTTTAGTTTACGTCTTACGCTGATCACGTAGGAAAATCAGGGCACAGTTGTCACTTTTGTGTGTTCGTATTAGTGTTCAACATGGATATAGAAATGTGCTTTCCCATACAGACTGCTAAATGGAGAAGCAAAAGGCATCCCAGTGAAAGCATAGGATGACAAGAGATTACCTGTACCTACCGAGTACTTCTACAATCCCCCCACCCCCACAACGCAACGGGTAAACCAACCCACCTCCCCTTAAATGCATCTCAACCATTCCGTCATCTTGCTAAAATAATCTAGTCCTGCAAAGCACAATCTTGCTTGTGTAAATGGGTGCACATCTATCCCCCTACCTGGCACTCAGCAAGTAATACCTTGACTTACCAAGCTCCTCTTATCAAAAGATACAGAATGTTACACCCCTACAGATGCGGTCATCTTAGCCCCAATACCTTTGCGCTTTCCCTTACAAACGGTGGCGTTTGTGGGAAAAATAGATGTGGGGTCATAAACCAGCAGCTCCAATGCACTAATGGAATTTATAAGACACCAATGGAACGCTGACCACCAGTCACAAAATTATCAAGGAAATATACTTTTTTGAATTTACCAAGAAATATTTGGACAAAGCTGCCCTGTTCTTTCATTTATCACTGTGACTAAGCTTTAATATACTCATGGGATGTCTGTCACAATGATGGTATTTCTGACACCCAATGCAGCCTTAAATATGCATGGTGCAGAACAGGACAGGTAGAGGCCAATCAGCAGGACTTTAATATCAACGTGCTGCCACAGGTTTACATTAGGATTGGGAATGACACGGCTGGATTTAGGACTGCAACACTACCAGGACAGAGCAGTAAGTCTTCAATAATCATTCCCCCAAGAGGCAGCAGTTTCCTCCTAATGTTTGTATCCAACCACAGCAAACAGGCACTCCAGGCTAAGGTAAGGCCAGTGCTGTCTGTTTTGTAAATAGGTTATTTTCCCCTCCTACGCGTGGGTTGGGAGTTTGGATACATTTGGGAAGGGCAGAATTAACCTTCACAACCGGTTGTACAGAGACAACCATTGCCAAATCCGTTCCGGTTCTCTGAGATTTCAGCGAGTCACATTAAATAGCTTGCAGCCTGTCAGCACTTTAAATGTGATAATAAAGCCTCCAAACACATCACTTTTAATGATCAGGATTAATTGTATCTTTACAATTAAGTTTGAAAAGCAACTTGGGACTCCTGACAATACGACCAATACCAATTACATGCCCTGTGTTGAGCATTTTAAGCAAAAATAACATGAAAACCCCCCAAAATCCCAACTGCCTATTACCATCCCAGTAGATTAAATCCCTGAATTTGCCATGATGGGATGGATAACAAATCAGTCCACTGCGATACTAAATGCAGCTACACATAAGAAGCCATCATTTATGTAACAAGCACCGTTACAGGGACAGGAACCCCAGCGCCGCGGTGACAGGAACCCCAGCGCCGCGGTGACAGGAACCCCAGCGCCGCGGTGACAGGAACCCCAGCGCCGCGGTGACAGGAACCCCAGCGCCGCGGTGACAGGAACTACGGACCAGAAACCACGCACCATGGCACCAGGAACTGCTACTCTTAGCTGGTCATGGTGATCAGCGAGGAAGGATGACATTTCTATACAGTTGCTGATTAGTTAAACAAAATACCAGATATTTTCAGGTTTAGTTCCACAGTTATTAGAAGGAAAATGACACCTAATAGAAATATCAACATCTATTGTGTCACATACACCCTAAGTGTATTGAAGTGCTAAAACAACAACTAAATCATACAATTTTGAGACTAGAGTGATTCCAAATAAATATTTAGATATTTGTGAAGACAAGAGTGTCCAACAGCTTCAATTGTCCATTTCCAATATTCCAGTTCCTGAGTTTAATGGGCATCTAGTCTTAACCACATCTGGACTCATCAGAGGTTGCAATCTGCCCTACTTCCCTTCTGATTTTAAGACCCCAAGAGGGGTGGTGTAGCCAACATGGTCAGCCGCCAGGGGGCAGATTTATTGTGATTGAACTATTTTTAGTTTTTTGCGGGGGTGCAGGGTTGGAAGGAAGTATTTACAGGTCCTTCCATTAGTATTAATACTACGTTACTGTTGTTTGCTGTAGAGAAAGTAAGCAACAACAACAATAGCTGCATCTCCAACAATAAAACAACAGCTATCTACCAACATACACTTTAATTGCACCATTTTGTGTCATAGTATCCCTTTAATTCGCCATTGACTCCAAGACGGAGCACACAAAAACCTACTGAGGGAATAAAAATGAGAAAACATAGATTCAAGGAAATACACAAGAATATGGTTAATTTTTCCAAATTTAATAATTATGTAAAATAAAAAAATAAGTCTGAGCACAGGGAGTGGTGATACTGAGACACCACACCTCAGCACGGCTTACACTTCCAGCCTGCTATAAAAACGCACTTACTAAGCTCCAATACTTTCATATGGTTCCATACGCCCTACAGTGTTAATCAATTCACATTTTGTGGGATGATTCACGTTCATTAAGAGCCTTCAAGTTTGCTTGTAATCTTGACCATAATCACGGCAATAAATTAGATCGTGTCAAGCACCCTGTGTCAGATCTACGCCTTTCAACTTTGTATTTTATTTTTTTTATTTTTATTGTTTTTAAATCAACATGGATCCTGCACAACGACAGAACCTGAAACAAATGATTATAATATTCTGGAGCAGCTCAGAGGTTATTATTTAAAAAGAAATACTGTATATAATATACTTAAACAACACCTTTAATAAATAAATACTAAGTATTATTTGTGCACAGCTTGTCAATCTTGTTTAGATAAGTATTTTTAAGCTTAAATATAAACAATAAGGATAAACTAATGGAAGAGAAACCTTAGCCACCAGGAACACCCTCAAACCCTTCTAGCCAGGTCTAACAGATGTCTCCAAAGACTTGAGCCAACGCTGTCAGACTATTTCGGAAGTTTTAGACAGCTCCTATATTGTCGGCAAGTTTATAATTATAGTGGCTGACCTGTTCTGATTTAATTTAGATAGGTAGCGCTCTTTGCCTAGAAAAGCAACCATCAATAAAACAAGTAGGGGTGCCTTTCGGGTACAACATTATTTATTAGAGGAACTCCAGCAGATCAGACTCTAAGGTAGCCCAACGTATGATTCGTAAACGTATGTGCCGCATACCAAATTGTAGCACTATAATGGGCATGAACGAATGTACAATCTTACAAGGGCCAACTAGGACATATGGGAGAGGACAACACAAAAATACAGACAATGGATACATTTAAATTGAATTAGAAAGCTTCCTGCACTAATAATTTTAATGAAGAATATTCCTCAATGTCCTCCCAATCTTCAACTGTAAGAGAGGGGATAACAGAGGACCTACTTGGCAAAGAAACCTTCACTGGTGGGAAACAACAGACTTCTCACAACTAACGCAAAGACCTCAAAAGTTACCAAAATTACCCAATTTACTGCAATGCCATCGGGTGTTCACCAGGATAATCTAAATAAATCAAGATATTGTCTGCATAAAGAGGTATTTTCGACAAGGGGACGCCTAACCTTTGAAAGTTACCTCATTACCTTTGCTAAAGGTTCAACAGATAGGAACTATTAAGTAATTTTACCCACTGTAGGGCCCAACCAACCCACTTAAGAACTTCCCACATGTATCTCCATTCTAACAAAGCAAAGGTCTTGCAGATGTTGAGGGAAACCACTAAACTGTCTTACTCCATTGGCCAGGCCAGATGCACATTTAGGAAGAGGCACTAGATACCTGATGCTTGATGATTTACAAAACAGCCAGGCACCCAAACTTGTTTAAGTGTGAGCAATTTCTGACCTAAAAGAGTAGGACTTTCCTGAACACACAGTATATGCGGCCAATATTTTTTAGCAGGACCCACCAACAGGAACCTTTGCATTTGGAGTACATTCGATAAGAGAACTTTATTAGTGGTTATATTATTCCTAACACAAAAGTCACAATCAAGATAACAATAACAGTTGTGCACAGGAGAAACATACACCTTCAAAAGAAACTGAGATAGGCAAGAGAAGACATTCAACCATTTCCGAGAACCAGAAGAGGCAGGAGGTTCAGTAAAAACAGATCGTGAAGGACAGTTATGGTGACATCAGCTGACAGTTTTAAGATTCCTACAGTGACTGGTTACGTGTCTCCACCGTCATGTGTCTCTCCTTGTTCCAACAGTGGGGCAGTACCGGAAACTGCACATCAATGTTGGTCAGCAATGACTGCTTTATTATTGGCCATTGAACATAACCCCACACACTTCCCACACCAGCAGTTACAATTGTTATTCTGCTACTTAGGTATCTATCTTTCCCCACACCTCTCAGATTGTAAGCTCATCTGGCAAGGCCATCTTTACCTTCTGTTTCATATCACTGTATGTAATTTGCTTCCAATGATCAATATTCGAGAGGCACATGTACTATTTGCCGGTGACAGGTGTACCACAGACTGGGGCTTAGAACCAGGAGAAACAATAATATTTATTACACTTACCTTGCAATCAAATTTACAAACGGCTTCATTTCAGCGGGTTCGTAGGCCCGGGCAAAGGCCCAGCACACATAACAGGCGGCGTCTCGAACATTAGAGCCCACACTGCAAGCTCCTCGCTTCTCATCGTACACCAGAGCCTTCAATATAACAGGTACAACTGTGAGACACAAAGAGGAAACTTGCGTTAAGCTGAAGAGGGATGGAAAATCGAGGTTTCACTCACATTACAAGTAATTGGGGTTTTATAAAACCCTCACAGCCCTTTGTTTCTATCTCTGGGACCCAGGAGGTACTTGCGCTGGGAACATCTGCTCAATAGTTCCTGAGGCCGCTTAGGGAGATGACAAATCTGATACCACAACACAAATGACAACCACTGATTGGAAGTTTGATGCAATTTACGTCAGTCGATCAAATCTCTCGTCTCAGTGGTCCCAAGTCCGGGTGAGAACCGAAGCTCGATGCCTCGAGAACACTACAGAGATCTTTTACCAAACATGGACACTTCCATGTTTTATAGAGGATTTGGACAAAAGTTAATAAATTTAGAAACCAACTAGAGATCAGTGAAATGTTGACAACTGTTTCATGGAATATTCAGCATTTGGCTGTAGAACTTTGTACAGGTCTCTGACAGAATTTAGCATTAAGTGTTCTGCCCGGAATTTTACTTACATTTTTGTTCTACTCAGAATTCACACCCCACCACAGGCCAGAAAAAAATTGACAGTCCTATTCCCAGCTCCATTTATAGACTATAAATTCTGAGAAACGTAAATTTACAAACTTAGTGCGGAATGGCAAAGCAAAATAAGACCTCAAAAGATTGTACCCCCAGAAATTTGCACCTCAGCAAAATGGTTTGATCCACCATGGAATTTAATTTGTACAAAAGTTCACAGAAGCCTCACTCAACTATAAAACCAATCATTCAATCACTTCCCTAATGTTTTATTCACAGAGGTGCTGTTCCTATGATGTTCAGACTATTTTCAACCCATATTTGCATAAATTCAATGAAAAATAAGAAGGTTGAATAGAGAGACAACATTTTCAGCAGCCTCATCAATGGTTATGGTAGTGCTCCCCACTTGTCTCAAAATATCTCCCAACTCGACATCTCCGTTCTGCGTCTCTCGCCCACTCTCATCACATCCTCCCATTCCCGCTTACAGGACTTTTTTTGGGCTGTACCCACTCTGTGGAATTCACTTCCTCGCACAGTAAGACTTTCCTCTAGTCTTCAAACCTTCAAGCCTTCTCTGAAAACCCACCTCTTCAGACAAGCTTATAATATTCCTCAACCAGCATCTTAATCTCCCTAGGTTGCCCTATTACCACCCTCTACACAGCTAACACAAGCCAACCCTATGACCAACATAGTTGTGTGACTGAGCATACAGCCCACTAAATACTTTGTAACCTTTGCATTCTAGCTGGACAAATAATTAATATGATGTAGCACTTACCCTTGTGTATCAACCCATTGTCCCATAGATTGTAAGCTTGTGAGCAGAGAATTCTTACCTCTCTGTATATACTAACCAGTATTGTTTTATTACTGTTTGTTCCCAATTGTAAAGTGCTATGGAACGTGCTGGCACTATATAAATGATGATTATGATCTTTGGTGACATTGCTGGCTAAATTTAAAACGGCAATGTGATTAAAGGCAAGTTTTGCCTTTAATCACATTGCCGCTTTAAATTTAGCCGGCAACGTCGCCGAATATCAGCGATTTGTGAAAATCACACTTTAGTACATTTACCCCCAAATGTAACAAAAATGTTAGGGGGAATTTCGCGTAGAATACTTTAGGATAAATTCCGTCAGGGATACTTTGCGACCACATGCAAAATAAGGTGACTTCTGCTGAACAGTTTTCAAAATCTCTACTCAAAAGATATTCCTGGCACTTTGTGTGGCACTTCTCTGTTGATCTGTGCACAGTATATGGTCTTGTCAGTGTAATCATGGTGGCAGCCTGCACTCCTAGTAAGAGAACCATGCAGAATAACCAGGCTGTGTGTGCAGACATAAAGCAGAATATAATCCTGCATATATCACTGTAACCACATCTTTGTAGCACACAGCAGCTCCTCATGTCCATGGATACAGCACATACAATACACACAATAGCCCACAATTGTACTATACATTGCCGTGTTGCGATTTTCTCTCTCTGTCTATTCAACCAGAGCGTCTAGATTAACTTCTGAATTCCTCTGCAGCCGTCCAAGGCGCTCGCCTGGTGAGCACAATGCAAACACTTGTCAGCTCTGAAGGCTGCACCTCGGGGCTTCCTCTTGGCAGATATACACATAGAATAATAGAGCCTACGCAGGTTCCTCTCCTAGCAGCAAGTCATTTAAAAGCTCGCTTATGGCCTACAGTAATGTGTAGCCTGTGGGCACAACTGAAGACTCGCAACGGAAACACTCTTTCCCAGGGTATGTTCTGAGGCAGTACCTGGCTGCAGAACAATGACCTTACACAGACAAGCGGTGAGCAGGTTGCTTTACTGGTTTTTAGTGTGTAATAATAAGTCCAGCTTGCCAGAAGAACATTCACCTGCAACGTCCCCTCCTTCTCCCTGCATGTGAGACAGGGAGAGAAGACGTTCCAAGAGGGGGGTGTTCACTAGAAGGGGACAGAAAGCTCAGAAGTAATAGGAGAAGACTGAAGGAGTAGTAGATGCTTGGATCAAGCTTCCAGCAGACGTAGTTATAAAAAAAAAAAAAAAAGTAATGTATGCATGCTTGGAATACACAGAGGACCAGACTAAACGGGACAACTATAGGACATGTGGCTAAGTGGTTAGCACTTCTGCCTCACAGCGCTGGGGTCATGAGTTCAATTCCCGACCATGACCTTATCTGTGTGGAGTTTGTATGCTCTTCCCGTATTTGCGTGGGTTTCCTCCGAGTGCTCCGGTTTCCTCCCACACTCCAAAAACATACTAATAGGTTAATTGGCTGCTATCAAAATTGACCCTAGTCTGTGTGTCTGTCTGTGTGTGTGTGTATGTTAGGGAATTTAGACTGTAAGCTATAATGGGGCAGGGACTGATGTGAGTGAGTTCTCTGTACAGCGCTGCGGAATCAGTGGCGCTATATAAATAAATGATGATAATGTATACGGAGACAGTATATAGGTCTATGACTAGCGGCATTGATAGCAGATCAAGATCACAGGAACTATTAGATATCAAGCACTGGTATAATAATACGTATGATTCTACACTTTTCAATTCAGTTAGGCATTAAGTTGACATTGGAGCCGATACGGTTATCTAATTTTTCATATTACAGAAGTGCTGACAGAATCATTCATTTTACAGCCACTTATTCTTCAAAGATTAGAGCCCAAAGCCAGAAATGAAGAAGTTAAACAAGACACCAGCCCACTGCCGGGAAAACTGCTATTTACTGAGAATCACACATGGGAAAGGGCTAGAACAGGTTTATCTGTTGGAGAATATCTTTCTGCTATTCATTCAGCATGCACAAGTCTCTCACATACAGGCATTTCATGTATGTAGCTGGCTATTAACCCATTCACTGACACTGCACCTTTGGATTATTTCCGGGCCAGTATAGAAGGATACAGTGTTTGCCCACTTTCAGACAACTTTGGTTCGCACATACCCTCCTGAAACTTGTACTAGGCATCCCATTACCTGGGTTCATTCTGTGTTTCTCAGCTATGCATTTATAACAACAGACAGTTGTAGACTTTACTTTGATATGACACAATCCTGCTCTATCCATACATCAGCTTTATGTAGTACACAAGGGCAACAAAAACAAACACTTTTGCCTAACAATATAAAGATATAACTGAATAGCTGATCAACGAGGCAGAAATATTGGGGCAAACTAGTAAATCAGAATTGTCTGAGGGTGAAAACTCCTTCAAGCTGATCAATTATTCATTTGCAGGCCTAATCAGGCAAATTATATAACTGAGGTAAAAAGTTGCCAGGTTTATATGAAAAGTGATTTAATTCACAAATAATTACTGATTAATACATTTAATAGTATTATGCTCAAAAAACATTGATTTTTGTATAAGTTATGACAGGAATAATAACCAAGTTATACTCAGGAATCATTACCCAGTATACTGTATATGAGATCTGTCTATATGCAGGGGCAAACTTCTCTGTAAAACGTCAACTAGATGAACCTGTTATGGACATTGTCAGCTAGAGAATGTTAAATGTCCTTAAGCTAATGACACACAAGAACCATACCCTCCAACAAAACCTTTCTTACAGGTGTAAAGTATTTATTAGGAGTTAGGCGGGAATAAATGTGTGTGGAATAAAACTCGCGCCTCAATAAGGGCCTGTTTAAAACATTTTCTTTTCTTTGTTTTGCTACACAATGTGAGGCAAATACATGCATGCCTCACGTTTAACCACTTTGTGACCAAAACTGCACCATCCAAGAGAGGATTCGTAACGAGCACAAAGCATGGTGACATTGGCACAAAGTGGGAGGACAGGTCAGACATTTTTGATTCTATCACAATAAACTTTATCAACACCTCTGTTCTCAATGCACGCTTCAATACGTGGCCAAAAAAGTGGAAAAACAAACAAATGAAATATGGCTTGGACGTGGGCACTGAGTTAGTGCACCTGTAACCGTGGCACCATTATCGTGTGCATAATATGGAAAGATGGAACATGTTTTGATAGGTAAAGAGCAGGTAGAGTATATCTCATGTCAGGCAGGTTCACAACAGAAAGCTATCCTACAAGGGCGTTGCCACATGATCACAATAATGTCTGATTTTCAGAAAGCAATACGTACGCCTCCCTCTCACCACACACTTAACAAGGGGGTATCAAAAATTGAATATAAAAATTATATATTATAAATGTGTGAAAACTATAAACTTCTTGTGGCAAGTTTATGTGTTCTTATGCTTTGTTTTGTTTTTATTTTGGCAGTGGAAGCTTTAAAAGCCGAATTCTAATGTTTTTTTTTAAACGATAAGCAAATGCTATGCTATTACTGCCAGCAAATTTGCAACAATGGAAAGGTAATGCGTCAAATGGACCTTTCTTATGCGTCAGATACCCCGAAAAAATATCAGAAAGTATTTAAATAAAACATTTTGAGCATATTGCAAATGCTTTTAAAAGGCCCCGAGTTGTGTGGATCTGTATATAATAAATTATCCAGGAACTGTCTTTTGGCCACATCGACAAATGTATGGGTGAATTAAGAGATTAACGAAGGTTCCGTGTATAAAACTTCACCATTGTTAACAGTTAAGGAAACATATAAAGTTCCACACTTAAACTGAATAGCAAAGCGTACCCTGCAGCCTCGAAATTCTCCGACCAGAGCCTGGATGACAATCATTAGGGTGACTTACTGCTTTCTAGCGCTACTGTGAATAAAAAAATGTCGTCTAACTCGTCCCAAGAATGTGGATTTTTTTTTTTAGTGAAAATCATCCGAAGATCTTGTTCCACATGTTACACCCAACTTACTTCCTCCTGTTGGGTCAGCCACGTTTCACCACGTCAGGCTGAAGGAACTATCCCTACATTTAAAAACACAGATAAAGAGGTGATAGTGAACTCATTTTCCTGTATGAATTTGTTGCCCCCTTAGGGAAAGTCCAAGTTAAACTAAGCTTGTCCCAGTGGCATATTCTAACAGAGCTCCTGACTTTTGCCCCATCAGAAGGTGGACTCTTCCTTCTCTTATTATGGACAATCACACAACACATATTTTTGCAGCCAATTTATTAAAAAGAAAGAGAAATGCATAGGTCAGCAACGAGACCGGATTTACCACCAGCATGCCCAATAAAAATCTATCCAATGCCATTTGACTCAATGTGTAGATAGCGAGCAACACAGAAAACAGACGTTACCTATGAAAAAGGTATAAATATATAGTTCGATTTGATCACCATTCCAATGGATTTAGATTGTAAAGGCTAATGGGGTAAGAACCTATGTAAATGAGAAATGTTCTCTGTACAGCGCTGCGGAATTGGTGGCGCTATATAAATAAATAGCAATGATTTAGCTGCCATCGTGATTGACATATGGAAAATCCCTTTCAGATATTAAGGGTCTATGCATTAAAGTGTAATGGAAACTGCTATTTTCTCTGTTAAATGTCCATCGCAGAATGCATGAAGGGATTTCTCCGCCATAACCCACTTAACGTTTGTCTTCGCTGTCCCCATAGATTACTATGGAGACTGCGATGTTCTACAATGCATAAAGATTTGAAAAACTTTGCATTGCGCAGACAGGTAATGAATGACCATCTCAGGACTGCGTTACCTGTCTTTCTGAATGGGATTCTGCTGAAGCCTTTCTGGCTTCGCAGAATCCCTTACAGTGGAAGTACATCCTCCTTTTACCAGCAGCGCTGGGCTACCGGTAAACAGGGAAAAAACTTCACAGAAGAGTGGTCACTTTGCCGAAGATCCCAGAGTTGCCCATGCATAATCCATTACAGAGAAGCTTAAATATGCATATATTTAAGCTTCTCTGGCCAAGACCCTAACTGCAGGCAAAATTACTACATCAATGGGCGCCTTTGTTGAATATTATGACCTTTTAAATTTGGGTTTCATAGACCATAAAACCAAAACAAAAGACAAATAGACAAAAATAACAAAAACGAAGATACCGATCTCTAACATTAAACGCTTGCAGATAATAGCATTGGAAAACAGACCTGCTGATTACATTACAACCGTGTAATCTATTTAAAGGTCCTGTATGGTGAGATTAAGCAAACGCCTCCTTGAAGTGGCCAATCAGTGGA
This sequence comes from Mixophyes fleayi, assembly GCF_038048845.1. Taxonomy (NCBI): domain Eukaryota; kingdom Metazoa; phylum Chordata; class Amphibia; order Anura; family Limnodynastidae; genus Mixophyes; species Mixophyes fleayi. The sequence continues at coordinate 206,232,513 of NC_134407.1, read as the reverse complement.
CAACTCCCACCTAATTAGTGGTTATTGCTATGGTTAAATTTAGACCTCAATCATTATTAGAATCCAGTGATTGTGGAAACTAGCCCAGAAAATGTGTAATATCATATCTGAGAGTGGCCGCAGATTGTTATTCTCTAGAGGCAACCAACAGGCTGTAAATAAGGATTTATCCATCACAACAACAGAAAGGAGGTTTCGCTGTGAACGATATGACAAAGCAAAACGTGTTTGGAAATGTAGCACGGCCCCCGGCTATTAAACTAAAACAAAGAAGCTTCTTCTAGTGTTGTCAGTCAATTAACTAGCAACAAGTGCATCCCAAATAACCTTGCTCATAGAAAGGAAACCACCTGTTAATGGCAGGGGAACAGGGCATGATAAAAGTAAGAATTCAGTACTGGATTTAAGTTTAAAAACAAAAAAAGTGGCAAGAGTAAAAGTCTGTGTGTCGGTGCTGTTCCGTGACGTATATCAAGTTATGCCATTGTATGTTTCTTCTTGAACTAAGTATTGACCCTGTGAAATACCTAAAGAGACACATTTGGGGCTTATTTCCATTTCCCCGTTGTTGTGCACAAGAGGGGCCGTAATACCTCACTGGCCGCATAGACAGCACGTCTGAATCATTAATCCCTACAGTATGACACCACATCCCTTCTCACCTTATATGTGGTAGATGTGATAAACAATATATACTCTGACTCGTCTTACTGACTATATAAATAGATGCTTTATTAATGCATAAGTTTGACCCAGTGGCGGATCCTAAGGTAGGGGGGGTGCGATTGGGGCAATCCACACCTCCTCTCCCTAGCAGCACAAGCACACCCTTTAAAATTAGCCAAGACGCCAATCAAAGGGGTTGGGCCAATTGGGACCAGGGGCGGAGCCAATAAGAATGAAGGGAGCACGACTATGCTAAATCACCTCCCCGCTAAAATAAAGTACAGGTCCGCCCTTGGTTTGACCTCCATATTTCTGCAGAATCTGGTCACTCAGGGGCACGCTTCCAATAAAGTCTCGTTTGCCTCAACACTTTGGCATTTCAATATAAATATATATATATATATATGGCAATAAGTCACGCTTGATGTGCACACACACATGGACAAAACCTCGTCTAAGTCTAGGTACACACTGCAAAAACTTTAGACCAATTCGTTATCACTAACGATTATACAAACTACTGAAGTTCTAGTCAGTCTGCCGATTCATGTGTACACACTAAACACGATATATCTTCAGATCTGTGCTCTTCACCAGTTCCAAGAGCAGTGTAGTCCGGTCATTCCTATCACACTGATTAGAACACATGAAATAAACTTTGACTTTTCCACAATGTCATTACAAATTATGTTAGCTTCTGTGACTCTGGAACAAAATATTCAGCCTCAGAACAAACAGACAAATTATTCCACCTACAGCACTCTCTACACTTAATAACACAGACACAGTGACAGGGTCCTACTCTCTCTCTGGGCAGACAGTCGCGTGAGTGCACACACACACACACACACACACACACACACACACACACACACACACACACTACAGGATCGGACGGTGATTGGAACTAGATTTTTAAACAGAACGAGCAATCAAATGAAACGACGATCGGTACTTTGGAACAAATGTTGCTCATTCTGTAAATATACACACTACTGCACTATCAGGCAAAACGGTCGTTTGTCGGGTGTTTGACCCAATAATAGGCTGAAAAACCAACCTCTAGAGTGTACCTAGCTTTATACCCAAGTTTGTGTGTTTTGAGTCTCACCACGCCTGTCTCAATGGTCGTGTTGTCCAGTGATTTCCGTGTGTGGTCAAGCATTAGAGACAGTGGGTTGTCTGTAAAGAATCAGGTTTGCCTGTGTTTTACCAAACATTCATAGACAAGTAAAGAGAACGATGTAGTCCTGTTTATTATTATTAATAGGGTATATTATTCTTGGTGACACAAAACTGTCCTGAGGTAAATCACACAAATGGCCGCCCGGTATTTGTACGAACTGTATTGATGGGAAGCAGGACAGAGAACGCAGCACAGTAGTGGGATAGTGATTATCAGTTTATTAGGGATCAGGTATTTTTATTCCCATGGCACAGTACCGGAAACTCAGATCTCTCGTCCTGACAACACATGTCGGGAACACCTTACAAGGCTTGGCGGAAATAAGCAGGGGAGTTGTAAGAAACAAAACACATCTTCAATGTTGCATTGCCACTAATAATAATATATGTCACACGCCCAGCTAGGCCCGCCCAGGCTCTAGGTAAGAAAGTTAATACCCTACAAAATTAGCCTGTTTATCATCAAGGTACAGTCTGCAGGCTAATATTAACCTAGCACATTTATACTGCAAATGGGGGGGGGATTAGGGAATATTTACCAAAGGAAACAGTCCAAGTTCTATCCATTGTTCATAATGTGATATAGACATCCTGGCCTAAACATGCGATGTCATCCTATAACACCTCAGCATATTCTATGCACTTATTGTTAGTACAATATAAACAATTTCAAATATATTTGCTGACAAATGGCAAAAGGACGCTTAAAGCTGCACCACTATCTAGGGAGGGAGCATAGTCTCATAGCTCCGCCTCCTCCCTGGCACCCACCCATTCTCCTACAGTCTGGAGGCAGCCATGTTGTGCGCCAAACAAATATTCAGGTGAATCTTTAATTTTACAGAAGGTGTCCCAGATTTGCAACGACATACCCCTTCAAATCTTAAGCTCACAATCTTTACTTTCCCACAAATGAAATTAACAGGATATGTGGCTCATGTATCAGTTTACTTTTTGTTAATCCAAATTAAATTTAAAAACCCATGGATGTTAGAGAGCGCTCGGACCATAAAAACCAGCACAAAATTCAAGACTTTGTGAGCATGAGGCACTGTATGGTCGTGAAGTAATAGGTTGCATGCTTGTGGATAATGGGTCAGCCGACACAAAATGGCTTCCTGCACTGTACACTGAACCACTGTATTTAAACAAATGTTTATATAGCTGTTTTGTTTGTAGCAGAGAAGGTAACAGGGGGGACAAGATAGAAACATTCAAATATATCAAGGGTTTTAACAAGGTAGGAAAAGGGAAACATTCTTCAGGAAGAGAAATATTAGAACACAAGAACATGCACTGAGACTGGAGGGAAGCGGTGGTGACAGCGACTACCACGATAAAATAGTAACTAAAGTGACTTAAACAACAGTTAATAAATGCAGACTGACCTTCATAATGACAAAAGAACTACTTAATAGTCTTCTAACAAATGAGGAACAGCAGTAATGACGGCAGGGCATTATGACGTCATTTAAAATGGCGACCGAGAGAAAATTTGAGGAAAAACTACTTCACAGAAAAGGTAGTGGATAAGTGGAAGATCCTCCCATCAGAGGTGGTAGAGGCTAATTCAGTAGAGCAGTTTAAACATGCTTGGGATAAATATAAGGATATCCTTACAAAGAATAAAGGATCAAATAAAGTTTGAGGTTACCATAGGTTAAAAATTGGGCAGACTACATGGGCCATGCCATTCTTATCTGCCTTCAAATTCTATGTTTCTATGTTTAAAAATCCAATATCTGGGAAATTGCTCAGAACATATTGTTTGGTAATGGCATACAAGTATTTATGATATTTTTCATGTTTGACCACTAAGGGCAAAGTTCATTGAAAGCAGCGATGGGCAACCGGATACACCTCAAGGGCCATATGTGCGGCCCTAACCTTCAAAGGGCTGTACATTACCCTTAATCTCCGTAATGAGTTAAAACGCTACATTTTATCAAAGAAAAAGAACCCACGTGCCCTTTGAAAAGACCCAAAATGCACTCCAAAAAGTCTTTCATATTTCTCCCAAATTCCACTCAAACCCCCCATTCACCCAAAAAAAAAAACCTATTCCCTTCAGAACCGCATTTACCCCAAAACACCACCCACTTGCTCTAAAACATCACTCAGTTGTCCCACTCACCCCTCAAATCCCCCTTTGTTCACACAAAATGCTCTTTGATCCCGGGACTCAGCCCTCACAGGGAGGAGATGAATGAGTTAATGCATACTTGATTTTACCTCAGATGTGCAAAAGGGACAGCGTGGAAGGAAACAAGGATAGTGTGGGGCTGTGTAGAGTGGAGAGGGTGGGATGCGTTTTCATTTAAAAAGAATGTTCAGAGGTTCTAGAAGCCATTCTGTGTTAATGTGTTCACTCCAGAAAGTCTGCCTTAGCTTAAAAACCAGTATCCACCTGCCGAGCCTCTTAAGTCACATTAGCTGTAGCCTAGAGATATTAAAACACACCTGCTGCTCGCCGCCCACACCAACTGCAGCTCGGCAGGTTATAACATACATCTCCCACCGAGAGCTGCAGCTACCACAATTATCCAGCTTTTACCACAGAATTCCCACACAAGCATGCTCATATCACTGCACTCATTATTAACCCCAATATAGCCAACCTATGCTTCTGGGTTTTATTTATTACTTATTTAACATATGTGATATTTTAGGCCAAGTTTAATCGACAAGATAGGGTAGAGGGCACCGGTCAGTCATTACAAACAGGACACGTATGTCATACACATGCAACGTGACTGCACCACAAGTATTAATAAAGCTGCATATTGTACAGTATATATGTCTAGCAACAACAAAACAAATACAAAATACATTTGAACTAACTGCAACAAAGGCACAAATCAAGACCATTTAATACCCTTTGTTAAACTACTGGCTTGTCAACCCCATGTTTTTTTTTGTTTGCTTGCCCAAGGGGGACCCCTTACCCCCAATACACAGCGTCAGAAATTTTCTCATTATGTGCACTTTAGAGCTATGCCCAGACGAGCTTATTTTTGGGGTAGCATGTAACAACACATTAATGTCCCTGAAACTTAAATGGAGTGCTTAAAAAAATAAATTTAAAAAAATGTAAGTGTGTGGTTGCATAGGGTATGTTACATGTAACACTATAGATATCAGCACTGGCTATATGAATATTAATGCAGATCCTCTTCAAACACGCTATGAGTAAAAATGATCTCCAATTCTGAAGTGATTTACAGCAAGACACAAAGGGCCCGATTCATCAAGGAAAGGAAAGCAAAAAACATTAGTAACTTTGCACCTTGGCAAAACCATGTCACATTGGAGGGGGAGATAAATTTAAAATATGATGGCAGATTTATAGAGGGGAATTCAATTCCCTTCCAAGTACCGCCGCTTTATAGATATTAACGTTATTACGGTAATATTAACCGGGCTTTCTGCTCGCAGCTCAGGCAAAAAGCCAGCGTTAGAATTACCGTAATAACGGTAATTACGCGCACTGTTACCGTAATAGTTTTAGCACAGCGGTACGTCGGGGGGAATTGAATTCCCCCCATAGTTGGGATAGCGCATGTCCTAGATCAACTTTAAATTTCAGGGTAAAATTAAAGCCATCAAGTATTTGTGTGCTACATGAAAAAAAACAGCCAGTATTTAACTTATGTGCAAAATAATAAACTAATTTGCACCCCTTGCACTGTACCATGGTTTTGTCCAGGAGAAAACGTCCTCATTTTCTTTTACTTGCTTTCCTTAATGAATCAGGCCCTCAATCTCTACTGAAAACATATTTTCTTTAATGCATCTTGCAAAGACAGCAACAGAAGAGCACCACCTAATGGCTGAATTAACATAAATAAGACTGAACAGCAACAGCTTATATATGAAAGTGAACCTTTTGCACACTGATTTTTACATTTAAACCACTGTGGGACTGTAAGGCTTTGTGCCACTGTACAGAAAACGTTGCCACTTAATGAGAACATTGCAGGGAGTGTTTGGAAGGGAGAGGCAGCGATAGTGATGTTGGTTTATAGACCGTACAAGACCTGGCATCCTGGTGTGACATTTTAGTCTGCTTTTCAGCGGAAACCATGAAATCTACAACTAGTTTTTCTTGTTGGTTTAAACACTGATGTGAACTCACCTATCACCCACCCAAAATTTAATCCCCTCCGCCTCATCTTAATGTTGATTCTCTCTACACTGCCCAAAGCTAATGAATGTATTCTTTTGTATGTAGATGAAGAGTGTGTAAGATGCTACAGTACAGTGTTGTACTAAAAAGGCTTGTATTTTAATTTGATATTTTCTACACCATTTAATTTGCATTCACTGCCTATATTTGCCATTGGAAATGAGAGCACTCAAGATTCTAAGCCCGAGGGTAAACAATATGGAAAACAATGCAAATGACTGTGTGGATTAAGGCTGTGTATTCTCTACATGACGAGAAGGACCTTGTACAACAGTGAAGAGAGATTAGGGGAGGGATGTACATTTGACCCCACCTGACAGGACTACTCTGTGCTGTTGGTGAGCCTGCTACTTCCGCTATCTATCTCTCAGTCTGTGGTTTTACATCTAGCCTCAGAACTATAAAATATAACTTCTTCTCACTAAAACTGCCCATATACTACTCACAGGCAGATGCCACGGTCCGGCCTAAGCCCAGAATGTGGAACTTTCTACGATGTTCACCCACGTGAGGCCTGTGGATGAAGTCAGACAATGACGAGCAAACGCACATTGGACTGTGGGCGTTGGCTGACAGGATTTTCCAACATTCCCAATTCATATCCAATTGTTACCAATAAGATCTTAGTCGGTATCACTGATACTATCAACACATGCAGTGATTTGGAGCCAGATGGTCTAAAATGCATATTTACAAACAACTTTCAATATACCACCTCAGACAAGAAAATCTATTTCTTTCACACAGAAATTAACATGGAAAAATGTTGTCAATTATTCTTAAATAAAAACACTAGCATTATATTAAAGCAATATCTTTTTAAGACCGCAACGGTAAAAAAAAACAAAACAGTAATGTTATCTAGAAAATGGCTCCAAAATGCATGAATATGTTGTTAACGTCAAATACATTTACATGAAACGATTAACACCACATTAACAAAAGCCCTTTCTGCTGTATTTGTGTAATCAGTCTATCTAGTATTGTGCTTGGGTAAACTGCATTTAAAAAGGTATTAAAAAAAATAAATTAAATATACATTGAAAAGACCTGTCAGCTGAAGACAAACGCATCCCACACAAGGCTCTTTAGTGTCTATGTACATATCAAGGGCTATTCAGCAACAGGTAAGTCACAATAGATCGTGCAACACAAAAGAAAAAACACATGGCTGGAGAATGTAATACACGCAGCTCAGACTCCGAGTTACGCTGTACCAGGCCTGGCCCACCTGTGGCTCTCCAGGTATTGTGAAAACACAAGTGCCAGCAACTGTGCCAGCAGATAGCTGGCAGGGAATGCTGAGACCTGTAGTGTCATAACACCTGGAGATTATAAGATGCACCTTACATAACAAATGGGGTCATTTATCATCATCATTTATTTCTATAGCGCCACTGATTCCGCAGCGCTGTACAGAGAACTCACTCACATCAGTCCCTGCCCCATTGGAGCTTACAGTCTAAATTCCCTAATACAGACAGAGACAGAGACAGAGACAGAGAGAGAGACTAGGGTTAATTTTGATAGCACCCAATTAACTTATCAGTATGTTTTTGGCGTGTGGGAGGAAACCGGAGCACCCGGAGGAAACCCACACAAACACGGGAAGAGCATACAAACTCCGCACAGATAAGGCCATGGTCGGGAATTGAACTCATGACTCCAGTGCTGTGAGGCAGAAGTGCTTGCCACTAAGCCACCGTGCTGCCCCGTATGAAAACTGGCGCACATGAAAACACGCTGTAACCCACAGCGACTAATCTGACAGCTGCTTTAATTTTCTAAACTGCACTAGATAGTTCATCCTTTCTGTCCAGCAGGTCACAAACGCCCACTACGCCGTAGGTATGATGATGAGCACCGTAGTGACTACGGTGCTCCTCATCATACCTATTCTATGTAACGTGAGGTGCTTAATGTACAGGTACTGTCATTTACCATGGTCTCCATTGTAAATCCATTGGGATAGAGGCACACAGTGCAGGGCTACAGTAATGTCTTCTTGCCAGTAGCGGAACTACCATTGTTGCAGCAGGTGCAGAGCACTGGGGCCTGTCGAGATAATGGGGAACTAGCAATCTGCGGGCCCAGTGTCCTCCTCTCCGCTTCCCTGCACTGGCACCAACAGCTCTCTAGTTCTGCTTCTTGCCATGATATTGCTGACCACGAGGTCACCTCTCACCCCAACAAACGCCCTATTATCCTTCTATACAAGCTCTTGGAACGCAAGACTTACTAATACACCAGTTTTTCCTTAGTTTGAAGGGGTTTCCTATATTTAGGATGCCCTACACTGCTCTTACTTTTAATTTACGGTTTACTTTCAGCTATTTATTTGTTATTAGGAAATGCTGTATATTTGTCTAGCCCTGGAAAATGACACCGTAGGAATATTCAGCTTCTCATTTTACATAAAGCTTATCAAATTCCCTGCAGTATACTATATAAACCTGCTACTGTACTGTAAGCAATGTCTCTGCAGTGTTTACCATCACTTCTATGTGGATTGTACTGTATATTGTGTATTTGTTATGGTTGGTATACGCCTGTGCATCTCCTGCATGTGCCAACTTACTTTGTTTTCCTGGAAATGTTATATAAACCAAAGTGAAACAAAATAAACCCCAAACACTATATACACCCATTTGGGCACAAAGACTACAAGTTTCTGGTTCCTGTTGCCTGAGATGGGGACATGTCCGGGCAAATCCCATTTGCTGTTTAGTCAGTTGGGTTTGGTTTGTGAAGTAACGAGCTACAATTATTATTTTGTGCAGTGTAAAATTAAAATGTCATTAAACTAGTTGTTTTATTTTTATTCTGGATTGTTTTCACAATGTCCATCTTCCATAACATGTTAAATTACAGCCTTCATGTTGGACTACAGCTATTCCTGTCAATATGACCTCAGGTGTTTTCAATAACCTTACCATGGGCACTGAAAGCAACTGTGACACCTGACAATTATAATATCTGGAATAATTTCACCCCACAGTGCTTTAAAGTGCACGCAACGCAGAACATGCAGTATATGCGAAGCTGAAAAACCTCTTTTGTGCTGTGAAACAAAATTCAACCTATCCATTCAGGCAGTGACATCACTATACAAAAATGATGGAGTCCATAGCACGAAAGCAATGAGTCCACTTTAAATATGCACCTTATATGGATGAGAGGTAAATATATCATGGGGATCAGCAAACGGCATGGCGGTTTTTTTTCTCAGTTTTCCTTAGAAACGGGACAGGAGAATGTGTTTAATTGAGTAGAACTCAGTCTATCAAACCACTATGAACCACTCACATGATAGGTATAAAAGAAAATAAATACCACATTTCCTATAGCAACACCTTATTTTCTATCCTAATTTAGCACAATGATATAAGATTTTACACACACACTAGATTAGAACATCAGCGAAGTGAAATAACAGGTCAGGAAAGGAGACTATTCTATACATTCTTATGTATGCATGTGGACACAAGGGAGGTATATTTACTAAGCTGCGGGATTGAAATAGTGGAGATGTTGCAACCAATCAGATTCAAGCTGTCATTTTGTAGAATGTACTGAATAATTGAAAGCTGCAATCTGATTGGTTGCTATAGGAAACATCTCCACTTTTTCAAACCCGCAGCTTAGTAAATATACACCTAAGGGTTATTCCTAAGACAATATAAAATATTATTTTTTTCTTCCCAAATATAAGTGTGCTTGGTGTGAATACTTGACATCCACAGGGAAAGGAAGCAGGAAAGTACGGCTTTCTAAATAAGTCCTAATTAGTGGTAGAGGCAGGGCCATAAGACTGGAGCCGTCCACTAATACCAATTAATCTCGGATAAGGGATCTGATGAGATCCCATTTAAGATTCACTGTAACTTCGCTTTTTAAGCCTTAGTTTTTGTTTTCTCTGTCAAACCTGCCAATAGTCATGATTCGAACTCTCCCAGAGAGACAATGTAAAAGGATAAGCATAAGCAGGGATAATGGTCACTTTATTTTTCTAGAATATATCAATGTAAATGTAATCACTTCTGCACGTAGGACAGTTCTGCAAATGTGCATTATCATGAGTGGAAGTGGCCATGTCGCTTGCTCAGCCATTGTGTGGTCTGTACAGCGCTGCAGAATTAGTGGTGTTCTATAAATAAATAAATGATGACTGGATCAATGCTCCTGCAAATGCAGTTTATGAATTCACTATTAACTAGTGACATCACCGTGGCACTTGTATGAATGGCAGCCATTTTGCAGCGGCTATAAGTGCAGCTTATCCGTTCACTAAGAACTAGTGACATTTCTGCAGCCTATCATGTTTCTTAGTGGATTGTTAAACAACATCCAAGGAAATTACCTCATGAATGTTTTCAAAAGTGTCTTGGTTGCTACTAAATGGATAGCCAGCTTTCTCATTAGCAAAGGTCCAGCCCACAAAATGGCTGCCTCCATAGTGTGCAAATGACAGGAATGTGTTAAATACCAACTACAGACTTCAATGGACTCATTTATTATAGAAAAGAGGTGGTGGCGTGGCTTGCTTTATTGAACAATTACTTTGGAGCAAAGAATTTATCATACATTTTGTCATACATAAGGATTCTCCGATTTCATTAAGAGGAAAAGGTGCACTAAATAATCACTATTGAATTAATTTCTGTCTAACTACTATAAAAAGATGAATTTGAATGTACTTTATACCACAATACCCGAATCCTTCCCCAGACTCATCTATAAATAAGGGGCGTATTAGTTAAACAAATGCCACCATAGACAAAAGAGGCTTATGTTAGAAAAAAAAAAAGAGGCTCTTCAACAAGAAGTCTGACTGAAGATCTTACTTGCCGTATATTAAACATAAGATAATAACACAATTTAATAATAATATTGTTACTACTGCACATATAGGCTTATTCACATAAGGCTCTATAGGAACAGAAATTACGCTAATTACTGGGGGGAGGGGGAAACACTAAATAAAAACAATTGCTTTAATAATAAATTAATACATTCTTTTTAAAATTATTATATTTTCAGCACAATATGTATTAAAGGTAAAATACGTCTTAGTTTGGGTTTCATTAGAATGTGCACTAAAATATTCCATCATAAATGGCACTATCATCATAAACATGTACTGATAAAGCGGCAGCAAATTCCATAGCAGTTTACAATTGGGAACAAACACAGTAATGAAACAATACTGGATAATACAAAGAGGTAAGAACTTTCTGCCAGCAAGCTTACAATCTATGACACTACTGGCTGCCATATTGATTGGTCAATGTAAATGGAATGGGATACTGGCGATGGCCTGCAATGAAACAGCACCCCCTACTGGTCACATTACCATGCACAATAGTAGAACACTTGTTATATTTCACAATAAGACATCTACAGAATTATACATAAATTAGTGTACCATTATAGGGCCAGTTAGGCCTTTAAAACTTTATCTTGACGTGAATTGTAGCCCCACGAACTAAACTATATTCCAAGACACAGGGGTAAATGTATCAAGCAAAGAGTTTTCCGGCGGGTTTGAAAAGTGGAAATGTTGTCTATAGCAACCAATCAGATTCTAGCTATCATTTTGTAGAATGTGCTAAATAAATGATAGCTAGAATCTGATTGGTTTTTTAAACCCGCCGGAAAACTCTCAGCTTGATTCTTTTACCCCAAAGACTCTGTTCTGACCCCCCACCTCTTTAAAATTATTTATATAAATACTATATTCATTTCTCCAGACATAATAAACTCATTATTTTAGATGGCATGCTACACCCTAAATATTTTTTGGATGGGACTACTTTGTTATATCAGCTGCCATGGGAGGAACCACTGGATGAAGCCTGCCCCGATATAATGTCACACAGAGAGGCAGCAGTGTTCCAGAGTATGTTTCGGTAAATTATCCTGTGTCAAAGGGTTCCAGCTCTCCAGCGTTATACAGCTAGGAAAGACATGATGTGTTAACCTGTCACGCGTCATTAAGCATTAAGTGTACATTGGTGGGGAGGAACAGGTGGGCTTTCATCAGCCTCTGGCTCTCTGGGGTGATGGAGATAATAGCATGCTTCATACTACCTGGCTGGAACAACAGGAGCGTGTACACAGCTAGGCAGCGCAGGTTAAACACACACACTGCAGACATAACGGAACGGAACACTTAGACTACGAGGAATCTATTGGAAGTGTCGGAATATTAACAGGTAAATTATAAATATGTCAACGGACTTACGCCTGTTCTGTAATAATCCAGATTTAATGAGCAACGACACCCATGACTATCTATACACAAGAAATGACATGACAAACTAGGTGACATTTACTTTGCAATGTGGGAATAACATGGCCACACTTAAATACCTTGGATATTCTAGCACTGTGTAAATAAATGTTAAATCGTAATAATGATATGATTTCAGACAGTGAAATATCAGAACACTTTGATTCCCCACCAACAAACAGGCAATGTGTTAAAAGGCCACTAGATTCAACGGATCCAATAATAAAGTCATCTTATGCCAATCACATACAGAGGGCTAGATTTACTAAGCTGCAGGTTTGAAAAGTGGGGATGTTGCCTATAGCAACCAATCAGATTCTAGATGTCATTTTGTAGAAGGTACTAAATAAATGAAAGCTAGAATCTGATTGGTTGCTATAGGCAACATCCCCACTTTTTCAAACCCGCAGCTTAGTAAATCTAGCCCAGAGTCTGGGATCTTTTATCCCAAAACCCATTGTTCCGAAAACCAGGAAAAAAAAAAAATATCAATCTGCTGCTGTGCGGTGATAATGTTTTATACACAGGCACCAAGTGTCTCCTTCTATAGTCACGCTGATCAATGGGGTAACATGACAGGATTTTTTTGCAACTGAATGCCCCTCAATGTGCTTTAATATATTTTGGACATGGTGCTCCAAATTATGGACAGATTCGTTATCCAGAAAATCCCAAGCACTCCGGATAACAGACCAGACACCAGGAATATAAATGTACATTGTGTACAAGATGGCTGACAAGATTAACGCCTGTCCATAAGTGCCGCAAGTGCTTTGTTATTAGCCAGGCATCAGTGTTTCGCTACAATTACTGATAAAAAGGTCTGGTGCACACAGTTTTGATGATGTGTGGGGAGTGTACGTGATATTAATAGTTTTTTGTTTTGCTTGTTTTTTTTAATGGAAAGAGTGATTTTATATTTAGAGGTTCGGTAATTGAGAGACACAAGTGTCATCATGTGAACAGGTCATCAGTATATATACATATATGTGTCTCACCTGCTCCCTCCTGTGTGTGACTACCCCAAGGAGGGCTGATGTCGCTGTTGCTCACAGGATAAGCCTTTATGACGAGTATAGACACAGTGAGAATTAGAGCTCGTTAGTTGGCGTGATAGCTCAGAATGACGGCAGGTAAAAAGGTGTCAGCCAAACAGTCTGTTTTCTTCCCTGCCTTCTGGAAAGAGAGTCAGACCTCTCTATCATTACCGTCTGTCTTACTAAGGTATCTAATTATATTACTGCCTTGTCCAGCTCTTCCAAGAGGCTCTCCCCTGCACCCACTACCTCTGCAGACCACAAACACATATAGTGGAACTCTGTTTGTTTAGATTTTTGAAATATTACTTGTCGGACTAGATAGATAACCCTAAAATTAATGTGCTCTGTGGATCCAAGACACCCATTGGGTCTATTACCGCTCACTAAATCATATTACTAAAGCCTGAGAGGTCTTATACTTTTTATTTTTTTTAATAAAGAGAAAAGTTCTTTATAACTAATTTCTGCAAATTTGTATACAAGATAAACAACAATCTTTTTCTATAGTATTATTTACATGAAGATACTGAACGTCCTATTAAGACCAAAGACACATCTCCCCTGCCCATTAATTAATATAGCTTTCATCACAGGAGAGTCACATGTTCATATTATTATCCACCAACTCTGCTGGGTGTATAATCCCAGCCTCAACTACCCTTGCAGCAAAGTAATACTTGATAATTATTCCTAAGCTTTGTTTCTACCCTCCAGTTTCTGGGTGTGACCTCTAGATCTGTCACTTGCTGAAAAGCTAGTCCATTGTCATCTCTCCTGAATCCCATTGTCTGTTCCAAAGCTGCTATTTGTTGGTAGAAGTTCCATATAGTGTCTGAAGTGTCCTCTCTGCTTTACACAACTAGTACGCATGAGGATGCAGCCTGTTGATTACTAATATATTTTATATATATATATATTTTTCTCATTTCTATGTATACACTGGATTCCCAGCAATATTGATACGGGCGCCCCTACTGTGTATAAGAGACGGTTACTCTGCAAATATTAGGGAGTGTCTCATTTAAAAGGGCAAATCAATAATCCACAACAACCTGCACATTGCCGTAACAAACCTGAGCCAAATAGTGAGGATATATTCCATATTAATAAGCCTACAGCCACACGTTATCCAACCAGCCAGAAAGCACTCTGCCACCTTTTATAATAACTCACAGAAACACATCACCTGGCTGAAATCTATGAGGGAGACGTTAAAAAACAATCTGAGCTGATTTGAAGTGAGAGAAAGACTATATTAGCTATATCATACTCCAATCTCTCTGATCCTGGCACTGCCTTGTAAAGGAGGACAGGCTGACAGAGAAATATACAGTTCATTGAGCAATCTGCAACATGCAAAAAAAAAGTTTTATTGACGGTATTACAGTAAGAAGTGTGAGACGTTCAGACCCTGCTGACTGTATCATTCCCCTGAAACACTTGTTCCAGTCACCAGGGGGCATAGTGACGGGCTGCGTGTAAGTGCAGAGGTCTCGTGAAAGAAACAAGTATATTGGCTGCAAACACACAATGAATTATCAGCTCGGGGCACAAATAATATCAGGTGCATCTCTACAGCCTCAGGGTTCAACTCCTGTACTTTAAATCCCTCCCACTGAGACAGTACTCTCATTCTTCTTAGAATAGGTCAGGGAACAGGTACCTCTCTCTCTCCAGCCTACACCACTCTCAGGGAGATCTCTACACTACTTGGTAAGTAAAAGTTTACTTTTTTTTATTTTTAATTTCTAAATGATTTACACTTTACCTCCCCTGCTGCTTGGCTCTCTCTCCTGCTACCTCCTATGCTTTACCTGGGAACACAGACCTGCTGTCATTCCCTGTGCTGCTTCTACAATCTAGCAGGTGCTTTGCCCAGACGGATCTCTCCAAGTTTCAGGGAACTTTATACAGATCATTTCTACTAGTCTGTGCTGCTTGAATTTAGAGAGGTTTTTTTTATATTTTTACCACTGTTTATTCAATGTACTTGAAGGCTTAAATTAATCATCAGTAGTCTTTAGTGGACAGCGATGAGTAAATGAAGAATTCATTTTTTCCACATTGGCTGTAGGAAGACGAAACATCTATCAGTGCACCTGCTACGGTGTAGGACTATGGGGAACACTAAGCACAGTAACGCTGTCTGTTCCGTCCCTGCCATGGAATATGGATAGATTGTTGCGGAGTCTTGTGTTCTGTGCTGTTTACATTGTGTGATAGGACCATGACATGTTTTGTGTTAATATTTAGTTATAGAGCAGTACTCCGTGATCATAGCTAGTGACTTGTGGGAACGGCCAGTTGTGATACTGTGTTGTAGTTACAGACTAGTGATATTATGGCCATTAATAGGTCACTGACAATACTACATATAAATAAATACCTGATTTTTATATTATTCTAATGTCCCCAGTGCTTTGTGTATCTGGTACTAATTGTGACTATGGCTGCTTATCCTGTATTCAATAGTTGATCTTCTAAACAATTGTTTTTTTTTGGTATGTCTACATACGCATATATGCCGTTGAACAAATTGCAATTACATAGAATTTAGGAATTTGGTATCTCCTGAAACTGAACCTCCTTGGTCTTGCGACACACAGGCTGGATGACAGTGGCATGTCCTTGAGTTATGCAATAAATGCCACATCACAAGGTATTAATTAAAATATGTCATTAATTTTTCCACCAACTATGCCTCCTTGAGGTGCCGGCATACGTAACCTAGCCGATTTGACTCACATTAAGACACATCTAGAAACATTTTCGTCTCGGAGTCCTGGTGAGTCGATGTGTTTTCTTCCCTGATATTACAGACAGGTGGACACTGTATATTGTGGTAATAGGAATCACACTGAAGCGATTTTACGATACATTTTTACTTTCATCTAGTCTACAAATTGTGACACACTGTATCTAATGAAGGATGAATGTTAAATAGTTATTATGGAACATATGTGTAATAATTGGAGCAGATTTGACTGTTTTACTATTTATATAAAAAGGAGAAAGTTTTACTAGCATTGGAACTTACAGGCAGAAACTGAGGGGAATTAGACAGAAACTCAACTTTTAGCCAACAACAATGGGACGCACTTGCAATTGAATGGACAATGTCCACTGCTATATGGAAATGCTAAATGGAGACTGCTAGTGTTAACGCAGCCTCACAAAGTTTGGTTTCTTGTTTGTTGTGACAACGGGAACTTTCAAAGGGAAGTAATTAGCACTGGCACTTTCGGGTATAGCCAGAGAATAGCAGGTAGAAACTGACCCAGGCATGTCTGGGCAGAGAGAGCACAGCCCTTACACAGCCCGGGCTGATCAAGCCCCTTGTCCTCTAATTCTGACCATTTGCATATTTCATTGTTTCCCACTCATTAACAGCAGGTAATGTGCATCAGATCCACTGGCAACCTATTGCTTCTGTTAATTATGTATTAAGTCTGTAGCCCATCAGCTTTCCTGGGATTACAAGTCTCAACATGCCCTGCCAGCAGCTTGCTGGAACTTGTAGTTCCACAAAACTTTGCCGATAGACAGGGTGCCTATCTCATTTTCAAAACTGCTTGTCATAAGAGGGGAAAGTTTAAACCAGTGAGTAAATAGAATAAATGATGTGCTTGAAGGTATTTGGGAAATGTATGTATTCATGTAGCTACTATGCACAGAGTTGTATGTATAGGTATGTACCAAATAGCAAGTATATGGAATCATGTCTATATGTGGAACATGTATGTGCACACCTGCACTGGAGCAGGGCAACGGAATGGGAACTGGCTAGTGTAGGAACTGGCTAGCAAAATCGTGTAAAGTGAGGATGAAGGGCTAAAAGAAAATAGTAACACTGCAATGAAAGAAAAAGAAAAATTATATTTTATATATATATACATATATACACATATATATACATATATATATATATACATATATATATATATATACACACATATATATATATATATATACACACACATATATATACACACACACATATATATACACATATATATACATATACATATATATACATATACATATACATACACATATATATACATATACATATATATATATATATATACACACACACACACACACACACACATACATCAGTTGCACTGCCTATACGTTTCATAGCTCAGCTTTTGGTACAGAGAATTAATCAGTCTTCACGTAATGCTAATATGAGCTAACCACTTGAATGGAATAAAGACATTTCTTTAGAAATAGGTGCCCTCCGGCTCGCAAGCAATTAGTTTCTATGTTTTCAAGAGATATCTGTCAGAGGTTTTGTAACAATCATCATTAAAATCATGCTGCTTCAAGCTAGTGATGAAATCACTTTTTTTTTTTTTTTTAAATCCTTGGCATAACACATCTTAAGTCCATAGTCATGAGAACTGAACTCCACCACTTTCTCACGCCTCGAGTATCGTTGAAAATAAGAGAGACATGCCGGCACAAGCCATATCTACACTCCGCAAGGAAACGGGAAGAAAAGATAATACATCCAGCCCCTTCGCCTCAGCTACCTGTAACGTTACAAAAAAAAAAAAACAGCTTGACCTAACTAGATGGTAGAAAAGACTTAAGGTCAGAAGAGAAAGACACGACTCAGCTAGCCCGGTTAAAACACAAAGCAAACGCAAACTGACTGAGGAACAGTAAACTTTATTATGTATGTGTGTAAATATATATATATATATTTAACCAAGTACTTATCCTTTAATTGTCTGTTAATCAGATAAAATTGTGAACGTCTTGTATTTTATATGCGCTCAATATTTGCATAGTATCTTGTTTAAACAATGCCGTTCTGTAAGTACATAAAGCAACTTTTTTATCTCATATCTATGCACCTGTATCTCTGCCCAGTAAAGGGTTGATTGTTCTTCTTAAACTCTTATACTGCCACCTAGTGGTTTTTTTCCCACGAAAATACGTGGAGGCCTCCCTAAAGCTGGCAGAGTTCAGTCCATATTTATTTAGTGTAATATCTGAATGTGTTCCCAAATAGGACAGGATATATAGGCAGGCCTGCTGCAGAAGCTCTTGGGAAGAAGACTTGTCAATCACCATCCTCTTGTAACAAAGCCATTGTGGTATTTACCCTTGCTGAGCCAGTTTTTCCAGCCCTGCTTAAACATACAATAAGTGTCCTGGTATGTGGAAAGTCACAGTGACATAGCTAGGAGCTGTTACAGGCATCTATATGTACAACACAATCTCCCTGCTACATCAAAAGATTACTTTCTATGTGTATATAGGATACATGTGCAGACGATTGCTAATGTCTTGTCTTTCTGTCATCTGCAGGTCTTGTACAACCTGCTGGTTCAACTCGAGACACGGTGGTCTCTCAAGCAACAGGTTTCTTAAAGACAGTTTGGTGAAAGAACTGGAAGAACTGGAACTATTCACAAGCTAATAAAGCATAAAAGTCCGCTTGTAGGTGCCAACAGTTTTCCTCTCGTAAAATAAATTAAGATGTCTCTTCTGAAGGAGCGCAAGCCCAAGAAACCTCACTACATTCCTAGGCCACCAGGAAAGCCATTCAAATACAAGTGTTTCCAATGTCCTTTTACCTGCAATGAGAAATCCCATCTGTTCAACCACATGAAGTACGGGCTTTGCAAAAACTCCATGACACTGGTGATAGAGCAAGACCGAGCCGTCAAGAGTCCAAAGTCAAACTCTCTGGAGCCAAAGCAACCGAACACTGAGGGGTTGGTGAAGCCCACAACTGTCGTCGCAGACAGACACATGGCGGCGGACTCAAATACTCAACATGAAATAACTAGAGAAGATCTGAAAGAGAATGTAGACTTTAAAAATAAGGAGGCGATGTCCCGTGTAGAAAAGCCAGTGAGCCAAAGAGAAGTGTCTTTACCTTCACCGACAGGGCACAGCTCAGTCACTAAACCAGCAGTGATTGAGAGTATTTCAAGGCCTTCGGCTTTCATCCCGGTTGGCGAGCACAGGTATTTTAAGGCAATGGAGAGCAGTCACATAACGGAAATGATGCCTCCTGGGGACTCTATCAAAGGACCACAAAGTATGGGATCTGCTTTCCACAGTGTACCAGCCATGTGGAAATCAGGACTGGTTCCACCAGAGATCAGCCAAAAGGCAACAATTCCCCGTTACATCCGTCCAATAATACCAGAGTATATGGCCCAGTTTTATTCTGAGCCAGGAGTACCAACGGTCTACTCCCCATACATGTGTGACAATCCAATGCAATCAGCTTATGGTACTCCAGACCAGAGACTCTTTCGTCCACACCCTATTCAAACGTCAGGACTGTCCCTGTCAAAACCATTAAACTCATCTTTTGATTATAGATTTCTACCCCAATTCCAGCAAAACCCACCAATTCCTTACTGGTTTTACAGACCTACAGAACATTCCTTTTTACCTTCCGGTTTGAAGATGCCACATGCATCGAGCCTATCCAAAGATCACACAGCTCAAACAATGGACAATATACCTTTCGTCTATCAGACTCCAAGCCCACCACGTTTCTATCCCGAGGACTCCGGTGAAAAGCAAGTTGATTGTCAAAAAGACACTTTGCTGAGCCAAGCTAAAAACACTAACCATAAAAATGAAGGAGAAAGTGTGAAAATGAGTCCAAGAGCTGGCAGTGCTGCTACTGGCTCTCCTGGCAGACCGAGCCCGACCAACTTCACCCAGAATAGTCAAGGCAGTGAAGGAATCTTTGATCTTTCCAGCAAGTCTACCTCAACAACAGGAACGTCTGAACAGCACCTCTCAACTTTTAAGCCGATGCAAAAGAGCACAGACTTCCAAACATCATTAAGCAGAGGAAATTCCCCATGGTAAGTCAATTTGGCTTGTGTTCTATCTTGACTAGCTAACTGGTGGACTACACAGACACCTCTGAAGACAAAACTCGATAAAGTATATTGACATGCCTTCTAAAATAAAAGATAATGCACCCTCCTCAAAACATCAACTGGGTACAAAGATCAACATTGGCCCTATAGCAAATGTTGAGATCTGAAGAAAATGAAAAATAATTAAATTGATAGTTTAGTGCCCATTTATAAAGGGTAAATTCTCAAGAAAGGTAGAAAGGTTGGTGATGGGAGACAGAGACAGATGATTAATACATTACATTATTGTAGCCATTTTTACTTTTAGTACTTTACTATTGTTGGTGTGATAGGTCTAGTTGAGTCTTACCAGGTTACTGTACATAATATGCATTTTATAATAAAACAACATTATTAATCTGTGATTCATCTTTTATTTCAGTGTTGGAAATGAAGATGTCTTGTCCAGCGCAGGGAGCTTCACAATTGACCGCGATGCCATGTCAAGCTGCGAGGACGACTCTACAGTTGTCCCTCTTAACCTTTCAAAGAAACCAGAGGTGGAAACAGGAATTGGTGCCAAACAACTAGACAGTATTGTTTCCAGAGAGGAACCTGTTGGCTTTATGGAGATGCAGGAGATGCCTCTAAACCTTTCCGTCAAAGACTCCGGCAAGAGAGTGTCTACAACGTTCAACAGTGAAGGCTCGCGGTCTCCGAATCAGGGCTCACTTTCACCTAGCTATCTGATCACGCCAAGCAAAGACACAGCCAAACCTTCAGATGCAAATAGGCTAATTGAGAACTGTGACGAGCAAAAACAATCTGCCGCTGTGGCTCTCTGCCAGCTGGCTACCTACAGCCCTGGTACAGCTGCGCGAGCCAACGAGGATGACAGTTCAGAAAACCAGAGAGCCGCGTTAGAGCAGGCCGCAGCCGACCTCCCAGAAATCCAACCGAAAGAAACCCATGCAAAACAGAGGGCGCAGAAAAGGGCCAACCCCAAAGAGACAGGGAAAGCAAACAGCGTAAGCAAAAAAGCCAAGTCGGCCGAATCCGGCAGAGTGTTTACACTGAGGAAACGGCAAAGGGTGTCTTAGATTGATAATTCTTCTGTCATGCTTAAGAGTCTGGACTGATTCATAGAAAACACACATATCTACGAGAAAGAGAGCTGCTTTTTAATTACCCTTTTTACTGTCCGTACCCACAGTGGTCAAGCACTAACACTTATTTTTTAAGTTATTCATGTGTACATTTATATACTTATTGATGACGGAAGACTATATTTAATTGAAAGCTAATATTTAGCTGATTAAAAAGAAAAAAAGTAAACTTAAGGAACTGTGTCCAATGAGCAGGAAACAGATCATGAGTTACATATTATATTTATATTGGTAATATTTATTTTTGTATAAAACTGCACTGCAGGGTAAAGGTTTTATTTCAACTTTCTGCATTGTACAAAGCAAAGATGGCCTTTTTTTCTGTAAGGCATAAGAGTGCATTGCAACTCTATGTATCACCACTGTCTGCTAGCTTTAAACACAAAATACAAAAAAATACAAAAAAAAAAATCAATAAAATTATTAAATACTGGAAATAATGTTTTGTTTGGTTTTGTAAGTGTCCTAAAAACTATAAGAAGTTCCATTAGGAACTGAACATTTATAAGAAGTCAGGATGATTTTAAACAATATATCTATATGCATTTGTCAAGAGGGGTTACGGTGAGATGTCTAAAGTTGTTATTGATGCAATCTGCAATTCATAACGACAAGGAAATGTGTAATTGTAATATAACAACATGTATAACCCTTTAACACCAAGCCACTAACGCACTTAAATGTCCCAGACATTTTCTGGACTGAACCGCCAGGCATCAACCACTGACATGCTTTGGGCTTCAGTGATGGCACCGATTCCTAAGGAATGTAGGTTCTGCGTCCTCATGAAAAATGAACAAATAATATTTAAAAGTATCACATTTGCACTTTATTTCAGAGTCTTGAATGCTGCTGTTATTGTCAGCAGGCTGAGAGACAATGCAATTTATACATACATTATTTAGTTTTTACAGAAATCCTCCTCCTTCCCAAAAAGACACCCTCACGTTCCCCGGCACCTAACGGGTGGCCACGTAGAGATTTGGGGACGTGAGAATTGCTGAGTCATGATACTGATCAGCTGACTGAACAAGTCCTTCCAGCCATCTAAATCATCTGCCAGACTCAATCCCTACTCACATTCTACAAGGACCCTATTTTCTGTCATTTAATTATATATATATATATATATATATATAGGACTGTAGGAGTTAGCTAACTAATCAATGCCTAAAAACCAAAACCGGTCATTTATGAAAACAACTGCAAAGGTATAAAAGGTGGCGCTGCCCATAGCAGATTTCTAGCTCTGTTGTGCACTAATTTCCATAAAGGGCCCACAGTACTCTACAATGAAATGAATGCAATGTCAAATCTAGCTATACTCAAATGCAGACAAATCATATATTACACAAGTTAGATGTATGAATTAGGTGTGATATGAGCAGTGGCAATCACAGCACAATCTTCCTGCGTCAGTGTGACATGAGCCTCACATTACTACTCTGTTCTGTTGGGGCACCCTGCTCCTTCCACTAAATAAATCTCAGTCTTGTCGTTCGCCTCTATTCTCCTCCTCCCATCATGACACTGCCCGTGTCCCTCGCAGCCCTGAGGTCACTAGTGTGCAGGTCACACGCTAATCTGAAATATTGCTTGCTGCTTTTGGATTTTTCTGATTGGCTACAGGTTGAATTCAAATGATCTGATTGGCAGGAGGTGAAGATTTAATACAGTGCAGTGTTTGGAGCCAAGTGAAATTCACCTAAAAAAAAAAAAGACTTACCCTTAAAACTAAATCATCATCATCACTATTTATTTATATAGCGCCACTGATTCCGCAGCGCTGTACAGAGAACTCATTCACATCAGTCCCTGCTCCATTGGAGCTTACAGTCTAAATTCCATAACACACACACACACAGACAGACACAGACACAGACAGACACAGACAGACACAGACAGACACAGACAGACACAGACAGACACAGACAGACACAGACAGACACAGACAGACACAGACAGACACAGACAGACACAGACAGACACAGACAGACACAGACAGACACAGACAGACACAGACAGACACAGACAGACAGACACAGACAGACACAGACAGACAGACACAGACAGACCAACTAGGGTCAATTTTGATAGCAGCCAATTAACCTACTAGTATGTTTTTGGAGATTATATACATACTATGCGATTATAGACATACTAACTAAAGTGACTTTCCCGTGAGCAGTTACTGCATTTATCCAAGGCACCAACGCTATAAAGACATGTGTTGTGTGCATCTGTTTTGAAATCTGATGGAACTAAAAATTAAAAAAAGCGTTTGGATGTGTGTGTGGGGGCCTGGGGGACAAACTGATGTCATACAGTGAGTGGTGCCCAGAAAGTCTTAGTAAAAATACAAGTGACAGCACAGTTCAAGAAACGACCACAATGTACTTTTTATGATATTTGCCCCGAGGTAAGGCAAATGGAATATTTAGCTATAGATAGCTAGAGACGAAAAAGCCTGTAGGGAAGTGACTTTAGACTATGGTTTTTATAAGTTACAAAAGTATGTAAAGGATAAACCAGTAATTAGCATGCAGCAATATACAGCAGTACACCCAGTATGGTTACCCTCAGCTACTCCTACCACCTGTCAACTGCGTAACTATACTTGCCCGCTGTCCTGGATGACTCCCGAATTCCGGTTAGTTCTCCCAGGGGAAAGGCTGTCGTCCCGCACTCTGCCCACTTCCTAGTGAAGTGGGCAAGATGGAGGCTTTCCTCCGCCCCCCCCCCCCCCAATAGTGGGCTATTGTGTGGTCACAGATGCCCATCCAGACCTCATCCTACAATGTACAAGCGCTAGTTTGCCTCGCCTACTAGCCGAGCTCACAGTACAATAGGTGAACGGACCATTCCAATTACCAGCAGACTTTTTAATGGAGCACATTATAATTATTAAGAAGCGAGTAACCTTGCATAACAAAATAACTTTTCAATAGGTAAGCTATGCGTCATACCAAGAACTAGCTGCAGAAACCATCTCTATGAGGCTTAATAACTGCCCAAAATGAAACAAATACATAACAACCACCTAAGCCACTTACCATCAGGAAGCCGGGAGGGAAGTAGCAGACCTCTTCTGCCCAATTCTGCCAGAGCGAGGCAGCCCCCGTGCCAGGCGTTATTGGTCTCCTGAAAACTAATGAAGAAGGAAATCACAGAAACAGCAGTCACTAAGCTATGCAATCATCATGTACTTAAAGTGGATAAATATTACATAATACAGATTAACCTTATAAGCGATGTGCATCTCAGAGTGATAAAAGCCATAACTAAAGAAAGCAGAGGCATGATCCAACTGCTAAGAGTATCTGTTCCCTACATCATTCATCACATCCCAGCGAGATCATTCAGCCAGTGACACCGCTGGTTACAGGGGAATTGGTAGGCCACATTCTCGTGTATATTGCTTTGACCTACAAAATGTCTGCCTCCGATGTGTGTAGGTAACAGGATTTTTGTACATATTTTTGGCTCTTAAGGAGTGAAGCGAGTGTACATGATTTTAAATGCATTTCAGTAATATTTATAAGCATAGCTGTGAGTGTAGGAACCCTTGACACTGGTTGGCAAGCTTGCATGTTTTGATCAAAATATGAGCCAGTACCTAATATCTATTGTGCTAGATATACAGATACACAGTGGTAATGATAAGCACTAACAACAACATTTTAATATCTGCATTCGTATAGTGCATTTATACAGTCGCACAGATGGTTCATTTACATACACAGAGTGGCTGAGCGGTAGCATAGTTCTACGCTCTTATCTTGCCCTCTACTACAATGTCCCTTTTCACTTCCTTTTACAGGACAGATTGGCTAATGTAAACCAAAGGCCCCAGAATGCATACAGAAGATTTACCCACTAAAGATACTACAAATGTTTTATATTTGATGTATACATTTGTGAAATTTGTGTTGCACATAGAGAGTTTCATAGTGAAAAAAGCAGGGTCCACAGCAGCACAGAGTACATCAGGAGACAAGTGAAGTGTTAGTGAGGACAGGGCTGCTTGTGACAGGGGCAGTGACATGATGTGAGGAGGGGAATGGAGGCAACAGGAAGCCATACATAGAGTTGCAGATTGGAAAGAGCAGGATCTACCAGCAACACAGATTATATCAGGAGATGAGCGATGTGCTAGTGAGGACAGGGCTGCTTGTGACAGGGTCAGTGACATGATGTGAGGAGAGGAATGGAGGCAACAGGAGACCACAGACTGAGAGTTATATAGCGGAAGAAGCAGGGTCCCCCAGAAGCACAGATTATATCAGGAGATGAGCGATGTGCTAGTGAGGACAGGGCTGCTTGTGACAGGGTCAGTGACATGATGTGAGGAGAGGAATGGAAACAGCAGGAGACCACAGACTGAGAGTTATATAGCGAAAGGAGCAGGGTCCCCCAGAAGCACAGATTATATCAGGAGATGAGCGATGTGCTAGTGAGGACAGGGCTGCTTGTGACAGGGTCAGTGACATGATGTGAGGAGAGAAATGGAAACAGCAGGAGACCACAGACTGAGAGTTATATAGCGGAAGAAGCAGGGTCCCCCAGAAGCACAGATTATATCAGGAGATGAGCGATGTGCTAGTGAGGACAGGGCTGCATGTGACTGGTGCAGTGACATGATGTAAGGAGGGGAATGGAAACAGCAGGAGACCACAGACTGAGAGTTATATAGCGGAAGGAGCAGGGTAGTGATGTGATGCAGGAAGACTATACTGTCAAACACACCTCTAAATAAACCAACGTTCATTCATCCAGCTTGTTAAGAATTAATAATGCAGTGTCAAATTTTCTCCAAGCAAAACTAAAATAGGGGAAATAAAGTTATAAGTACTGAGTTGCTGGATGGTCTCAAAAATTTGTCATTGGGGTCAAGATATGTGGTATCATGTGATATCCACATCTTTTAAAAAAAAGTTTATAACCAAGTTTAAAAGTTGAGCACAAGTCAAAACATGCTCACCATTTGGTGCTTATAACTGCCATGCAAATCCATGGATGAGTCTCCTAAACAGTGCAGATAGGGACTGCTAGCACTTTTATTTTTCTGGTTACGAGTACTATGTCTTTAGGAGATTTGATATATACGCAAGCCCTCTGTCCAGCTAATGGAACAGCGGTACGCCCACAACTGGTAGTACAACACACAAGATCTCATTCCACATACATGATCCAAATATCTGTGTGAGCGGAATCTATTTAGTTTCCAATATTTTATACACCAAGGTACCTAAAGCAATCCAGCACAGATCCCACCACGTCATCTGCCAACTCTCTGGGGAGCCGTCCTGTCAATCGGCCGATCCTAGAAAAGGAATTTGATAGGCTGGAGTTTTTGTAGCAAGTGCCACATAACTAATTCAGAAATAGAAGCATAAGTTGACCTATTACACACAGCTGGCGTCAGTTCCGGAGAGGTCACTAGCGCCGCGCTTTAACTGACGGGAGAGAAATCTACATTGTAAGGCAGGAAAATGGCTCGTTCCAATGTGCTTATACTGGGAATCTAGTTACAGAAAGTTACAAGGAAATAAAGAGAGCAAACAGTTCTAGCTAATGCCCTTAGGGCTCAGCAAATTTTACTACAATAATGTTTGCTTTGCCAACTGTGAGAGACCTTTAACGGTTAGGCCAGATAGAAAAAAATAATAATAATCTTTTAACCACTATTTACTATACAGCATTAAAGCAGGTTGGCCTACCCTTTAGCTGCAGACCATCGGACAATGGTGTCTTTGTCCTTCAGCCCCACCAGCAACTGTTCTGTTAAGAGACAGAATGTGAGATGGTAACAGGAGCAAGAGTATTAGCAGCCAGGGTAGTTGGCACAATGTACAGTACAAATGTCAGCAATATCAAGGCATTGTCTTAATATCCATTACAAGGGACTAGAGTGTAATGAGAGTCGTTTCAGCCAATGTTCTGCAGTTAAGTCACCTGTAGCAATCAATATGGACAATGTTGTATAAAGAGCTGAACATACATTTTAAGCAGTATTCTCCAAACACCTAGGGCTAGATTTACTAAGCTGCGGGTTTGAAAAAGTGGGGATGTTGCCTATAGCAACCAATCAGATTCTAGCTTTCATTTATTTAGTACTTTCTACAAAATGACAGCTAGAATCTGATTGGTTGCTATAGGCAACATCCATCATCATCATCATCATTTATTTATATAGCGCCAACATATTCCGTAGCGCTTTACAATTGGGGACAAACATAATAAACTAATAAACAAACTGGGTAAAACAGACAAAGAGGTGAGAAGGCCCTGCTTGCAAGCTTACAATCTATGGGACAATGGGAGATTGATACATGAGGTTAGGTCTACATTTTGCATATTGGCCCAGCCAGACTGCAAAGGTAAAAGTGACTCAAAAGCTAAATGATCCTGTCACACAACAATGTTGGTCAGGGGGTAGTTGTCTTGTGTGAAATTGTGTAACAGGCGGTAACAGGCTAAGATAGTGAGATTAAGAGGGCGGTTGAGGAATATTATAAGCTTGTCTGAATAACTAGGTTTTCAGAGAACGCTTGAAAGTTTGTAGACAAGAGGAGAGTCTTTTTGTGCGAGGGAGAGAATACCCACTTTTTCAAACCTGCAGCTTAGTAAATCTAGCCCCCAGTCTTACAATCTGTTTGTGAGATAGTCATGGAAACAAGAGAACCTCTCCATGGTCACAAGGAAGGGTGGTGTTTTCAGTACTACGATGCAGTGTCAAGCTGTTTTGTCATAGGTCCCGTCAAAGCCCATTACCCCTGAATGAGTGAAACAATGTCATCTCACTACTGAACAGCAGTCTGTGCAGAAGAATAAAGAAACATTGATTCACTCAGGTGTTGATGCTAAGCCCTCGTTTTTTTTCAGTCATTTGATTTATAGCCCATTCAAATCCCAGCAGTCACAGTAGAAAATCCTTTTACGCATGTCAGGGTTGCCCACACCTGGGAGGATTATAAACCCATTTTAGTTTCTATGTGTCTATGTCCCTTTAATGCAGACAGCTTTGGTTTGTTTATATAAATATCAATGTTCTAGGACCGTGTGTCAGTCAGCAAGCAAACAATACCTATTCAACCCCCTTCTTGTCCACAGCCCTTCTTATTCAAACAGGGATTGAGTGCACAAATAAAACAATCCCACGGACTTGGATGTGACAATCGCTGTGCCAGTGTGACAAGAACGTCTGTCAGGTACGTGTAACAAGATCATTCTCACAATGATCTGGGACTATTTGTAATATGAAGCACCTCTTTCAAATATGCTTGAAGCAATACCTTGATTTATTATATGGATTCTTTATGACAGCTGCAAAGGGTTCTGGGAGAATTCCTAGAGGCAGACATTTTGAGACACATGCAGCAGATAGATGCATGCCAACATTGTGCTTTTCTCAGTGTAACTATAACAGGGTATAGAGAGTATATAAACACAAAAGCCCAAAAAAAAAAAACAGCACTTAGCCTTCACCTCTCCATTATGTCTGGAAAGCCACATTCCTACAACCCTCATGTGCACCACTTTCTGAGGTAAAGTTTAGATAAATATCCTCTGTGTCAAAAGGGAAAATCTCGGTTCACAGCAACCCGGAAACAACTAACCTGTTAGCATTTGTGTGGCCACAGAAAAAGGACACCACAGTGATAACTCAATCGCTGAAAATGTACTTGTCGCTTAAACAGGTCAAGGCCGCCATTTTATACACTGATTTAATATGCTGGAGATTATCAATGACATGCCACAAATATACATGCCACAAATACTGGTTCAGTGCACAAAATACCTGTCTTCATTGTGTGTTGGCAACAGGTTAACTTTAGATATAAGATGGCACTCCCGAGCCTATAGACTTTTACATGTTTGAGCACTAAACTGCTCATGCCTAATGACTGCCCTAAATGCCCGAGCTAGGACCCATTTTATAGGTACCCCTAGCCCTGGGCATCTGTAATGCCACTTACTCTTTCACGGACCCTTAGCAAATGTATCTGCATATGAGACTTAACAATAATTCAATAATTTAACTTTCTAGCCCGGCAGTCTGACTCTCATCCTACCCAGTCACATGTTTGTTCTTCTGTTCCTCATGCATTTAAGACTGCAAGCTCTTGAGAACAATTACTTATTTCCAATTATCCATAATTCTTCACCAGATACAGCAAATAATATCTTGCTTTAAAAACCCATGGATCAGGAATGTAGACAACATTGCTGCAGTTAGAAAAAAACTTTACTAAAAAAAAAAACAACTAAAACTATGTCTTCAAAAAAAAACAACAGATTTTTAAAAAAATATTTTAAAACTATCCCCCCTCCTCCTGCCCTAAAACAATACCCCACTGAAATCAGTCAAACTTGCTCTTCCAGTGTATGATAAGCAGCTATGAGTATTGAGATGATCATTTTCTTCTACATCAAGTCTTGTATATCTCAGTGTAACACAATATGGATCTGAAATAATATACATGGTGTTCTAGGGCATTACTGTAACATGGCAATTATTTGCACTGAGCTTTCTATGATTCGGACACAGAGAATCTCGTTGTTGCATATTTTGTAGCTAGACCACTCAAGTCTATGATCTTCTAATACATAATGGGAATAAGAACATGACGCAGGTATACATTACTCTTTAATACAAAGGCACACTGAAAATATAATCCCTATTTCTAGATTTGTACTTGCCTACTACATTCTCAATCTCTTCGGAGATATTGTATTCCTCATCACCATCATCTGGGGAGGGGGTCATGTTGGTATTTTGGGGGTCCGAGGAAGACTGGAGCAGATTTGCAGCCAAACACCTAGAACCGCGCTCATACCTGCGTGACAGCGGGGTACAAAGTAAAAACACAGAATTTTGCTTACACAATGTCCTCTGTTAACAATTCTAGAAATGTAACTAGATTATTTTACCAACAATTGAAACTTTTTTGGTCCAAGGAATAATGGATTGCTAAACACTGATAATGGAAGCACATACATTCAGCAGTTTGGGCAGCACGGTGGCTCAGTGGTTAGCACTTCTGCCTCACAGCACTGGGGTCATGAGTTCAATTCCCGACCATGGCTTTATCTGTGTGGAGTTTGTATGTTCTCCCTGTGTTTGCGTGGGTTTCCTCCGAGTGCTCCGGTTTCCTCCCACACTCCAAAAACATACTGGTAGGTTAATTGCCTGCTATCAAAATTGACTCTAGTCTCTGTCTGCCTGTGTCTGTGTGTGTAAGGAAATTTAGACTGTAAGCTCCAATGGGGCAGGGACTGATGTGAATGAGTTCTCTGTACAGCGCTGCGGAATCAGTGGCACTATATAAATAAATGGTGATGATGATAGTTTGATTTGTACATCTTTACAACCGTTCTAAGGAACCATACAAGGCGGTAGCTAAAGGCATGAGGGTGTCCATTTTGTTAGCGGACCAATGTTCCACAGTTTGCTATATAAGCGCAAAAGCTTAATTATCAACAATCCAGCTTGGTGAATTAAAGGTGATGGCAGTTGAGATTATTACAGATACAGACAGGCAGTTATCAGGAATTTATGGTACAAAATAAACAAACTGGCTGTCCAAACTGTCATGGCCAGGTTTATGCTATTAGCCATCTATATATCTACATAGGTGTATCTACATTAATAAGTGTGTGTTTAATCAGAACAGCAACAACAACAAAAAATTCACCTTAGTGGAAATTTAAATGTACAGACAAAAATACCTATGCTGCTGAAAGCATTAAATCTAAGCATCTATGTAGAAGAATGACGAGAAGCATTTCACATACGCATTGCTTTAATTTTTCTCTGGACTGTCTAGTTTCCTTGTGTGAGGTATAGATCAAAGAGAAAAATAATTGGGTGGCCAAGCCCGAAGAGATACCCAAAAAAGGCCCTTTAAACTATAGTACAGATCTTAATCCTTTATTAAACTGAACTTTCCCAGCACAACTGAAATCTCATCAGGGGGTCAATTAAACCAAAGGGCAGAGGAAAGATCAGTCGCCTATCAGTGCAGAAGACAATGTCGGGGACAGGAGGAATTGGTCCAGTGGCTGAGCCGTTCTGCATTGTAAAGGGCTGAAGAATGCAGCTTGTGCGGGAACCTTTAGATCACTGACGGGAAGCACCAGTCTCAGTGGTGGGAGACATGCCATTTCTGTGCTGCCAGAGGGCGGGTAAATGCAGTGCCAGACCCTGTAGCACTGTTTGTATTAAGCTGTTGGGCCGGTTTAACTGAGTCTCTCTATTTACATTAATGAAACAGCTCATTGTCACCTCTCCCTCTCTCTGGAGTGTAGCTGCTGGGCTTGTGAAATACCCAGGGATAATATAAATGTGTGCGCCATTAAACCATCATGGACTCTGTATGGCTGACGTTAGCCAGGTGCCATAAGAGGATTGTCAATAATGTACCCTCTAAAAAGGAAAGGAGCACAATTAATCAGCTCTGTCCAATTATACAACTCCAAATACTAGAATCACTTGCTCTAATGAAAACTATAGCTGCAAGTGTCATATTGTACACAGAACAATTACCTGCACATTAATGTAAATGTTCATGATCTACTACTTTTTAAAGCAAGAAATGTTCCAAATGTCACTTCTCTATGTCTCCAGGATGTATTAAATGTCAACAGTATCCAGTCTTCTGACCTTTCATATTCAAACCTATATATAACAATGTTAGTTGTACTCACTAGGGTGAACAAGATGTAGAGACAATACATAATTCTCTATCATATCCTTTCACCTCTGCAGAGCATGTAACATGTCTGCTTCCATACAGAGAAGAGGTTCTTATTTAGAAATGGTTATGTACACACATTAAAAAACAACAATCCCATATAAAAATGGAGCATATTACCCTAAAATCCTCTCTTATTCCCACATCGGTTGTCTTCAAACCGTTAATCAGCATTTCTCTGTATGACAGTCTTCTAAGCAGAAAGTGACAGCTGTCATGACATTCTATTCTTACCACAAAGCTTCTGTGCTCAAACTTTTCCACCCTACTAGGTGATCTGCTCCATCTGCCTCCTCACTCATATGAATAACACTCCACTGACTATGCGGATGACAAAGTACGTAAAACGATGATTTACTAGAAAAATGTACACTTGCTTGGGGTCATCAAACGGATACCCTGAGAATAAATCATTAATAAGTAGAATAAGCTTACACACACTAGACCAGGTCTGTCCAACCTGCGGCCCTCCAGGTGTTGTGAAACTACAAGTCCCAGCATGCCCTTCCAGCTATCAACTGGTTGTCTACTGGCAAAGCATGCTGGGGCTTGTTGTTTCACAACATCTGGAGGGCCGCAGGTTGGACAGGCCTGCACTAGACTGTATGTAACATGGATGTTCCTACCTTTCATTTCAGTAACAAATAACAAACACACTATGTAGGTCTGGAAAATGACCGCTCTCTGCAGCTTTAACGTATTCACTTAAACTTGTAACACAGAACAGTAATAGTAAGACCCTCCAGCAGTTAGTTAAGAGCTCAGACATTATTACATACCTCCACTTGGCCACCCTGGTTTTAAGAAACGTGAGTCCCAGACGTTGGACAAGCTTGACCCCCAGCTTGCGAAGGACAGTGTGGTTGCTGTCGCGGAGCTTGCAGTTATCCAGAGCGCTCAGCACAGTTGCGGCTACAATAAACAGAAGGGGCGAATCGCGGCTCGTTACCAGATTTGTGTCGCTACAATGATTATAATAGAACGTCACTGAACGAGGCGCACAGATATACAACTATCTGGATGAGATGATTGATGCTTTGAGTGGTCTGTGTTTGAAAACATCTTCTGACAACACTAACGGGCTACAATAAAGCTCTAAATTAACCTCATGTATATGGCCAAGATAAAGAGTGAACCTGTAGCTTAACACTCAGGATCGGGATGCCAGCTTACTGAAAGCCAAATAAAACGGAATAAAATGTTTTTCATCAATTTTATTCATTATTTTATCTCTGGGCTTTTTAACTTTTCCTGTACACACATTCAGGTTTGATATAAAATACATAATACACAAGTGATGTTAATGTATTTATAAACTCCAGTAGATAATATATCTGTATAAACGGTCAATGCTTCTATGTTCATTTGGAAAAGTTGTGTACAATGAGGAATAATTCTCCCTGTACTATGAATTATTACAGATAATAGAAGTCACCTTGAGTTTATGCAACTTTGCACCAGATATTCACAGATCTCCTTGATGACTTGTAATAGGCTTATAATCACCAGCGGGGGCTGCATTATCTCACATAATAAAATTTATGTCAATGTGCTATAGCTTTGGGTATTTGCACTAGTAATAAAAGGTGGTTTAATAACAAACAGTTATATTACTTCAAGTCCAAGAATTCCATTGCAGAACTGAATTATTACACCATATTCAGTCTATAGTTCACAGTGGATTCTCCACTCTGTGTGATATAACACCCAACTACACCGTGCGCTTACTTTCATGCTCCGTTGACAAACTTCTCATGTAAACACACTAAATACAAAAAAGAAGCCACAACAATAGCAATGTACGCATAGAGAATATAACACCAGGAGCAGTGTTTTTCTATGTAATTATAACAAGATAGGAGAAGGAGGACAATACAGTGGGAGAGAGGGAAACAGGAGAGAAATGTGGGAAAGGAGAGGTAAAGAGGGAGAGGATGGGCGGGAAACACTGGATCTGGTCTGGGAAATAATGAATGAAGAGAGGGAAAGGAGACAGAGAGGGAAGGACAGAACAATAGGATGTAAAGACTGACAGATTGCAGGGAAGATGAAAGGATGGGGTAAGACATGGAAGATAGAACGTAACACAGAGGGGTGCGAGGACAGGGACAAAGAAGATGGTAAAAGAGTAAAGACTGGGGAGGCTGATGGTAAATTTACATTAAATACAGATTCTAAGCAGTGAGAGCCGAAAGGAGAGTTGAACTCGCAAATCAAATACAATATATTACAAAGCTACTTATTCTGGGGTAGTAAACGAGACAATTTTACAATGGTATCATAATCTACTATTGAGTAACAGAGGGACTAAATACTGCAACAGAGGGCCTAAAATATTTAAACGAGCTACATTAAATTATTATTTGTAATTAAACATCTCACCATATGGTAAACAGTCCTCTCTCTTCCCATGTTTGAAAAGCTGCGCCTGGAAATGAACATACATTTGATTAGATCACCTTATGTCTCTTACAAATATAAAAGAGGGTCACAAAGACAGTAGAGTGTCCCAGTAGAGTGTTCAAGCCTATTGATCAGGTTAGAGATGTCTGGGCGTTCCCATTCTTATTACAAACAAGCCCACTAGGCATAAAAATTACCTTTATTGGACGACATGACAAGATATTTACATACTAATCGTCGTCACATATAGCAGGCATACGACAGCAAAATATTTAAAATTAGAGTGAAATTCAAAAAGAAATACAGTGCTGAACAGCAGGCTGCAGCGCTGGTCCAACGAGTATGAGAAGCGAGTATCCCTAGTGATCAATACATCATGCTGCATTCACCGTGCAACGTCTGAATATGATGAACGCAAAGACTATTTAGGGCTTTCTATGTACATATGTGAAAACCTTACAGTGATTTGTTTGCTGTTTTCTATAGTGCAGCTTTGCAATTAGCTTCTGTCTAGGGCAAATTAGACAATAAAGGAAACGTATGATGGGTCTATAAGTGCAGTTTGAGCACCTGTGGGCAATGTTAGTAAATAGCCATCACTGTCTTAATCATATCAGAGGGCACAACAGTGATTCAGCACAATACTTGCTCTCATTATTTGCATACCAAAGTCAGTATTGGTTGTGACATACTGGGATGAGCTGACCTAATTTGCTCTTAGACATGTAATTAAGCATAACTTGGCAAGATGCCACACAAAGCTCACTTTCCAAGTGTTAGTAACATTTATTGCGTCTTATCACCATTCCTTAGAACTATGCAGATGAATAAGCAGAAAGAAACAGTCCCGGAATTTTCGGTGTACATTCATGTGAATGTTATACATTCCATCACTAAGTTCTACAACATATCATGTGATTAGGAGAGAAGAAAAAAGAAATGTGCCTGCTAACAGGTCTGTATTGGAACTGAAATATGATATAATATTATACATATATATATATATATATATATATATATATATATATATATATATATATATATATATATATATATATATATATATATATATATATATATATATATATAAGCACCCCTCTCTGCTTGATTATATATATATATATATATATATATATATATATTTATCTCTATCAAGCAGAGAGGGGCGCTTCCATAGTGCATTATCATACTTTAATGGTAAAAGACAGCTTTGATATACACATACCAGAAGAGTTCTTGTAAAACAGCACATAAAATGACACAGACATAAGTTTGTAGTCCGTAACCAGCAAACATACTGCTGGTATGGTTCTTCAATCCTTTAGAGGACTCCTTCCTTCATTGTCAGAAAAATGCCTTCTGATCCGTTACTACAGATTGGTGATTCTGTCATTAAATGTATTGTTTTAACTTATTACTGAGATTAAGCGTAATGTGTAGGTTGCCTATCACTGGTCAGGTGGCTTACGCAGAGGCTTCTATAGAAATATTACTGTGGGCGAGGGGTACCTGGGTATCGTTCCATTATTAATGAGAAGGTATTTAGATGCAAATTCATAGACTATGAGACCCTGGCAGTCAGAGAAGTACAATTCTAGAATCGATTTCAGCATAAACCCAAGTGCAATTGGCCTAAAATTTTCGTAAATGGAATAGGCATATTCATTATTTGTGCTTCCAATATTTCTGTGGAACACGCTTTCATTGCAAATGAGCAGGTTAAGAAGATGTGGGGAAAGTTCTGCGAAAAAGATTTGTAAACGAGTTTTGAGTAACAGTCAGGACCATTGGTCAAATATTTGACTGCTGAGGAAATCTACTTTGAAGACCATAGGGTGTTTAGGAACATCAGGTCGACATATCTGTTGGTTTGGGTAAGTAGGTAGTGTTGAGGAAGCTGGTAATGATATTCTTCATTGGCTGAGGAGTATTTGGATCGTAGTATTTGGTAGACTATATAGAGTTGAATAATAGTCTGTAAATGCATCAAGAGTTGGATTTGTTTCTTCAGCTCTTAAGAGTTGGGGTTTGATAAGGCCCCTATATCCCTAACTTGGACCACATCATGGAGTGCACATCAGTTGGAGCTATTAGTTGCAGAGAGGTCATTTATCTATTGACATTAAATCAATGCTAGTATACATTGAATGCACATGAGAGATAGAGGCGTAATCATGTTTCAATTGGTAATGAGTCCACCATGTATCATGTGTTTGAATCTCAAGTGCTAGTTTTGTGGCTAGATTTTTAGGTGTACCCGAATCTTGTAGGGTGAATCACCTCAGAGACTCTGGCCTAAATTTACTAAACTGCAGGTTTGAAAAAGTGGGGATGTTGTCTATAGCAACCAATCAGATACTAGCTGTCATTTTGTAGAATGTGCTAAATAAATGAGAACTAGAATCTGATTGGTTGCTACAGGCAACATCTCCACTTTTTTCAAACCTGCAGTTTAGTAAATATTCCCCTCTGTGTATGTAGACCTTATATGATCATATTGATGAGTATGTCCATCAAACAAGTGTGGACTAGCTGTGCAGATCAAAACATAGATTGTAAGCTTGCGAGCAGGGTTCTCTTACCTCTCTGTCTGTATGTATTACCCAGTATTGTCTTATCAATGTTTGTTCCCAATTGTAAATACATATGTACTATGTATCTTAAAGAACTCCACCAGGTAACACTCAATTACATAAAAATGAATTATGGTTAATTATTATAATTACATTCTATTGTCCGCCAAATAGCTGACCATTTGGGGAACCATGTCTGGGAAGACACGAGAGATAGTGGGAACAATTCCATCCCCCCCCCCTTACCCAAGATTTAACATCACTGACAACTAGCCAGTCTGCTAGTCTGAATGAGTGACGTGGGAAAGAACCTCACAGTTGTTTAGCTTGAACAAACAGGTTAACATTTGGTAAGCCAACTTTGTCATTTTAACACAAACTGGCTATTGTGGGCACCAATACAATCATATTACATAAACAACATTGGATTTAAAAATCAGAAAATGGATCATGTATGGCAGTACTGGGCGACGTGCGAGGGGAGCATGTATGTGTATAATAAGCTTGCAGACCCCTACACCTGAACAGCCGAATCTGAGCATTTACACAATTCCCCACACAGATCACAGTTCCAGTTTCTCCGTTTCATTCATTTAGGAATACTATGTGTGCAAGCACACAGAGTTTAAACAAATATACGGCCATCATGACTCACCTAGCGATATCCGATTCTCCAATCACTGTCTATTCTGCCTGCACAAAGGCAAAGCCTGCCAATCAGCCCAAGCACTGACACTCAGCCCAAGCACTGACACTAAAGATAACTGTGCCTAATTGGATAACGGCTGATTGGCACTTGGGCCAACTGGGGCCTGCAAGCAAGAAGATGACTGCACATACACACACCGGCTCATAGCAGTCCCCTTCCGAATGCACTTCGCAACATATCTGATTGTTTTTGATTGGTTAATCGGGCATTGTGGTCATTTCGGCGTCACGTACTTCAGGATAGCTGCCCACCATGACTGCCGATATATCCTCGTGCGTGGCCAGCATGACATATAAACAACGCCATCAGCTCATCAGTGATAACACCTATTGTTTTCAACACAGGGAAAGTTACCGAGAAGTGTTCAGTGCTGGATGGGTCTGTGAATTTGGGGAGCCTAATTAATTTATTTTACAAATATTTTTACTCGGCAATACATAATCGGTTTGTTTTATATTTCTTTGAAAGTAATTAATCTGACTAGTCAGCTTCCAAGGTGGTCACTGAGTGATCATTACCCATGGAAATATTGTGCTCGCTCTAATAACAATCCCCAGGCCCAACTAAAAGCACACACTTAATGGTAGCACCACTGATCTGCTAAATAAGGAAGATATCTACCAAACACCCAACCCCTGTCAATGCTGGTGACAATCACTTATCCTTTGCCGACACCTACAATGTGTTGATAAAGCAGAATACACAGATACCATGGGCTAGATTTACTAAGCTGCAGGTTTGAAAAGTGGGGATGTTGCCTATAGCAACCAATCAGATTCTAGCTTTCATTTATTTAGTACCTTCTACAAAATGACAGCTAGAATCTGATTGGTTGCTATAGGCAACATCCCCACTTTTTCAAACCCGCAGCTTAGTAAATCTAGCCCCATGTCTCTTCCACTCAGCTCTATCCATACCCAACGTCCTTTCCAGAAAAAGAACAAAAAAGTGTTTTCCAGTTACGCTTATTGGTAGAGTAAATGGGGCCCTATGTAAGAAACTCTTCAGAGCTCTCACACAGTTATAGCAACACTGCACCCTCATGATTATGACACTGAGTGGTAAATCTATCAAAGCTTCTAAAAGGGGAAAGTGGAGATGTTGACCAAAGCAACCAATCAGATTCCAACTATAATTTATCTAGAACATTCTAGAAAATGAAAACTAGAATCTGAATGGTTGCTATGGGCAACAGATCTACTTTTCCTGCACAGACCCCACAGCCAGACATATTGCACAGACCCGTCTTACCTGCACCGAAAAGTGTGCTCTATATGAAGTTTTCAAGCATGTTGGTGCACTGGTCCTCCCAAGTGTTCCCTGTCTGGAGCGCTAGTTTCATACAGTGCTGTGTCCCTTGAAACACGAAATAGGGAGAAGCTCAAAATTGCAGCTAGGAAACTTGATACTACCCCACCCCGTTTATATTTTTTCCACTTACAGCAAAGAAAAGGTGGTTTGGTTTAAGGGGCGACAGTGGCTAAAGAGATAACAAAACCATTGGTGGCCTGCACCCGAGCTACTAATTGGGCACTGGAAACTCAGCCGTCTATGATGCAAAGTTGGCAATCAGGAACCTTCCCTTTGAGTAAAAAGCATACCTGGAGTTTGGCATGTAAGCATTCAAATCTACTCTATTAGAGGTCTACCTCTCCAAAAATAGCCCAGCAGTCATTTCGATTATTCATACTGTTAGACATAGTATTTCAAAAACCAATTCACACTTTGGAGACTTCTTATAGTAACTCTCAGTCCCCTTACTAAACGGTCACTGAGAATCTGGTAATTGTTAGGTAAACAAGATGCTACATTTAGCCTGGTCTTACAGCAATTATGTATACATCATCAGACCCCCCCACCTTTGAAGGTGTCTTAAAAGTTCAGTAATTGCCCTGACTAATGCATTTAACACACAATACCAGGGCCGTCCCTTTTCCGATGCCTCATCCACACTACTACATTTTTGGATTTTTTTTACAATTAAAATATTTATTTAAAATTTTAAGTCCAGAGGAAAAAGATATTAATTACAAATATTTCGGCATAGTGTGCCAGCCTCCGGCAGCATTGCCCCAAGCACAGAGTTGGCATGGCATCCTGGTGCATTGTGCCAGGTGTCAGTTAAAGACAACACCCTGGAGCCAGCCACCTGCTTTACTTAGACCCCAAGTGCCAAATATGAGACAGGTGCAAAGCAACGGAATGTAGCAACGTCAAGCTGGGACACGCTTATTCTCCATATGTATACCCCCAGAAGCAGTCTATTTAACGTGGGCCCCTCACCTAAACTCAGGGGAGGCAGAGAATGCAGCCGGAACTAATGACACTAGGGCACAAATTGATCAGCACAACGTGCCTCATGTGATGTAACTAGTACACTGAATCCGACAAATATTGCTTCATCTCCCAAAATCTACACTTTACGCAGAGGACTTGTACACTTGAAAAAGTAAATCCAATAATCAACATTGATATACAGCAACCATTCTGTATTATTGAGCTAAATAATATACATTAATAACTGGATGGCTATTATTTCTATTACTGTGTTTAATAAAACATAAGTATTAGATATTCAACATAAGGATTAAAACAGATATATGACCCCTAAGAAGTGAGATGGGTGGATTGATTAATGATAATAAGGAAAAAGCAGAGGTATTAAACACCTTCTTTTCTTCAGTATTTACTAGAGAGGAACAAATGGTAGGAATAATACATAAAAATGGAAATGCAACCGTACCATTAATTAGTACTTGGCTGACAAAAGAAGAAGTCCAAAGGCGACTGAATAAAATTAAGATAAAAAAAGCTCCAGGTCCAGATGGCATACACCCAAGGGTTCTTATGGAGCTTAACTCAGAAATAGCTAGACCGCTATTCTTAATTTTCATAGATTCAATTTCATCAGGCTCAATAGCAAGGGATTGGTGAATAGCAGATGTGGTGCAGTTGTTTAGAAAGGGGACGAAATCACAACCAGGGAATTATAGACCTGTGAGCCTGACATCAATAGTGGGGAAACTACTGGAAGGTATATTAAGGGATAGTACTCAGGATTAGTTGGTGCGCAATAAGATTATTAGTGGGAATCAGCAAGGTTTAGTGAGGGATAAGTCTTGTCAAACTAATCTAATTAGTTTCTATGAAGAACTTAGATCAAGGTAGTACAGTAGATGTGGTCTACTTAGATTTTGCAAAGGCCTTTGATACAGTGCCACACAAGAGGATGGTTTGCAAAAAAAGGAAATTGGGTCTAGGAAACAAAATTTGAACTTGTGTCAAAAACTGGTTGGAGAATAGGGAACAGAGATTTGTGATAAATGGAACATTTTCTAATTGGTCAAAAGTTCTAAGTGGTGTATCTCAAAGTTCCGTGCTGGGGCCAGTCCTTTAATATATGTTTTAATGACCTTGGTGATGATTTAGAGAGTAAAGTTTCCATTTTTGCAGATAACACTAAACTTTGTAAAGTAATAAAATTAGAGCAAAATGTACTTTGTTTCTCTACAGTAGGACTTGAATTAACTGGAGGATTGGGCGGCCAAATGGAAGATGAGGTTTAACATAGATAAATATAAGGTAATGCACATCAAAAAGAAGCACGCAATCTATAAATTAAACAGGATTAATTTAGGGGAATCAGAAGACTTAGCAACAGTGCTCAATGTCAAGCAGCAGCTGCAAGGGC
This sequence comes from Mixophyes fleayi, assembly GCF_038048845.1. Lineage (NCBI taxonomy): Eukaryota > Metazoa > Chordata > Amphibia > Anura > Limnodynastidae > Mixophyes > Mixophyes fleayi. The sequence continues at coordinate 206,191,000 of NC_134407.1, read as the reverse complement.
CAATAAAGTATTGGCATACATAAAAAGTGTCATAGATACAAGAGAAGACCGTGTAATTTTGGCACTATATAAATCGTTGGTAAGACCTCATCTTGAATATGGAGTACAATTTTGGGCACCACTCTTTAAAAAAGACATTTTGGAGCCAGAAAGGGTTTAGAGAATGAATTGATAAAGGGTATGGAGTCATTAAGTTATGAGGAAAGGTTAGCCAGTTTAGGCGTGCTTACTTTAGAAAAGAGGCGTCTAAGAGGAGATATGATTACTATGTACAAATACATTAAGGGTCTATATAGAGAACTTTCATGGGAATAGTTTACCCCAAGGACTATACACAGGACACGCGGTCACCCCCTAAGGTTAGAGGAGAGGAAGTTTCACAACCAGCAAAGGAAGGGGTTCTTTACAGTAAGGGCAGTCAACATATGGAATTAACTGCAAGGGAAGGCAGATTCAATTGATATGTTTAAGAAAGGGTTAAACAAATTTTTAGCGGAAAAGGATATCCAGGGTTACGACCGTTTAATAAAACTGAAGGATAGTAGTGGATCCAGGGAGAAACAAGACTGCAATATTTGGTCAGGAGGGATTTTTTTCCTGATTGAAATAGATTGGTGGCTGCTTTATCTGGATCAATTTCAAATATAAGAGAGGGATCGCAGGAGATCCAAAATAGGTTGAACTTGATCAACTGGGGTCTTTTTTCAACCTCATCACCTATGTTACTATGTAACACAATTGTCTATACTTCTCTGCATATTTGCATTTAGTTACGCGAGTGGAAAGGGCCATATGGCTTATTCAGCTGAGGTAATATTAAATAAGACCTCACAGTGTAAAAATCATCCTAAAATGCACTCAGAATTTGTGTGGTACGACATTATCCAAATGTGTTCAGATAATGTCCCTTTGTCCACAATGCCCCCTCAATGATCCACTGCCCTCTAATTAACACTGATTAACTTTTTTCATTAACTGTAACTTTCTCACGCTGACATTACAAAATAAAAAGGTCACACATCTTACAATCTCTTCTGCTTCTATTAGCCGGTGATATATTACCAGATCCAATTTCCTCCTTACACGTATATCTTATTCAGAACACTATAGAAATGAAGCGAACCTCAAACACATCACCTGCCTCCCATCTCTTCCACAGTCCTTTAAATGTGCCCTATTGAATGAACGCTCTATTTGTAATAAACTTACCTCCTTAAACAACCTCTTCCTCTCAGACAATCTCAATAACGGAAACATGGCTCACACAATCTGACACTGCCTCACCTGCAGCCCTTTCACATGGTGGCCTCCGTATCACCCACACCCCCACACCTGGAGGCAGATAGGGAGGTGCGTTTGGACAACTTCTTTTCGCACATTGCACATTCACAGTTCTACCAAAGGTCTCATCACTCACATTCACATCTTTTGAAGTACATACTATTAGGATTTTCAACCCATTCTCTATGAGTGTCGCTGTGGTTTATTGTCCCCCTGGACCACACCATCATTTACTTGAATATTTCTCTTCCTGACTCCCTCACTTTTTATCTTCCCCACCATCATTATGATTCCAACATCCAAATTGATAATTCACACTCTACTTGTGACTCCAAACTACTCTCTCCTCGTTCGGCCTCTCCTAGTGGACCGACTGTACTTGGCCCTCTTACATCTCTGTGTGTATTGCCCAGTAATTAATAAATAAATATATATATATATATATATATATATATATATATATATATATATATATATATATATATATATATATATATATATATATACACACACACACACATGCACACGTTAATAATAACAACAACAACAGAGAATCTGAGTAATGTCAACCTAATGAACTTTTTTGCCATTATCTGTGATACTGGCTGCACACTGCCTACTGCAACGAATATCAGGCAATGGGCCCGGTATTGCAGCACACGCCATGAGAACAGCCGCCATGACCAATAATAATCTGACCGATACTGTTCTGAGCATTAATCGGGCACATTGGCAAACGCAGTTAGAAAATGACTGTGCAGTCATCCTCCAACCACACTAACAGGCTTCAGTATGACCAGAACTGGGGGCGCTGCTTGGCTCACGTGGCGGAACAGCTGGATCACATCCTGTATGTCACGTAAGCGTGACCGACATCAAACTAATCCCAGCACTTCTGCAATCTGCAGAAAACGTGAGCTTCTAAATGCAACATCCATCTATCTTAGACAGAAGCCACGAGGAAGCTGAACAATGATGTGTGTTCCATATTCTCCTTCTTGTTAAATAACACTATGATGTGGAAGCAAAACAAGTCTCCAGGTAATTAAGAACAATGCACCACACCTCAAACTCCTCCACACGATGCATCTGGCCTCTGATTAACGAGGCTGACAGTGGAAGACTACATAATGGGTCATTATTAGTGGCACCGCCTGATCCATGCCTAGCAGTACTGCATGCCTTGACATCGTGACCTACAAAACTCATAACACAACATGAGGCTTACTGCAAGCACTTATGTAACAGATGCTCACCACCATCAATTATATAAAATATACCTTGTATTTAAGAACTGGTTGTTGTCCCTTACATTATAAGACATACATATTGTACATATAATCTGACCTGTATCCAATACATACTGTGAGAACGTCCATATTGGATGTACATCCCCTCCTCCATCCAACTTTTCATCTACTTGCAATAAACTTTATCATTCTGCCCCTGTTGTGCTTTTCAGTCATGTATATCATCAGGGATTCTGCCCCCCCCGTTGTGCTTTTCAGTCATGTATATCAGTGATTCTGCCCCCGTTGTGCTTTTCAGCCATGTATATCATCAGTGAGGTTAATGTATTTTCTCCTCAGTATTGGATACAATTGTAATCATATCCCAGGGTAACTAATACATAACTCTGATAATATAAACACTTGGGTAAGAAGCACAGAAGGGGGATCAGAAAGATAAAGCACCATATTTAGTAAACACTGAATGAGTTATCTGAAGGTAAAAACACCCATTAAGGTTTTTGGCAAGATTACTTTTGGAGTCTACCTAAAAATAAAAGAATTTATTAGTGCCACAGCAAACACTGCAATCCCGCCCTTTGTTTGCAGAGCAATATATTTCTGCGATCCACCTTAGAGTCTCCGCTCTCCCCGCCGACTAGCGCAGAGGTCACAGTGGGGATAAAGCGCTCCTCACTGGACGATGTGTGTGTATACAATCAAATAATGTAACTAGTGGGAGTATAATGATAACTGATGGAAAGGCTACAAACTATTCTAAACTGAAAGGGGACACCTCCTCCAAGAGAAACGGCTACGTTGTACCCAATATGCCATTCACAAAACCCAATGACCCAGGAGAAAACATTAAATAAAGCATGCTCTCCATGTACTAGGCCAGGTCTGTCCAACTTGTGGCTCTCCAGGTGTTGTGAAACTACACGTCCCAGCATTCCCTGCAAGCTTTCAGCTGGCTGTCTACTGGCAAAGCATGCTGGGGCTTGTAGTTTCACAACAGGCCGGGCCTGCACTAGGCTCTATCCCAGGCTACACTTCATAGAAGGAGGTGTGAGGTATGATGAAAGCAGGCCCTGGAGAGACCACTCTGAGCTGATCGTACGCTGTATTATGTGCGCCTCCCCAAGTAAACAGGTGAACAGAGGTCCTATTTTATAACCAGCTCCCATAACCAAACACCAACATGGCATTGAATGCAAAACTTCACTTTGATTTTCAAGTGACAACATAATGAAACATTGCTGGGTGGAGAAAAAGACATATAGCCACAGGTAGTGTACTGGAGCTGTGATTCCTCAGAGGTAGAAAAGTATGTGCTATCAGTCTTAGGACCTTAGCTTAGCCAATGCAGGGAGAGGAAGCCATGCCTTCACAATGGTGGGTAAGGGTTGCTGGCATGAGAACCCCATAGTTGTGCTAGTTTTGGGGGAAGGGGGCTGATGACATTTAAAAAAAAAATCTTCCACCTAAAAACATTTCTGCAGAAAACAAGTTATTTCTTCACAAAAATAAACCCCACAGGCCACAACACATTCCGGCTTCACTTCAAACCCACACCCCAACAAGGTATGAGCAGACTTAAGGCATGGTAGTGTGTTTTAGTGCCTGTGGGCCTTGTAGAACAGGACTGAGGTAAAGTCACCTGTTTCAGCTGCCTAGGGGACTATTTCATGTATAGCTTTACGTGACCATCCCTCAGGAGATAGAAAGACCGGGCTTGGAGAAAGGGTGGAGGTGTTTAGTTTCTCTATTATTTTAACATGGTCAGTTTTTAACCGTGTTTTGCAAAACACAAAAACATCTGCTTGAATGTGCATAGGAACCAGGCCGCACCCATGTCTATACCTACGTTTTTAGAAAGGGGTCCATGACAGAAATTACAAGGCACAACCAAAAGAGAGCACCCCTTGTAAACATATGAGAACAAGGATTCAGATTCAGATTCAGCAACATTCCAGTAATAAGTGTCCTGACACTGAAACGGTTCATTTCACACATGGGGGTATATTTACTAAACTGCGTGTTTGAAAAAGTGGAGATGTTGCCTATAGCAACCAATCAGAGTCTACTTATCATTTATTTCATACATTCTACAAAATTACAGCTAGATTCTGATTGGTTGCTATAGGCAACATCTCCACTTTTTTTAAACCTGCAGTTTAGTAAATCTAGCCCATGGTCGTTTGAGAGGTAATAAAGATCCTGAGGTCAATGTTATATTGTGATGACAGGTCCTCATAGCATTGGACTATTGGACTGTACTTGACCAAACAGCCCAGACATCACTCCCAAAAAACAGTGATCCCATTCAAATCCTCTCGAGGAAAGCTGGATCCTCATGGGTTAACAAATCTACACACTTCCATTTCTCTTTTAAATCGACAGGCTATCGGTACACAACTGCACACTTCAGACCGTATTCATCAAGGCACGTATCTGCCGATTTGAGCGTATCGTCCGCAATACCACTCTGCGCATGCCCAGACCCGGGCCATATGCCAGTAAACGCAGCCCTGTCTGCTCCGTCTTTGAACGCAAAAGACACTTAACACAGCCTAAGTGTTCAGGGAGGGAACGTGGCAGGGAAGAGGCGTTCAGACCTAGACAATGTACAATAAGCGCGCGCCAAGCTCAAGCGCACACAGCCACTTCCGATTCAAGCTTTGTCCAGCTCAAAGGTACTTGATTTTCTGCCGAATTTCTTGCTCCAGCTACAAGACTAGTTCAAGTCCTGACAAATAATGTTGACAGTGTTTTATGCATTAAGAACATCCTAACAAATGTATTTAATTGGGGAGGAGAATAAAACATTACTGTTTTATCATTAATGCCTATATTATAAACAACAGGTAACATTAATTCAATATTTATTCTTCCCTGCGTTTTGTGCCAATGTATGATCCACAAAGTCATTGGACGTATCCTGCAGTGTCTGGTGTAGTATAGCACAGCAGACCTACACCTCAATTTACCACCGCACGTGTCTTCAGACCCACTCCTTGTTGTATTCGATTCACTTTAATAAGTATGCGCGTCTTTCGTTTAGACAAAGATCCACCTTGAACCCTGTGTTTGACAAGGTTCCTTTATATAGACCTTTTAATAACTTACGCTAAAAGCATTTAATGATATGCCCATTAGCAGCAAACAAAAAGGAGAATATACATTCACAGCAGATTCATGTCACTGAAGCAAAACAGGGACATTGTGATAAAAGAAGTAGATAAGGGGAAGTAATGGGTGATATTGAGGAAGGATAAATATCATGAGGAACAACATATTTAATGACAACTTCATAGAGATCCCACGGACATATTAAATGCAAAACTGACTAGCGGAAGCAGCTTATGATAATATTATTAATAAATAAGACTTCGAGCTGCTATACTTAAAAAAAAAAAAAAAAAAAAAAAAGCCTGCAGTTCAGCAATGAAGAGACACTAGTACCCCAAATGGGTACTGTACCACTTAAATCGGGACAGCTGGGCTTATCCTCGTGCCAAAAGTGAGCAGAAACACCCGTGGCTGAAATTGGTACCAAGGACCCAAATACTCAGACTCAGGAGGAATTGTACTACCCTGGCAGATTTTACTGTGGAGGCTGCCGGTTGGATAATTAGAGAGTTACAACAGCGTATTTACGAGCACCAGCGTTTTATTAAATTAAAATCTAAACACACTTACTACATACAAACATTGTACTGATGTACCATCTAAACACACTTACTACATACATTGTACTGATGTACCCGCAATTATGGTTCCAACGTGTACAGAATACCCTAGAAGTGGTGATCACAAACACTGTGGACATTCTGTGTTCTCAATGTGAATAAACACAGACTCGGCAAGTACTGCATTTGATGACATATATTGGACATTATTGTGGATTAAGCACCAACACCTATTCCTCAGTCAGGACATCTATTGCAAAGCTTGTGATCACCCTCCAACCAAACCAATACGGCCCCGTGTGATCTGTGCAAAACTACCAAATCTGTCCAATGTTACCATCCGGACCCGTCAGGCAGAACAGCGGTGCCCATGTATGGATAGCGCACTCTCTCCACCAGTGGCGACACCGCATTACATAAACATACAGCCATGTCGTAACTGACCGGCGTTGGCTATAAAAGCAGATGACAGCCGTTTGTTTTCTTTCATGTCCTCACAGAGAAGGCATGCATGATACAAAGTATCTAGGACAGTAATTATACAGGGTTAATGTCCCTATTATTCATAGCCCTAATTAAAACTGCTGAATGGTTTTTCCAGTTACAGTGCTTGGGGCTACCAGAACACGATGGCATCTGTGTCACGCAACAAGTGGGTGTGACAACGCCTAGAGCCCCAACCTAGCCAGCCTGTCAGCTGACATTTAATCATAGGGATTTAAAGGTGTACCCTACAACCACAAGAAGTCCATCCCTGCAATTCTGAACTGACACAAGCATGACAAAGTAACTCTCTGGCTGCCAGGTACACCTGTTCCAGTCTCATTTAACCTTACTACTAGCCCTCCACCCTTCCAAGTGTCAGAGGTATACCAGTATGGCGTCTCTTCCCAGTACACACAAGGAGTACAGCAGACAAGTGCAACAATGACCTGGACACCATCAGCACTAGTTTAGGGCATAGGCTTTCTTCTCATCAGAAGACACAGGCACCATTTAATTATTTTGTAAAGGGGCAAAAAGATGGATTTGTTATTAGAGAACATTAGTGTACATTATAAAGCTATTACATTACTTCCAGAAATCCATAGCGATCAGTGACACCCAGATAATCTGTCACTTTATATACAGCGGTGACGAGGTCTTAATGGTCTGATTATAACATCACTGCCTTCGTGTTATAAAGTCAGAGCTACCCTCCACCAATCTGTATGGGGATCTATCATCATCATCATCATCTATGTATTTATATAGCACCACTAATTCCGCAGCGCTGCACAGAGAACTCACTCACATCAGTCCCTGCCCCATTGGAGCTTACAATCTAAATCCCCTAACATACACACAGACAGACCAAGAGAGACTAAGGGCAATTTAATAGCAGCCAATTAACCTACCAGTATGTTTTTGGAGTGTGGGAGGAAACCGGAGCACCCGGAGGAAACCCATGCAAACACAGAGAGAACATACAAACTCCACACAGATAAGGCCATGGTCGAGAATTGAACTCATGACCCCAGTGCTGTAAGGCAGAAGTGCTAACCACTTAGCCACCGTGCTGCCCACATCTTGAGGGGGTGCCCGGTGATGCTCTTGCCCCTAGCAGTATTCCAGCTCCAGCGGTGAGTATAGCCGACCACAGTGACCTCCCTTTCACTGACCCTAATAACACCAACATAGATCATGACCCCAGTGCTGTGAGGCAGACCTGCTAACCACTAAGCCACCATAACACGCCATCTTGGAATAACATTCTAGCATACCAGAGGGAAGGGGAGAGATACGGGAGCTGCTTGGGATCACAAAGCATGCAAGACAATTTGGCAATGTACTAAGTGTACAGTTAATGTTCTTCTACATGAAAATGGCATCAATATTATACAAATGTAATTATAAATAAGTAATCTTTAGACAAATAGATATGAATAGACATGTACCAGATTATGTTATACTGCTTCTAATACTAAGGACAATCCCCTCTGAATATGCCGGTTATGATCCATGGTAAGAAACCACAGGGAAAGTCCAGAGAAAAACTAGCCATATTTATGTAAACCAATTGCCATCAAAACAGAATTATACCTGTTAAACTTGTTTAGAAAACAAATTCAGAAAGGTTTCTGCTGTAAACAGAACACACAGGAAATAAATCCAGGTTTGCCTATTCCTGAGCAACCAATTGTATCAATACTATGTGTGTAATGAAAGGACACATTTGACCATTAATTGAAAGTATAGCCCCCTTGCTTATATTCATTTGTGTGCAGATACATGGCAGATTTAATATAAGATATAGATGATGTCAGCAGCACCTTTTGTAGACATTACTTGTCTAATCTGTCATTCTGTGAACTGTACAGAACCCCCCCCCCCTTCTTATATATTGATTTACTTTTATGAAATATTTAATGCAATTGTTTTGTTATTTTTGGATGCTGCCTTACCAAAATAAATACAAATGATCAGTCTGTTTATTAATTGGCCTGCAGGAGATACAACAAAGAAAGCAGAATGTCACCAGTCATGGGTTTATATGGTGACAGACCTGCATCTGATATACAGGAAGCAATAAATCTTATATTGTAAATAATAAGGGTAGCAGAAATTACTCAGGAGATCTGGACTATATAACATAGCAAATCATAGGGGGAAATCCTCGACTCCAAATAGTGGATCAAAATTAAAGTTAATTTGCAAATCCTCGATATCAGTGAGAATAAAAGAAAATTCCCTTAAACCTTTCTACGGGTGGTATTAGGTCCCGTCAGGTCTAGGTTAGATATTCCTGGCATCCTGGGATCTGTGATGGCGGGCATGCAGGCGAAGTACTCTGTTTTTGGTGGTCTTGCCCAAAAATACAACCCTACTGGAAGGAAGTTGATGATATTGAATTTGCAACAGATATCTGAATGGCCGACTCTTCGCTAGATGCCCTTCTACCCAGACCCATCCCTGACACTCCGCGTCCTATACAACATTAAGTAGAAATATCTTGAGTGCGGCTAAATGCCTAATTGCCGCACACTGGAAGATTGTTGCTGTCTTCTTTAATTGCCACCATACAATGCATTTGGTCGAAGTACCGTATGGAATGCATCACGGCCACCTAACATAATACGCTCACAAGCTTCCAATGGTGGACTCCATGGACAAGAGATTATAAACTCGAACCACCTTTGACCACCGCCTGATACCCATAGAATTCTAGCGAGCTCTCCTCTATCATCCCTCAGCGACTCTCTTACTCCCAAACACTCTGTCTAACTTCCATGCTATTTATTTGTGTTTTCACTACGAGGGGGAATGACGCTCAGGCCTCATGTCTTTTCATATAGTAATGTTTTCCCTCTACTTGTTTAACTTACTGGTTTGCTTTTTGATATTCCTGTTGGTGACCCTCTCCCTCCCCTCCTTCCTTTCCCCCTGCTTTTCTTCCCTTATATCTATAATGAATGTGCATATTTTTCATTGTTAGTAATACCTCTGTAATGTTTGTATTTGCCTATTTGCACATATTTATTTTATGTCCCATTGCTTCTAAACAAACAAAAAAAAAAAAAAAAAGAGAGAGAAAAAAGAAATAATAGCAAACCACAGGCTCATGTCTATCTCACATTACCTCAGTATTAGAACACATCAAGTATTGTGTTGTGAACAAAATAAACTACAAAGTGTTTTAATTATATAAAAAAGCAAAAAGAAAAAAAAAAGTCAGTTATTTTGAGAACACTATTTACATTTTGCTTTCCCAGATTATCTATAATTACAGTACTAAATAGTGTAGAAATGCTGCTTACATTATATGCCCTGTCACAGTATCACCATAATGAGTAGTTGTTGGCTGTGACTAATTGTAAACGACATGCCCCCGACACATACACAGAGCAGGAGGTGCACCTGCAGAGCGTGATGTGTGCAGGAGGTGCACCTGCAGAGCGTGGTGTGTGCAGGAGGTGCACCTGCACCTATCACACTAACCCTCTTGTGTTACAGGTGTACAGAACACTGTTAGGGAATGTCACAGTGACTAGTGAGCAGTGCGAGTCCTAACAGGCAGAACAGAACAGAAACTGGCTCGTCTGCTTCACGGTGGGACTGATGAAATACTGTAGGACAGTATTTTGACAAGGTGTCTGTGGAACAAAATGTTTTTCCCTTCACAGGTAGGGGCTTCACGCAACAATAAACCCATCATTTGTCACGATTATGTGTTGTACTGGTTTCACTGGGAATAACTTATTTTTTTTTGTTTTAAAGGCGCAGGCTTTATTTGTAAAAATATATACCAATCGCACTCCAAAAACATTATTAAAACCCTTCCAAATACCATACAAACAGAGCCAGACATTAGGGGTGGTATTCAATTGGCCACGTTACTATTAAAAGTAACGCGTTCTACGCATTATTATGGTAGTTCTAATGCCGGCTTTTTGTTCAAAGCTCCCCCCTAGGAGGGATTCAATTCCCACCGAAGTACCGCCGGGTTAAAACTATTACTGTTATTACGGTAGCTTTAACCCGGCTTTCTGCTTGCAGCTCAGGGAGCTGCGTTAGAACGACCGTAACAAAGGTAATTACGCGCACTATTACCGTAATAACGGAAATAATGCGCAAACCGCGTTACTTTTAACAGTAACGCAGCCAATTGAATACCCTCCTAGGTAACCTAGGCACCTGCCTAGGGCCCAGTGGGCAATGAGGGGCCCGGATTACTCGAACCTGTTTTTATGTGTGTTATTTTGACAAACTGAGGGGGACCAAACCAGTATCTTGCCTAAGGTCCCATGGGGTCTTAATTAGGCTGTGCAAACAATCCTGCCCCGTGAGTCCTTCTGTCGCTGGCCAGGTCGCAGTTCCATTAATACCAGAAAGGGCTGGCAGGACACCTCCGTCAGAGGCTATATGGCAATTTGACTTTAATAAGTATGGGAAAGCACACTTTATATAGGATTTTGTCTATGGCTGCTTCCACGCAAGCAGCCAATTCTCTCAAAAATAGGGATACTTAAATACGTACAACTATAGACTATACACAGGTCTATAATGCTCAGAAACAAGGGCATTGATTCAGTCTTTTTTATTACAAAAAGAAAACAATGCTTTGACAGGCTTCATTGCTCAGAGTGGTATATCAAAGAAGCCTGCAGGTGGCAGCGTTACTATGACTGTCCACGAAGAGGTTTAATCAATCACTAAATGCTGTACGGAGACTAGAGTACTAGAGAGGAGAAGCATCAAAGCAAACGTACATTCCAAACCATACATATGTAAATAAATACATTGCAAAATTCAGTAATAAAGGAGTGTCTCAAAAAAATACTAAGAACTTCTGCAGACCTTGAATCAAATCCCAGTTTCAGATCATAGTGACGTCACTTGTCTCCTAGGCTGGCTGACTGAGAATTCTGTGCATTGCTCATAGAATTGTATGCACTATATTGAAATGAAAACCTTTTCAATTGAGCACATGGTGGGGGGGGGGGGGGATCTTCTAAGTAAGATGAATTGGAGGAGTGAGGCACGATCCTGGCAGACAGCAGGAGTGGAGACCTCATGTTAAGTCTAATTAGTGGCAATTAAATACTCTTCAAAAGGATCAGCGGGATAATTCAGCACTGGGATAATTCAGAGGCCCTACAGAATTGGGAACCTAAGATGTCTACATTATAACCCAAAGTAAAGCTCATTAGACATCTAAATCCTGTGATCACTAGTAGCGAATACCTGGATGTAAGAGTCCAACAGAGACAAGCGTGTAGTTCTCAAAAGGGGGAGGAGGCCATTTGGGCAGGGAGGGAAAAAAAAACAAAACCATAAAACTGGTCTGTATGGTTTCCCCTTAAATTAATACTGGGCTAAAAACTGGAGTTTCCAGTTAATGAAATTGGCATGACTGCCTTATCTCAATATTTAATTTTTGTTGTTGTTTTTAAGTCTTCTACACTGGTGTGACTAATGAAAGAAAACGTGAAAGGTACTTGCAGGACACAATGTCTTCAATGAGGGGTGTAACATGCTCACTGATCATTTTACCGCCCTGCCATCAAAGGACCAACAAGCAGGTTATAGGTAGGTCACATGGCCTAAGTACAGGACAATTAAAATCCATTCATCTCCATATCAATTCCACTGTGTACAGGTTTTTTTTTTTTGGAGCTTAATAGGACTTTTACAGGAGCTTAAAATGAAATAAATATTAAATAAATAATGAAGACAGACGTCCTTTATTCCTCATATAGATGACTAATTAGAAAACATTTCTATATAAATTACATCTAACTGGTACGATGCAAGAACATTTTTACCCCCTTTCTGGAAAATATTTATACTAGTTAAATGAGTCAGTAAAGCAAAGAAAAAAAAAAAAGGCTACAATCTACTAGTGCACAACAACAACAACAACGAGGGACAATAGACTTAATATTCATCTTTATGTAAAGCAGGCACTTACAGAGGCAGATACTTTGCTGGAAGGCAAAGCTCCGGCCTGGTTTCAGTGTTACTTAAGCAGAGTATCGCTTCAGCGTTCAGCTAATGAACAAGTGAACTAAACAGCGGCCAAACCCTTAAGAAGAATTATCAGATTATTGAGCTGTTAAAGAACAAGGACAGCAGGTTGTAGCATGATGCAAGGAAGGCAAGAGATGTTAGGCGAGGAAGTTTTACTATCTACATGGAGGCGATGGATTTACAACCCGACTGCAGAGTCAGCTTACAAGTGGACAGAGAAATACATGGGGCGAGATTTACTGCGGGTTTGAAAAAGTGGAGATGTTGTCTATAGCAACCAATCAGATTCTAGCTGTCATTTATTTAGTGCATTCTACAGAATGACAGCTAGAATATGATTGGTTGCTATAGGCAACATCTCCAAATTAAATATGTACAATAAGGATGTTATTCCTTCTAAGAACATAAAAATAATATATATTTTCTACAGCTCATCATATTCAATAGAATGCATGGTCCACCAGGGGCCATGAATGATACAACATTTTACCAGGGTGTTGTCTGTAATGATGATACAGATACAAGTATATAGAAATAAGACTAAGAGGGCAGAATGACTATTTCCCGATAACCGCTCTATTGTAGGCTACAGGACCACTTAGTAAATGTGGTAGTGCAGGAGTCCACCCCTAGTCGGAGCCCCAGGGGCTTCAAATTATGTATCTGATTCTCAACTGTACTGGGACAAAAAATGTAATAGAATAAAACATAAAATGAATAAAATTGTAAAGAAGTTCCAAAAAATATTACTGCGCATCCAATTAAACATGAGCCAAGCCCAGCACAGAACCCGCCACCAAATCCTGTGTAAGGCCCACAACCAAGCCGCCAAATCCTGTGTAATGCCTGCCGCCAAATCATGGGTAAGGCCGCTGCCAAGCCGCCAAAACCTGGGTAAGGGCCGCCGAAAAGGCACCAAATCCAGTAAGAACACAAACCCAGTGTAAGTTGTATATAGATTGAGCAAGTATATTTAAGACAAAAGTGTAACATGGTGCACAGCACATTGTGGATCTGACATATCACATGCACATCAGGACTTTTGTCTCCATTAAATTCAGCCCATCTGTATTTTCCAGCAAATCTATAGAACACGTGCATAGAATTTAGTTATTTTTGTACTTATTCATTTTTACAAAAGCTGCCAGATTTATAGTTACAGGTCGCTATTCACTTTGTGCAGCTGACTTTTATAAATGATCTGTTCGTTTACTCGCATCTCAAGCAGTACTGACTGGCTCATTCATTCATCATATGGAATATCAAACTGTGGCTGTCAAACAAAATCTACAGCAAACACATAGAAATAGCGCCCCCTTCAGGAACCATCGCATCTTCCAACATTTGCAGGTTTTCAGCAACAGGTCATCATGAAAACTATTACGTCAGTAGGATAACCAAGCGGAGATGGTATATTTAATTAGATGACAGAACATTGTATATATTTTAGTAACCTAATCTGCAGCTCTCTATAATTTTATGCTGTTTTTTATAATTAAAAACAGATGACATTTTATTTTTATTAAATAACATAAAACAAGCAGTGTTTTGCTGTTCACAAAAAGTAACCCTTTTGCTCTAAACTTAAAACCTTGAGAGCAAGTTCATGTAATATCTTGAAGCATACCAATAAAAACTGGTGGTTCACCTTAGGACTATATACCCCTCTGTAACTACCACCTACCCCTTGGTTGCAGTGGCATTGGTGCCAGACACCTACAAGTGTAATTACAGCAGTCACCACTGTGTGGAGACAAGTGAGGAATCGAAGCTGCATTGACGCCGGTGTCACATGACTGAAAAGAACCCCTGCTACCCAATCATGTGCCATACGGAGTACACACCTATCGCAATACAGCTGTGAGTGTTAATCCATGGCCCCGCGTGCACCAGAACTATGCATGCTGAAGGTGTAGCTTACCAAGGCCTGCAATATCCCATCCATAGTGATGGCGCCCTCGATGGTCAGGTAGGAGGTGTTTGATAACGTTGCAAGAGACCAGTCCAGAAAGTCAGCCATTCTCTTCTGCTTGACATCAGGACGAGTGATAAACCTGTACAAGGACACACAATGTTATTTAGATGGAGGACCTACATAGAAATACACAGAATGGAGATCTAGATTTTACATAACGAGGGGTTTCCCTTCTTAATATTTCTAGAACCGTTCAGTAAAAATAACAGAGGACCAGATATCTTTATAAAAGTATTAATAGGAATGAGAAATGAATGTATGATCTCCAATATAATACTTACAGCTACTGTAAAATCTCAGATATTACACACACGAGAAATCTAGTTTTCACATCAATTGCATATATATATATATATATATATATATATATATATATATATATATATATATATATATATATATATATTTATTGATGTCCAATATCAATAGTAATATTAGACTTTTAGGAGCCTACAACAGCTCCAGCAAGTGTCACATTGAAAAACAGTTCTCCACCATAAACAACACTGACATCTGCAGGATATTAGAGGGCACTGCACTCCAGCAAATAAATTGGAACTGGGTGTCTATTGTATTTGATTTGTTGCTCAGCGCTGTCTGTGTGTGGACATCCACTTTCAACGCTGACCTACCATTACATACGTTATTATGTGTGAATTCCTAGTGGCACTGATGTATTGCTGATAGACACTAATAAACTAAGCACATACCAAATCATTGATCATACAAAAAATGGAGTCAGAAAATGCTAAATAACTATTTAAACAATGGATTATAATCTAGCTATGTCGATAACTAAATTATAAAAGGAGGGTAATATAAAAGCTTTATATCAATGCTTCAAAACTCCCCCCAAAAAAGCTTCATACAAATGAAAACGTTTGCTTTTTGCACTAAATTTACATTTCTTTTGCAGAATACATACATAATAAAAATATATATGCTGCTCATTCACAATAATAGAGCAAAAATGCTTAAGAAACTGTACATAATTGTAGTTGTGTGTTGCAGGGTAATGACTCAGGTGTAAGTGTAACCTCAGGCTATTTGTGTAAACTTCAAAAGAGCCCTTTACTGCCCTCTTGTGGCTGATCTCAAAACAGTGTTGGGATTTCAAAAAGCACCTGTCACATGAATTATTTTCTGATTCCGTATTACATTAAAACTACCTATATCACGCTATTAATATGATCCAGAGATATTTGCCTGAGTTTATCTGGTCGCTCCTTTTCCCTACTCACATACCTTTGCTGCAGACTCTTCCCTAATATCCTACTGAGATCTAGGAATTGTGGTTAGTGTGCGTTGTTTTTTTTTGTTGTTTTTTTTTTTTACTTTTTACAATTTCAAACAATAACACACAATCTCTGGTAACCACCACTCACTCCTGCCTACAAGACTTCTCCCGTGCTGCTCCCCACTTATGGAATTCCCTACCACGCTCAATCAGGCTTTCCCACAGCCTTCAAAACTTTAGACTCTGAAACCCCATCTCTTTTTTTAGAGCTTATGTTATCACCGATAACACTATTCACACTAATACACCCTCACAACTGTCCCAATCTCCACTCTGAGCAACACTCGCTCCTCTAGTTTCAGCTGTGCCCTCTTACACTTAGAATGTAAGCTCTGTAATTGAGCAGGGTCCTTCATACCCTTTGTTTTCGTGTCTGCATTTATTTTATCTACCTTGTATGTCCGTTTCATGTATGCACGGTTTCCCTATTGTGCGGTGCTGCAGAGCACTGTGGCGCCTTACAAATCTACGTTAACAATAATAACTTACTTTGAAACAAGCACGGCAGCAGCATCACGTGACTTATCACTGACAACCAGATAGGACTGGAACAAAACAAGAAAAAATTAAAATCACTGCAACAAGACAACCAGTGAGAAAGTGGACATAAGTCACACTAGGAACGCACATACTTTGGCAACATCCAGGATCTGGTCCATTGTAGACTGGCGTTTGTGTGCTCCTTCTGCAGAGAGGTTTCCATCCAATCGTGAGAGGTCGAAGGGTATAAGACACGTCATAGAAAGCCACAGCAGCAACATGTAACGGGTTTCCCACATCTAGAAGAATAAACACGTGCAACAAGAGTGACAATATTTATTTACACTGCTATTACCCAATGTACAGCTGTGGGCACATCGGAGCCCTTTGCTTTAGCTAAAATTTGGCAATTACTCTACGCCTATGGTGCATTACATCACCATTTGCCATTATTAGGCTCTGCCGAGTCAGATGTACAGCACCTCAGACCACATTTGGATATATCCTATATACACAACCCATACATGCTTTCAACATGCAAGACAAAGAGGCTTGTCTAAGAACATAATGCCCCAGGCTTCATTCTCTTGCCATTTTCCCGTTAGAATGTAAGCTCTCTCCAGCCTCTGTTTTCACATCTGCATTTAGTTTATCTACCTTGCATGTCCCTGTTTTATGTATGCCCTGTTTCCCGCACTGTACGATGCTGTAGAATACCGTGGCGCCCTACAACTCTACAACCACAATAATAATTTAGGGTCTGATTCATTAAGGAACTTAGGCAAGAATTTGAGCAAGTTTTCTTACTTAAGTTTCCTGGATAAAACCATGTTGCAATGCAAGGGGTGTAAATTAGTTTATTATTTTGCACATAAGTTAAACACTGGCTGTTTTTTCATGTAGCACACAAATACTTGATGGCTTATTTGTACACTGACATTTAAAGTTGATATCTGTGTGCTACATGAAAAAAACAGCCAGTATTTAACTTGTGTGCAAAATAATAAACTAATTTACACCCCTTGCATTGTAACATGGGTTTGTCCAGAAAACTTAGGAAAGAATTTGAGTAAGATTTCTTACTTAAGTTCCTTAATGAATCAGGCCCTTAGTGGTTAGATGTGCTGTTACCGCACATCGCTGCAAACTGTTACAGGTTACTAGATAAAGCCCAAAGTGTGTACTCCAGTGCTCACCTCTCAGCTGGACTGAAGGACAGGAGAAACACTCTATTATGCATTCTATAGCCATTTAATCAGCTGTCCCCTTTTGGAGAACCCATCTGTATAGCTGCAACAAAGAAGACTGGACAGAGACCTCCTGCGGCTTGAGCTGCAGAGCATTACAAGAGGGATCTGTGGTCCCTATTTGTTACTTGGGGGTGTCACAAGGTAGCCTTTACCTGCTGGTGGAAATAAAGGGTAATGTGTAGGCTGGAGGGCTACACATACGACCCTTGAGGTATATCAGGCTGCCCCATTACTGCCCATCACTGTTCTAGAAGTTGCAAATAACAACTTCATGTATTACACCAGTTACAGTACCAGACAGTTATAGCCCAAAGAGATCCTGTTTTTCTAAAATAAAAGATACATTAAGTGTAAGAGCTGTTAAAATGGAAATGGAGACCCCCTGTAGGGCTGGGATGTAATATTCGTTCTCCTACCTCGTGATCTGCAGGATTCTGTGCCAAAATCATTTCAAGCACTGGATGTACATCAACGACCTCGTGTGGAAAGAGGCGGAGGACTATTTTGGAGCCGCGCACCTGCCAGAAAGGAGAGTTGACACAATGGCTGCACTTGAGTCAGGGTGGAAAAGCACATGAAAAGGAAGTCACAATAACCTCTTATATTTTCTCTTTCTCTAATGCAAATATTACAAGATGAATGCGTGATAATAGTCCAGCTTTATGTTAGCAATACCGTTATAAAGCTGGGTGGTTAGTCTTAGCGGTGGTAGTCATTATTGGGACTACGAAAACAGCAACAACACTTATAGCGACATTAAAATGCTGATTCTTCTAACCTAGACATGTACAAAATTGATACATACAGACAACATTTCCGACAAGATTGCCATAAACACCGACATGAGAACAAGCCGGCACTGTGTTGGTCGTCACTTAAATGGAGACAGTTACATTGCTGGTATTAAGGGGGCAATGTGAGGACCCGGCGCCTGTACAATGGCTAAGCCCTAGTAAAAATCATTATAGCACACTATGGGTCATATCCCCCCCCATCTGAGTACCTGCAATATTGGGGAGGGTACACCTATGCATTTTCGGGAGACAGCACCCCTATAGATGTGCTACGGACTCGTCAATAGGTGTGAATATTCCAATATCCGCTTCCATTCCATTGGGTCTTCTCTTACATTAAGCTCGGCTCATTGGTAAGTTCACTAAACACAGACAACTAAATTACCTTAGAAATGATATAGAGGAATTTAAAAGCCAGGTCCATAAGAACAAGTGAAGAGGTTTTGTCTCGAACAATTTCCAGTAACAAATCCAACATCCACTCTGCAAAAGGGTACAAAAAGGATTAGATCCATACAGAAGCCAATTACAGTCAGTCGGCCCTACACTAGTGCCACCTAGTGGCAAAATCTGGCCATGCACACACTTCTAGCTGGTTGAGGTGTCTGTTACATTAGACCACAGTTATAAGACTTCAACCATGTCTTGCTGGAGGGTTTCAGGGAAGTCTAAAAATGTCCTGGTGTTGCTACAAATGCATGCTTTACCAAAAGAGGTGCCATAATTGAATCATTTCAACCAAATCCTGAGTATCAGGAGTTCCCTATGGTAGAATTTACTTGCAATGTTCTCCCACTCTAGAACTGTTCTAATACATCTTCTACTGATCGGTTGTCAACAGGCTGCCCTGTTGTCAGTGACCCACTCTTTTAACCATCCCAGTGCATGTGAATGGCCAGAGAGGGAGGGGCGGTAAGACCATTGAAGGCTTCAAGGACCGCGGAAGATCAAGAGAATACCTCATCCCAAATAAGTAAAACTCCCTATTTTATCACTGTAATGAGACAACATATAGTGGCTCTCTCAGACAGCATGTTTTGGAGAGCAACAAAATGCATTTGAAAAAAAACTGATAATTTTTGAATGCAAAGTCTAAATGAGTGATATTTATCTTGTTGGTATATCGAATAGCGCTTAAAAATACAATATATACGTCTTTTAAACCTTAAACACACCAATTACATATTGTCAAACTGGCTGTAAATCCCAGTGTATATCTGATCAAACAATGGCTCATCACAATCATCTTTTGATCAGTGTCTATCAGCTATAGAGGAGGACTGGAGGAACGTGTAGACCATGATCTGATTGTGTGTTCAGAATATAGCTGTAATACACTTTGTGGGGTTCTGCCAGAGTACCAGATCAATCTAAGGGGTATATTTACTAAACGGCAGGTTTGAAAAAGTGGAGATGTTGCCTATAGCAACCAACTAGACTAGTTATTTAGTACATTCTACAAAATGACAGCGAGATCTGATTGGATGCTATAGGCAACATCTTCACTTTTTCAAACCCCCAGTTTAGTAAATATACCCTTAAGGGTTTGTCCACTTATTGTGTCCCATGTGCTTGACATATGGGACAAGAAAAATTAAGAAAGAGTTATACAAACTGGACAACCCTTTAAACCAAATGAAGATCTCCCGTATACGAACTTTACAGAAGAGGCCAGTGTAACTGCTAAAATTCATTCCAAACTCAACACCTAACATTAACTCCACCGTCCTCGTGGGAAAAAGCAGAACGCCATAACATTTAAGGAAATTATACTCAGAAAAAGTCTAAATCAACCAAAAATATTACCTTACAAAAACCTGCACACAAACAAAAATATATCTAAAGAGCATGGATGAGATAATTCAGTTTGTCTCACTATTATTTATGTATTGCGATCAAACAATTAGACCTTATGTATATCAGCACCATATGGACTGGATAGGTCCCGTGCCTGGCTGTCGTCATATGCACCCACTGCAATGCTGGCAGAGCAAGGACAGAGCAAACCAACAACTGTGCTCAGCAGAACATCTCCTTCATGTGCAGGAAGAGGGGGGCAAGGTGTGCCCGGACTCTCCTGGGTTTACCCTACATATAAGAGGCATTGGCCTGACACTGGGAGGTGGCAGACTTATTTTGTGCCCTGAAAAAAAACAGATCAGTAACATGTCTGTTATTTTAGCAAGACGGTCTGTGGAAAAAATAGTTTCAAGGGTTGGTAATGCTGGCGCTGAGCAGCATGATCTACACCCCGCTTGGCCACACAAGTACAGGGCACCAGAACTGCGGCGGACAAATGACCTCACGCGCACTGCAGATCACAGTCCTCATACGGATGTATTTTATGTCAGTCCCATTCAACATCCGATTGATCCCAATGAAATATCTATAGGGACTGCTGGTGGATTTGAGCAGTAGGACGGATGGCCGCCACCATCCAACCACATGTTCTGCCAGTCCCCCTCCCGATTTAGACTTAATTACTAATGTGCAACTAATTAGTCTTAAAACTGCCTAACTGTCAGTCTGGATCACAGCACACCTTTATCTTCTTACATTTCATACAAAGGAATACCTCCTGGCTGTGACAGAGGCTTAATATCAACTACATAAACAGAGGTCAGTGTAATAATAACACAATATTACATACCTAAATGTGAATCCAGGAGATGAGGCTGCTCTTGGTATTTATCCATAATAACTACAATTAAACAAGGACAATTAGCAACCAAACCTAACATTGATTTAAACAGAAATAAATCATCATTTTATTTACGTGGAAAATATGACAAAAAAAAAAAAAAACAGCATACAATGTTGTGATACATACGTTTTGTGCAATTGGCTGTGGGCATAACGGATACAGATTGCCTTGCACACAGACAAGCCCGCCGATGTCACCAAATATTAAAGTTCTAGCATTGCACACCAGGGGGTATATTTACTAAACTGCAGGTTTGAAAAAGTGGAGATGTTGCCTGGAATCTGATTGGTTGTTACAGTTATCATTTATTTAGTGCATTCTACAATCCGATTGGTTGCTATAGGCAACATCTCCACTTTTTCAAACCTGAAGTTTAGTAAATATACCACGAGGACATTTGATTTGGCATCAGCTGACTGTATAAGGTGCCAAACCAATACTCTGCATCCCTCCGACAGGTGAAGGTCTCTGATAAATCATGCAAAGCTCATTCCTAAGACAGCAGCACATAGGTGGACACGCACACACTAGCATAAGAATGCTGTCAATCAACCATGACGAGGGGCTGTGGATATTTATAGACACACCAGGGAACATTTATGCTAACCGCTTCACAGGTGATTGTGTAGAAAACGCTGCATCAGCCATAGTAATCAATCAGTGCCGGTGGCACTCTTGGTAGCGTTGCCGTCAAGGGTCACCATTAGTATCATTACACCACTGCAGACCCCAATAACACTATGACCACACAGTGCCGGATATTTATTAAAACTAATGCACAGAACAAGGGTGGTGCTTACACAGCAACCAATTACATCCTGTAAATTCTTTTAGTACAGACAAGAAAAACTACATATTGGTTGCTACCTCTTACAGGTCACTTTTTTACTATGTACAAGTTTTCAGAAACATTCCCAACCGAAGGAGTCAGCACTATGTCATATGAGGTGTAACGAAAGCACTCACAATCATTTTTATGACTGCTCCAGACAGTATTAAGGGGGACAAAAAAAATTATTGTACTAGCAGAATGTTTAGCTTATTCTTATGCGGACTGACAAAGCCCCAGCAGGTCAGTAGCCTTTCTGACTACAAAAATGGCAATCTGATTAACAAACGCCCAATGCAATAATCATCACTGGATATAGGATATACCTCTGGGTGGATATCTCCCCCGGGATTGGTTGCCTCACCTATAAATCTCTGTGTGCACACCTCTCTGCTCACCAGGTCCTCACACACATCCGGCAAGCTGAGGATCAGCGCTCGGGTCTCCTGGCTCTCCGCAAACGTTTCCAGAATGTTACCGCAAGATACAGCTTCTGGGTTTTCCTCTTCCTCCTGCTCCAAACTATTGGCAGGCATGGTCATTGTGCTTTCACTCGTCACAAGCTGAAAAGAGAGACCTGTTAAGCTGGCTGTAACATTATACAATACAGAACAGAAAATACAATAACAATTAAAGAAATCTAACAGTCTATGGGTTACTATTACCAGGCGTAGACCACAGGTAAAAATGTTGGTTATTTATGGCTGATACTTTACTCTAAAGCATCAGAGCAGTATGTACCCAGGATGCCTCCATACAAGTACAAAACCTCAGTGATGTCACGTTACCTGGCAGTACGTCTAGGAAACAAAGATCATCATCATCATTTATTTATTTATATAGCACCAACATATTCCGTAGCGCTTTACAATTGGGGACAAACACAGTAAACTAATAAACAAACTGGGTAAAACAGACAAAGAGGTGAGAAGGCCGCTGCTCGCAAGCTTACAATCTATGGGATAAAAAACTACTTAACAACCATAGTTGTTTCACCCCTTCCAGACCAGATCAATTGTCATGCTGAATAACGTAACGCAGTCTCAGGTTGAATATATTGAATAGCACACCTTGAGAAGAATTCAGCATTTGGTATAATAAAGTAAACATGCAAGGTTTATTATTGTTTATATATGTAATACATTACTATTTGTATTGTGATTTATTGTATTTTATTTTTAATATTCATTGGTGATTGTTTGTAAACATTCTAGAATTCGAATTAGGTGAAACGCATCGGGAATTTAAGAGCACTGGGGATTTCTGTTAAACAGACCAACCAACAAGTATTGAGAAGGAGGTGGAACAAACCCGGGCGTCTTCAGAGATTGCAATACCAACAGCTCCCATACATTCTGCATCTGGTAGGAATGATGACGCCAGAAGGGGAACATCACTTCGTTTACGTGCTTGTTTTAATTGATTTTAATGCAAGATTTAATAGATATGATAACATATGCAATAAAATAGGAGGTAATGCTCTACATTTGTTCCCATCTTCGTTTACTTAATGTGGCAAGATGTACATAAATGAAACAATATCCTATGAAGGTTTGGGGAGTCTTTCAGAGAATCTCAATTGGAGTACTGGATTTTAATGAAATGAGAGAATAAAAAAATATAACCCGTCCATACATCCACAAAGGGGTGTGGTGTAGAGGATGACTGAGAAACAGAGTGTGTCTCCAAAACCCTCAGTCAGCACTGGGTGTTTGTTTTTTTTGTGTATTTAAAGTTGATATAGAATTACGCTATTGTAATGTGAATTGTCTTTATTTGTTCACATGGAAAGAAAGAGAAAAAAACATGACACTTCAAAACTACTGACTCTACGGGTCTATAAGAGATCATAAATACACACAATATAAAAGACACTTTTTTAATGTTGATTACTTTGTGAATTACATTTGATTGAATGCACGGATCATCTTATATATAAAAAATTAATTTGCCTGTTTGTTTGTCTGTATATATGGTTATGCATTCGGACACCCCTGCACCGATTGGGATGAAACCAACACAAGGTGGTCCAGTTGGATCCTGGACAGGTTTAGCGGGTTAGGGTCCCGGTCTGACCTCCCGTTGGTGTACGATGGGCAGAACCCAGGGAGCCTATTCTGGGCCTTCCACTGGATGGATTTGGATGACATTTAATATAAAAACAAAGACGACACTGGGCAGCCACCTTGTGGGTGTGTTGGAAGAGCTGCTAAGCTGCTAATTATTTTTAAAAGGTTGACCGTTACATCCAACTCATTGATACCTTAATAACTTAAAGATTTAAACCCGGGCAACGCTGGGTACTTCTGCTAGTATTGACGACTATAGGTGCAATTTTGGGATTAACCGCCAGTATATATTCCAAGTACATGGACCATGTGATAATCTTCTTCAAAATTCTATAATTGATTCTTCAAGAGATCTTCTGTCATGCTTGTAAGCGTGTTGATCACTGGCACCGAAATTTCCTTGTCTCTGAGCAGCATCCATTCAATACTCCATGCCTCTAAAGCTAGGTGCTCCAGATTTGGATTAAGAATTGGGCCTAGGTTCAAGTGATCTGGCCAAAGAGGTAGAGACCATGGTTGTCCCTAAAGCATCTCCCAAGCTATCTGAAACAATTGACTACATGGCCAAACCAGATGGCTTGTTATTACTTATTATTATTATTATCGTTTATTTGTAAGGCGCCACATGGTTTCCGCAGCGACGTACACAGTACAAACAGTAGACCATACAGGGCAAAACAGTACAGAACATTAAACATAAAATACCAATACTTCGTAAACTCCGGGCAGGCAAATACAGTAGAGACGGAGTAGAAGAACAGGTATGGAGACAGGAGGAAAGAGGGCCCTGCTCATACGAGCTTACATCCTAAGGGAGGGTGGACAGAATCAGGCACAGAAGGGAGCCAGTGAGGCAAAGGGGAGAACCGAAGAGATGAGAGGTTAAGTGGATGGTTGGTAGGCCTTAAGAAACAGGTGAGTTTTAAGTGCCCGTTTGAAGGAGCACAGGTTGGGTGAGAGACGGATGGAGCGAGGGAGGTCGTTCCAGTGAAGGGGGGCAGCGCAGGAGAAGTCTTGGATTCTAGAGTGGGAAGAGGTGATCAGAGTGGAGGAGAGTCGGCGATCATTGGCTGAGCGCAGGGAGCGGGCAGGAGTGTGAATGGAGAGGAGGTTAGAGATATAAGGGGCAGTAGACTGGGAGAGAGCCTTGTAAGTGGTGGTAAGGAGTTTGAAAAGGATTCTATAGGGGAAGGGGAGCCAGTGTAAGGCAAGACAAAGAGGGGAGGCAGAGGAGGAGCGGCGTGAGAGGAAGATAAGTCTCGCAGCCGCATTGAGTATAGAGTGGAGGGGGGCGAGGTGGGAGCAGAGGAGGCCAGTTAGGAGGAGGTTGCAGTAGTCGAGGCGGGAGATGATGAGAGCTTGGATGATAGTTTTGGTGGCCTCTTGAGAGAGGAAGGGACGGATGCGGGCAATGTTACGGAGTTGGAAGCGACAGGCTTGGGCGAGGGATTGGATGTGGGGGGCAAAAGAGAGAGAGGAGTCAAGAGTGACTCCCAGACAGCGGAGTTGGGTGACAGAGGAGATAGTGGAGTTGTTAACAACAATGGAGAGGTCGTGGTGGGAAGGGAATCTGGGTGGGGGAAAGACAATGAGTTCAGTTTGGAGATGTTAATTTTAAGAAAGCGTGAGGACATCCAGGAGGAGATGGCTGAGAGGCAGTCAGTTACACAAGAGAGGAGGGAGGAGGAAAGATTAGGAGAAGAGATGTATAGTTGAATATCATCAGCATATAGGTGATACTGAAGACCGAATGAGGAGATGAGAGCCCCAAGGGAGGAAGTATACAGTGAAAAGAGTAAAGGGCCAAGAACAGAGCCCTGAGGGACTCCTACAGGGAGAGGAGAGGGGGTGGAGGAAGAACCAGACGTGGATACAGAGAAGGAGCGGTTAGCAAGATATGAGGTGAACCAGGCATGGACAGGACCAGAGAGGCCGAGAGAGAAGAGTTTGCAGCAGGAGGGGATGGCCCACAGTGCCAAAAGGCCGCGGAGAGGTCAAGGAGGATAAGTATAGAGAAGTGACCCTTGGATTTGGCTGATAGGAGATCATTAGTGACTTTAGCCAGGGCTGTTTCGGTGGAGTGGAGGGGGCGGTAGCCGGATTGGAGCGGGTTCAAGGAGGGAGTTGTCAGAGAGGTGCCTGGTGAGGCGGCAGCAGACAATCCGCTCAAGTAATTTGGAGGCATATGGGAGAAGAGAGATAGGGCGGTAGTTTGCAAGAGAGGTGGGGTCAAGATTGGGTTTCTTGAGGATAGGGGAGATAAGAGCGTGTTTGAATGAGGATGGGACAACTCCAGAGGAAAGTGATAGGTTGAAGAGGTGTGCGAGGTAAGAGCAGGCAGTGGAAGAGAGAGAGCGAAGGAGGTGGGAGGGGATGGGATCAAGAGGACAGGTAGAGGGTGGAGAGGAAAGAATAAGGGAGCGAACTTCTTCACCTGATGTAGGGATGAAGGAGCACCAGAGCCGGTTGATAGGGGGAGGTGAAGCGGTGAGGGTGGCGGGAGAGGGATGGGAGGAGGAGATGTTCTGTCTGATGGCTTCAATTTTGGAAGAGAAAAAGGAGGCGAAGTCAGACGCAGAGAGGGAAGGCGGGACAGTGGGAGGGGGGGAGAGGAGGGAGTTGAATGTGGCAAAGAGGCGGCGGGGATTGGAGGACTGAGAAGAGATAAGGGACTTAAAGAAGGATTGTTTAGCAAGGGACAGGGCAGAGCAGAAGGAGGAGAGAATAAATTTGAAGTGAAGGAAGTCGGCTAGGGAACGAGATTTCCTCCAGAGGCGTTCGGCTGTGCGAGAGCACTTTTGGAGGGAGCGGGTGAGTTTGGAGTGCCAGGGTTGGGGAATAAGGCGACGACGGCGGATAGAAGAGGCCGGGGCAACAGTGTCCAGGGCAGTAGTGAGGGATTGGTTATAGAGAGAGGACGCCTGGTCAGGGCAAGCCAAAGAGGGGAGGGGTGATAGGAGAGTTTCAAGAAAGGAGGAGAAGGAGATGGGGTCGATGGCATCAAGATTGCACCTGGTGAGGGTGGCTTTAGGCAAGGTGGGAGCAGGGTAGGAGGACATAGTGAAGGAGAGGAGATGGTGGTCGGAGAGTGGGAAGGGAGAGTTGGAGAAGTCAGAGAGATCACAGAGGTGAGAGAAGACAAGGTCGAGGGAGTGACCAAGACAGTGGGTGGGGGAGGAGGTCCACTGAGTGAGGCCAAGGGAGGAGGAAAGGGTGAGAAGTTTGATGGTGGCAGGGTCAGAACAGTTGTCAATAGGGATGTTGAAGTCGCCCAGTATAATGGAGGGCAGGTCAGAGGAAAGATAGTGGGGGAGCCAGGCGGCAAAGTTGTCAAGAAAAATAGAGGTGGGGCCAGGGGGACGGTAGATGACAGAGACACGGAGGTGGATGGGGGAGAAGAGCCGAATGGAGTGGACTTCAAAAGAGGAGAAGGAGAGGGAAGGTAAAGTGGGTATGACCCGAAAAGTGCAGTTAGGGGATAGGAGGAGGCCCACTCCACCTCCTGGACGCTCGTCTGGTCTGGTGGAGTGGGTGAAAGAAAGGCCCCCATAGGAGAGAGCAGCAGGGGAGGCAGTATCAGAAGAAGTGAGCCAGGTTTCGGTTATGGCAAGGAGATTAAGAGAGTTGGAGATAAAGAGGTCATGGATGGAGGACAGTTTATTACGGACAGACCTGGAGTTCCAGAGGGCACACGAAAAAGGGAGGAAAGGAACAGGGGAGATATGGATGAGATTGTCAGGGTTGATGGAGCGTGGGGGGGGGGGGGGTGAGAGCTGGGACAGAGAGATTTGGGCCCTTGACGGGGGCTGGGGGAGAGGATGGGTATAGGAAAGGAGCTTCTGTCTATTACTTCTGTCTTCTCTTTTTTTATGATATTTTTAGTAATTCAAGTGGAATGAAGGGAAGACATTCCCCAGAGACTCCACATGTACCATCTTGCCCAGGCTAATATTGCTATGGTGGAAGAAAACATTCTCAACAAAGTCCCTTCCTTATCATTGTTAGGTGATAAGTCTGTAGTAGATGTGCCAGAGCCTGGACTGGATCTTCATACACCTTTCTTCTGACAGGGATACCTTGTTCTGTATGGCGTTTATTTGGACCCCCACAAACTTTATTTGTTGCAATGAGATGATGTTTTGTCCGGTTCACAGTCCAGTCTTGTTCTTGCAAAAAAGGCTATCACTTGAGCAGTCTTGCACATAACAATGTGCTCCGAACTCCCTACAATAAGGATGTTGCCTAAATAGAGCCATATCATGATACCTCGCTTTCTTAATTATGCCACCAGAGTAAGTAGCAGTTTGTTAAAGGTTTTCGGTGACGTTGCCAGGCCGAGGGCAGGCAGGAGAGCTGAAAATGCTGACTGTGACTAAATAAGTTTGATAACCCTGTGAGCATGTCTCATTTCTCACATAATGTGAATTATAGCAAATACTTTTTATAGCCTTCTTTTGTTTCCCCAGCTCACCAGACTATAACTGCATTGTCCAATAACATGGGGCTCATCTTCACTCCCCTGTCCAACCCCCCCCCCCCCCCTAGTCCAGCACTGACCAATGGTTAAGTAGAATAGACGCAGGGGTTTGCCCAGGGAGGGGAAAGACTGTGGAAATTAGACCTGTGATATATAAGGAACAACTCGAGGGGGGAGGGGGCTGATGCTTGGATTTCATTCAGGAAGGTGCAAGATGGAGTTTTGAATTGTCGTTTTCTAACTCGAGTCTATATATGCAGCTGAGAGGGATCCATGGGTCATGAAGTCTGGACAGCAGGTGACTATATCTCCTTAAGTTATTGGGGTAAGGGACAGATGATGTGGTAAATCTGCCTGGCATTTATTTACTGTGTGTACATAATATTCTAGTGTTGTTTGTATGACAATAAATATACTGTTGTATTTTTATAACTGCATTTTGCCTGAGTGACCATACGAATCCTAGAAGGTACTGGGTAGCACTGGGCCAGATATACCCGGTATCTTCACACTGACCTATTACCCAGAACCAGCGGACAAATCTGTTGAGCCTCTTCAAGTCCAGAACATCGCGTAAGGCTCCCGGCAAATAAAAACTTATGTCCTCCTCACAAAAACTACATGCCTCTCTACATAACCTCAATACTTTTCAACAAGTATAGTCTGCTCACATTCTCTTGGACAGCTGTATAAAGTGTCTCTGCCACCACAATCTAAACGGCCTGGCCACACCAGACTTCAATGTGGTTTCAGATGAGATACAAAACTTTTTAAAAGAACTCTCCATCTTTCTATCCATGGGATGTCTCCATCTTCAAGAGATGGTTGTTCTGCTCAACATACTAACTACAGGTGCCTCTACTTTTGTAACCAAGGTCACTTCTGTGCCCCTTCATCACTAATCGGATTCATACGCTCTACTCTTTTTGCGTTAGACTATTTTCCACTTGTGTCCATTACTTATGAATAAAATCATTCACCACTTCATGTACCGAAAAACTGCCCTTCGAACTGTGACCTTCAAAAAGGGATGTAAGAGCCTCAGTGGCAATTGCTTCCTAACCAATACTATTTTCATTATCATCTTCTATTTACAAGGCGCCACAAGGATCCCGCAGCGCCGTACATAGGGAGCTACAACATACAAAATGATAAAATTACATATGTACAACAGTGACAAAAAATATAAATGTAAACAGCAAATTTACATATTGTAAGGAAAACACTAGACGTGTATATATGTTTGAGCAAACTTTCCATATTGTCTAGGGTAAACACCCTAGGGTATATATCTACTAAACTGAGGGTTTGAAAAAGTAGAGATGTTGCCTATAGCAAACAATCAGATTCTAGCTGTCATTTTGTAGAATGTACTAAATAAATGATAACTATAATCTGATTGGTTGCTATAGACAACATCTCCACTTTTTCAAACCCGCCTTTTAGTAAATATACCCCTAGGTGTTTCTTTAATCTCCCCAGATTCATTACTAGAGACTTCCAAATTACCAGAAGAATCCCACTCTGACGGAGAGTATCTATCCTCACAATCCATACTTGTCTGAGACCTTGCCCTCTTTAAACCTGGCTTAGCGCACAGATCCTCCTTGGTCACAAAAGACTCCTTCTCCCAGGTTATACATTCCACTGCTTAAGGGGCTGACTTTTTCCCTTAGCATGTAAGAAAAAGTACACATTGGTTAGAAGTACACATTGGTTCTTTTGTACATTCATACTCGATTATCACAGGCTCCATAAACTCTACACTGCTGTACTTTGCTTTTCTACTTTCCTTCCACAAGCTCTACAAGAATATGGAGAGGACAGGATATTACTAACAGCTAACTTACTACAGCGATATGCATGATCAATAAAGCTGTCCTAACCTAGGGGCTTACCTAGAGCGGGTGCCCTTCAGCTGCTTGGGGTTGGACTCTGGCTCCATCCCGCTGCTGATATCCGGCTGCGGTACAATCACAATGAAGATGAGCGTCCTTTTTTCTCCAGGACAAAGAATGCTTAAGAACAGTTCAGAGTCCCCTCTTTGCCTGGTCCTTCATTTTGTCGCCCTGTGAATTATATCATGGCGCACCCAAGGAGCGTTATCTGGCGCCAAATTTGAATTATTACACTAGGGGGTATATTTACTAAACTGCGGGTTTGAAAAAGTGGAGATGTTGCCTTTAGCATCCAATCAGATTCTAGCTGTCATTTTGAAGAATGTACTAAATAAATGAAAGCTAGAATCTGATTGGTTGCTATAGGCAACATCTCCACTTTTCCAAACCCGCAGTTTAGTAACTCTAGCCCTAGATCTGATCCCAGAGGCAGCAGACTGGTATTCCCTGGGTAGCCGACACAGTCCTCTGCTTACAACACAGATGGTGCGTCAGTGGGACCACAAAGAACGCAGAGAACAACAAACACTACCTGACCTACCTAACTAGAGGAGGAGGAAGAGGATGAACTGCATTATATCATCATCATTTATTTATATAGCGCCAGCAAATTCCGTAGCGCTTTACAATTGGGAACAAATATTAATAAGACAATACTGGGTGATATATATATATAGACAGAGAGGTAAGAGAACCCTGCTCGCAAGCTTATAATCATATATTGTCTGGGGGCGTTTTTATATAACCTCCCTCTGCCTATACTAGAAGGGAACTTACCCATTGCATTGGCTGCCATGGAGGAGCGATGAGGAAATATTTCTGTATTTCATATGAGGTTAAACCAAATCCACATTGTCATGATTTTACCTACTACTTGCTTTAAATTAACTGGTGTCACTCCAGATACTTACCCCAAAAAGGAATTCAGCTAGGCCCCCTGAGCATAGTGATATCAAACATGGGTACATTATTAAATCTCTAACACAGTAGGGGAATGTAAAACGCATCAATGGGAACTAAAACCTGATCACTGATGCCGGAGATCCGCAAAATAAGTAAATGGACTTTCACACTTTCTGATCTAGGTCTCTCCTGCCCCTTTGCAGTGATAAACACAAAATACATTGTAATGTCAAATAAAAACACAAACGCTAAAACGTTTTGTGTTAAATTGAAAAAGAAAATAATAGCAAACAAATGTATTCACACCCTTGCTAATGTACACTTAAATAAGCACTGGTGCAATTAGTTGTCTTTAGAGGTCACATAATGAATTGATTAGATCTACATTTGTAAAACTGAAGCACTTCAATTGATTTAAAAATAAGTGCAGGGATCTGTGAGATTTCTAAGTGAGTTACTGCATTCCCAAACAAAAGCTTCATCATGAAGATTAGAGGACATTCAAAACAAATTTTAGAAAAGGGTATTGAATAGCACGACTCAAGGGAAGGACATAAGATTTTTAAAAATACTTAATATGCTTAATAGATCAGTGTCAAGCCCATCAAATGGACAGACTACGACAGAGCTGTGAACTTTAAGTGCACACACTTATGAAAGTCTCCCTTTGGAGTACTTTATTCCGAGACTACAGGAAACAGAACATATATATACACTGAGGGAGGCACAACACTGCTACAGGCATACAGGGGCAGAGGTACAGCACTACTATACACATACAGGAAGAAGGAACAACACCGCTACAGGCATACAGGGGAAGAGGTACAGCACTGCTAAACACATACAGGAAAGAGGAACAACACTGCTACAGGTATACAGGGGAAGAGATACAGCACTGCCATACACATACAGGAAGGAGGAACAACACTGCTACAGGTATACAGGGGAAGAGATACAGCACTGCCATACACATACAGGAAGGAGGAACAACACTGCTACAAGTATACAGGGGAAGAGATACAGCACTACTATACACATACAGGAAGGAGGAACAACACTGCTACAGGCATACAGGGGAAAAGGTACAGCACTACTAAACACATACAGGAAAGAGGAACAACACTGCTACAGGCATACAGGGGGAAGAGGTACAGCACTGCTAAACACATACAGGAAAAAGGAACAACACTTCTACAGGCATACAGGGGAAGAGATACAGCACTACAATACACATACAGGAAGGAGGAACAACACTGCTACAGGTATACAGGGGAAGATGTACAGCACAACTATACACATACAGGAAGGAGGAACAACACTGCTACAGGCATACAGGGGAAAAGGTACAGCACTACTAAACACATACAGGAAAGAGGAACAACACTGCTACAGGCATACAGGGGGAAGAGGTACAGCACTACTATACACATACAGGAAGGAACAACAACACTGCTACAGGCATACAGGGGAGGATACACAGTCACTACATATTACACATAGAAGGTGCAGGTAGGTACACTCACTGCAGTACAAGACACACACTAATATATATATATATATATATATATATATATATATATATACACATACACCACTGCACTCACTGTCACACACACACAGTATATTACACACATACATAACCCTGCTGCAATCACTGTGACACAGCAGTATATAACACACACAGCATATAATACAGTATGTAAGTGTTGCACTCACTGTCACCCAGCAGTGTAATAGACTTACACAGTATATATAGCACCGATGCTGAGCTGTCACCCATGCAGTATATATAATACGGAGTATATAACTCACTGTCACCCATACAGTATTTATAATACACAGTATATATAGCACTGATACTGCACTCACTGTTACCCAGCAGTGTAATACACTTACTTACACAGTATATATGCCGGACTCACTGTCACCCAGCAGTATAATACACTTACACAGTATATATAGCACTAATGCTGCACTCACTGTCACCCAGCAGTATAATACACTTACACAGTATATATAGCACTGATGCTGCACTCACTGTCACCCAGCAGTGTAATACACTTACACAGTGTGTGTGTGTGTGTATATGTATATATATATATATATATATATATATATATATATATTACTGATGCTGCACTCACTGTCACCCAACAGTATAATACACTTACACAGTGTGTATATATGTTGCACTCACAGTATATATGCTGCACTCACTCACAGTATATATGCTGCACTCACTCACAGTATATATGTTGCACTCACTCACAGTATATATGCTGCACTCACTCACAGTATATATGCTGCACTCACTCACAGTATATATGCTGCACTATGTCTCTCAGGCTGCGCTGTCCCCGTGCAGAACAGTGATGCTTCCTCTGTAGTCTGGTAACGGCGGCTACGGGTGCTGAGGAGGGACAGAAAGGGGCGGCGCGTTCTGTGCTGTAACCTGTGTCGCACTATATGCTGCGCACAGTGTAATAATCACATATGGCTACAGCCTGAGAGATAATAAAACAAAAAGTCATTTGTACATATATCCGGTAAATAAAAGCATGGCCGGGATTTGTTTTATGTACGTAATACATGTTTATGATAACTTTATGATTTACATTGTAACATGTTTATGATAATGATAACTACAATACATTCATAAGTTATGCAAAGATATAAACCAGATTCACTGTATCACTTCTCGATGCCTGGGATGGTCTAATTTCTCCCAGTTGTGTGCAGCCTGGTGTTTAGCTGTGCAACATATGTGCATTACAGGCTTATCTATATACAGTATATGTAGGCTATATTCTCTTAACACACAGACACCTTTGATGTTGATGGTGATGGAAAACTGTATGACTTTGAACTTCATGATTACTATCTACAGCGCTCATCTCGCTCTTTAGATGGATGCATTAAAATAAAGTAATATTTCCCAATTCAGTGACTAAGGATTCTCTATGAGGTGCGAGCAAAACTGAGCAAAGATCTTACCCATGAACATCCCACGGAGACTCCTGGCGTGAGGTTCCGACAGAACCTTACATTTTATTGGATAGACCCCTTATAATTCTGTTTCTAACTAGTGCAGGTTTCTAGCACCCGTGTGTACAATCCCTAAGGGTACATGCAAATTGACATTTTGTTTTAGTATATATAGTGCTTTGACGCATCAGATATGCTTCTAAAACACTAACCCATCTCCACTTTTTCAAACCCACAGCTTATCAAATCTAGCCCCAAGTATGCCAGTGACTGTTGCCTTTTTTTTTTTAGAAACAGCCAAACCACTTAGTCCTGAGAGGACTGGTCATGAAGTACAAGCTGAAATCACAGGATTGTAGAAGGTAGATTATTGATGGAAGAAGCCAAAGTCAAGGGAATGGAGAAGGTAGAATATTGATAGAAGAAGACAAAGTCAAGGGATTGGAGAAGGTAGAATAGTGGGGGATGAAGTCAAAGTTGAATGATTGGAGAACGCAGAATAGTGATGTATAGTCAGACAAAACAAGTCTTCTTCACAACACAAGGTTTGGTAGCACTGAGGGACTTTATAAAGGCTACAAACAGGTGAGATAAATGTTCTGATTGACATGACATTTTCACTGAAATGCTGATTGCAAAGTAAGGAAAGCTGTGCAATAGTCCAGGTGAGCTGATTAACTATATTGCTTTTCTTAGCAGAGTGCTGATTACAGGAATAGAGTGATGGTGTTTGAGGCTGTCATTAGGAACAGTTTTTTGACATCATCATCTGGAACTAGTGTTGTGAATCCTCACAGTCAGTGGCGAAGTTACCATTGGTGCAGCATGTGCGCCAGGGCCCATGAAGATAATGGGGTCCACTGCATGGGGAACAAGCAAGCTGTGGGCCCTGGTTCCCTCCTCCCCTCTTCCGTGCACACGGGGGCCCACAGCTTGCTAGTTCAGCCTCTGCTCACGATAACTATTTTTTCTGACCGCTGCCACCTGGAACTAGTGCTGTGAATCCTCACAACTCTTTCCCTTATGTGATTGTTCAGTGGAGTCTCAACCTCCCTTCATTGAACCCTTGGAGAGTGAATGTTTAAAATCATTATCAACAGAGTTGCTCCTTTTCTCTTGTTCCCTTCTGCTATGCCTTGGGAACCCGTCCCTCTAGGACTCTCTCCCTTTACCCTCCCCTGGCATCCAGTGTACCTTCTCTCTCCCCTGTGTAACATAAAAACAAGACAAGCACCAAACTTTATGCAGTTATTCTGTTTTGTATAATATACAAATATTTTTTCTGCATTGAAAAAACAACAGCACCAATAAATACCAAATTTCCCAATAAACAAACGCTGAAAACCGTAAAAACCCTCATTTTAATTAGTCTATTATAATTTTTAACCTTTGATGGTGGTATTCAATAATTTAGCAGATGGTCCATATTTTTATATTGGTGGCGGGTAGCCTTTGCTCATATCTTACATTAATAACAGTTGGATGGATATTTTGCCATTACACACCCCTATACCAGAAAATCGGCAATGAGAACCTTGTCTTTCCGTGATGAGGCCAGAAACCATGACTTTGGTTCAAAGTCTACATTGTGTACAGCTCCGTGTGGAAAGTCACAATTCCACATTGAAAACAGAAAATCTTATTAAGTCAGAAGTGAAAAAAGCATGAGCCATTGGGGGTTCTTGAGCAAAGGACTTGGGAAACACCTGCTTACGGTATAAGTCACAAAGTATCCAAGCTTTGTTGAACATACTGCCTGCAAATGGCGCTTGGGTGTGTCAAATGCTCCTTTCCATTAGTCATATGCAGTGCCGTAACGAGGAGGGTGCGGGCGGTGCCGTTGCCCAGGGTGCAAAGCCAAGGGGACGCAGCAGCCACCTGCTACCTGCCTTCACCCCTGAAGTTCCGCTTAAGGGCTGAAGAGAGAGAGAGATTTTAACTTACCAGAGTTTGATGCTTCAGCCGTTATGTTCCGCCGTGGAACGCATGTGCGTTCCACTGACAGGAAGTCGGCATTTGGAACGCAAACTTGCATTCCAAATGGGGGGGGGGGGGTGTAGGGCGCCAAAATGTATAGTTACGACACTAGTTATATGTATATTATACTGCATAAACACATGTAATTGGTGATGACGCAGAAATATTGTATGTAAGGACAAAGTGGGAACTCCTTGGTTGAGCCTCATCTTGGACAGACCGTGCCTGGACTGTGATTGCTTCCTGGGTAGTCTAGTAACAGCCTATGGGGGCTTCACCAACTGGTCAAAGCTCTGTCTTTTTCTTCTCTATCAAAACCAAAGCTGAGGCTAAGTACACACTGCAGAATTTTTCGACCAATCTGTTATCTACAACAATTGTTCCTACGACTGAAGGTCTGACCGGTCGGCCGATTCATGCATACACACTACACACGGTTTACCTTACATCTGTGCTCTTCATCTGGTCCTATACTAATTTAGAGAATGACAGCACAACAATCACTCATTCGCTCATTCCTGTCACACAGATTAAAACGGCCTTGTTATAGCTGTCCACATGTCCTTACGAATGTCATCAGCTTCTGTGACTCTGACATTAAATATTCAGTCTGTTATGAATCCCAGTGTATTTACTAATAGCAACAAAAATGTAAAGCAAAGTGTCTTTATTAAAGTAAATACACAAACAAAAGATCCACAGGTTTGAACAGGTTTCCTAAAGAGACTGTATAGCAACAATGGCAGGTGCTGATAAAATAAATTTTACCCCAGTCCAAAAGGCACAAGGCAGTCCAGGAGAGCAGACAGAGTCCAGGGATCAAGCAGTGATCAGACAATAAATCCAAATAGCCAGGTTGAGATGAGGCAAATAAGCGAGGTCCAGAAGTCAGGCAAAACAGCGTGGTCCAAAGTACAGGTAAATGATTCGGGGTCTCAGGCAAGCAGGCAAGGTCCAAGAAACAGGCAGGGGTCATACACAGAAGGTCAGTCCAGCAGGTATACAACAAATGAACAGAAGTAGCAGCCAGGAACAAACAGGATGAACTGCACAGAGCACAGCTTGAGGCAGGTATTAAAAGCAGTGTAACAGGTGCAGTTCTAATTAATCCTCAGGCAATAAGATTAACTCCTTCAGGTATGTTGCAGAGTTCAGGAGCAGAACAGCAGCACCTCTGGTGGTATGAGGTACTGCTGCTAGGTAGAAATGACAGATAGAGTTGTAACACAGTCTCAGAACTAACAAACTATTCCATCTACAGCACTCTCTACATTTAGTCACCGGGACATGTTCATTGCCGTCATCGGCTGAAAAGACCATGACTCTGTAAACTGTTTGGAGATCGTAATCGTGAGGGCATACACATTACATGACCGGAAGGTGGTTGGAACGAGATTATTAAACAGTATGACCAACCAAATGAAATGACAATCGGCTTTTTGGAACTATTAATATTCATCGTGTGATTATACACTAATGCGATCTGTGGCCGAGCTGTTTATCAGGTGATTGGCCGATAATCAGCTGAAAAACCTCCAGTGTGTACCCAGCCTAAGTTTCCTTTGTTTTCTTTTTTCAAATTCCTGAATTCTCAGACTAGTCACTGTTTGTGTGTGACAGTACATGTATGTGAAAATTCCTCTCTAACTCTGTCAGGATAGCTTGCATAAAAAATTGCTTACTTTTGGCAAGACAAACCTGCTGATAAGTCATTATTCATTGAATATAGCAATATAGACAAGAAGAGAAAAGGGGGCAACCCTGATTAAAGAATAATTATAATAAGAAATGTAGAAAAACAAACAAACTATACCAATGTGATTCTGGACAATATAATTGCACAAATTATACCTCTTTTGTATCCTTAAACTGGTTAGATATAGAAAATTATTTTTTTCTGTTAAATGTCAGAAATTGCATTCATTTGAGTAAATTGTATAAATGAAAGATCATCTAATCCACATCCCAGCGTTTACTCCACAACCAATCTGGAACATTAGTTTTCCTGTTGAAGGGGGAGGTCCCAAAATCTGTAGCGGGAACAATGTGATGTGGTTAATACAGGGCAGGTGCTACCGCCAGGTGACGTTATGGTGCTAAAGTATAAGGGGTGCCTAAAACACCGAATGAGTGACATATTGTCATCGTTTTTATTCTGCCTGCAGCACACCCACACTGAACGTGGAGAGGCAGGTTCTTAGCTGAGAAGCTGGTGGCTGCCGTTCCTCCATGTCGGTGATGGGCTGGTAGTGTGGCACTGGGCTATGATGCAGGCAAAGGCAGTGCCCAAGGGAGAGTGGCCGAGGAACGGGCGGCTCCCAGGGTGCTGCCGCCAAACCATGGTTTAACCTGATTATTTTTCTGAACTAATTATTGTAACAAGTGACATTGCTACATGCATATTATGATACGTAAGTACAACTTTACACTGTATGATTTTATTCATTAAAAGGTCCTCTTGGTCTATGGCCCAATATATTACCCAGCCCTCCTGTCTCCTAAAAGCATTACATTCTCCAGTGTGGTGGTGTATCTTGGGAACTGGATTGATCCCTTGATCCCTAAAGGGATCAATCCACATCTACATCTTCATTATCACCATTTATTTATATAGCGCCACTGATTCCGCAGCGCTGTACAGAGAACTCATTCACATCAGTCCCTGCCCCATTGGAGCTTACAGTCTAAATTCCCTAACATACATACACACACTCACACAGACACAGACTAGGGTCAATTTTGATAGCAGCCAATTAACCTACCTGTATGTTTTTGGAGTGTGGGAGGAAACCGGAGCACCCGGAGGAAACCCACGCAAACACAGGGAGAACATACAAACTCCTCACAGATAGGGCCATGGTCGGGAATTTAACTCATGACCCCAGTGCTGTGAGGCAGAAGTGCTACCACTTAGCCACCGTGCTGCCCCACATATGGCTAACTACTATACCCGAATTTAATTTGATCTGTACTGGGTACGCTCACTAATCCCTGGTTAGGAAACTACTACTGACTCCATAGATAATGCTGGAAGGGCTGAAAGAAATTAAAAATGAATTACATTCTTATACAGAACCCATACATAAGGCAGAATAGAGCTATAGAAGATGAACCTGAAACACTACACACCCAGGTCCAGATTCACCAGAAGCATTACACCCCCAGATCCAGGTCCACCTGAAACACTACACACCCAGGTCCCGGTACACCTGAAACACTACACACCCAGGTCCCGGTACACCTGAAACACTACACACCCAAGTCCAGGAACACCTGAAACACTACACCCCCAGGTTCAGGAACACCTGAGACACTACACACCCAGGTGAAGGTACCCCAGAGACACTACACATCCAGGTGCAGGTAAACCTGAAACACTACACACCCAGGTGCAGGTACACCTGAAACACTACACATCCAGGTGCAGGTACACCTGAAACACTACACACCCAGGTGCAGGTACACCTGAAACACTACACACCACGGCCGGACTGGTCATCTGGCACTTCTGGCAAATGCCAGAAGTGCCGATGGTCAGATGGGCCGGTCCTCATGCCCGCCGAGCTGCAGCACTCTGCGAGCTGCTCGGCGGACAGAGAGTCAGTGACTGCTGCATTTGCAAGTAATCACCTGGGAAGGCATCACGTGACAGGTGCCGTCCCATGTGATTACTTGCACAGACGGCAGTCACCGACTCCGTCCGCTGATCAGCGCGCAGGAAGGATGTAACAAGGTAAGTGTCTGTGTCTATAGTGTGTGTCTGTGTGGCTATGGTGTATGTCTGTGTCTATAGTGTATGTCTGTGTGGCTATGGTGTGTGTCTGTGTCTATAGTGTATGTCTGTGTGGCTATGGTGTGTGTCTGTGTCTATAGTGTGTGTCTGTGTGGCTATGGTGTGTGTGTGTGTCTATAGTGTGTGTCTGTGTGGCTATGGTGTGTGTCTGTGTCTATAGTGTATGTCTGTGTGGCTATGCTGTGTGTCTGTGTCTATAGTGTATGTCTGTGTGGCTATGGTGTGTGTCTGTGTCTATAGTGTATGTCTGTGTGGCTATGGTGTGTGTCTGTGTCTATAGTGTGTGTCTGTGTGGCTATGGTGTGTGTGTGTGTCTATAGTGTGTGTCTGTGT
The DNA here is from genome assembly GCF_038048845.1 of Mixophyes fleayi. Classification (NCBI taxonomy): domain Eukaryota; kingdom Metazoa; phylum Chordata; class Amphibia; order Anura; family Limnodynastidae; genus Mixophyes; species Mixophyes fleayi. Next base: position 206,150,524 of record NC_134407.1, on the reverse strand, counting down.
GGCTATGGTGTGTGTCTGTGTCTATAGTGTATGTCTGTGTGGCTATGCTGTGTGTCTGTGTCTATAGTGTATGTCTGTGTGGCTATAGTATGTGTCTGTGTGGCTATAGTGTATGTCTGTGTGGCTATAGTGTATGTCTGTGTGGCTATAGTGTATGTCCGCGTGGCTATAGTATGTGTCTGTGTGGCTATGGTGTGTGTCTGTGTCTATAGTGTATGTCTGTGTGGCTATAGTGTATGTCTGTGTGGCTATAGTGTATGTCTGTGTGGCTATAGTGTATGTCTGTGTGGCTATAGTGTATGTCCGCGTGGCTATAGTGTGTGTCTGTGTGGCTATGGTGTGTGTCTGTGTCTATAGTGTATGTCTGTGTGGCTATAGTATGTGTCTGTGTGGCTATAGTGTATGTCTGTGTGGCTATAGTGTGTGTCTGTGTGGCTATAGTGTATGTCTGTGTGGCTATAGTGTATGTCTGTGTGGCTATAGTGTATGTCCGCGTGGCTATAGTGTGTGTCTGTGTGGCTATAGTGTATGTCTGTGTGGCTATAGTGTATGTCTGTGTGGCTATAGTGTATGTCCGCGTGGCTATAGTATGTGTCTGTGTCTATAGTGTATGTCTGTGTGGCTATGGTGTGTGTCTGTGTCTATAGTGTGTGTCTGTGTGGCTATGGTGTGTGTGTGTGTCTATAGTGTGTGTCTGTGTGGCTATGGTGTGTGTCTGTGTCTATAGTGTATGTCTGTGTGGCTATGCTGTGTGTCTGTGTCTATAGTGTATGTCTGTGTGGCTATGGTGTGTGTCTGTGTCTATAGTGTATGTCTGTGTGGCTATGGTGTGTGTCTGTGTCTATAGTGTGTGTCTGTGTGGCTATGGTGTGTGTGTGTGTCTATAGTGTGTGTCTGTGTGGCTATGGTGTGTGTCTGTGTCTATAGTGTATGTCTGTGTGGCTATGCTGTGTGTCTGTGTCTATAGTGTATGTCTGTGTGGCTATAGTATGTGTCTGTGTCTATAGTGTATGTCTGTGTGGCTATAGTGTGTGTCTGTGTGGCTATAGTGTATGTCTGTGTGGCTATAGTATGTGTCTGTGTGGCTATAGTGTATGTCTGTGTGGCTATAGTATGTGTCTGTGTGGCTATAGTGTATGTCTGTGTGGCTATAGTGTATGTCTGTGTGGCTATAGTGTATGTCCGCGTGGCTATAGTGTGTGTCTGTGTGGCTATGGTGTGTGTCTGTGTCTATAGTGTATGTCTGTGTGGCTATAGTATGTGTCTGTGTGGCTATAGTGTATGTCTGTGTGGCTATAGTGTGTGTCTGTGTGGCTATAGTGTATGTCTGTGTGGCTATAGTGTATGTCTGTGTGGCTATAGTGTATGTCCGCGTGGCTATAGTATGTGTCTGCGTGGCTATAGTGTATGTCTGTGTGGCTATAGTGTATGTCTGTGTGGCTATAGTGTATGTCTGTGTGGCTATAGTGTGTGTCTGTGTGGCTATAGTATGTGTCTGTGTGGCTATAGTATGTGTCTGTGTGGCTATAGTGTATGTCTGTGTGGCTATAGTGTGTGTCTGTGTGGTCACGCCCTTTATGGTGCCGCCGATGCGCGACGGCACATAATTTCTTTCCTACTAGAACTGAGGGGGACCTGTGTACTTTAAATGCCAGGGCTGATTTTTAGTCCCAGTCCGGCCCTGCTACACACCCTGGTGCAGGTACACCTGAAACAAAATATGATACTGAGAGAACACATAGAAGACCTTAAAACGGGTAAAAGTGCTGCCACATAAGATTAAATGGACTGCCAATATCAGACGCAAGCTGATCCAATTCAAGTGTGTTCTAAGACCATTCCAACTGGGCCTCTCTGTCCATGTGAAAGTATAAAAGGTCCATATATTGATGGGCATATAGAGGTGCTACATTTTAAAAACAACTGGAGCAGACTACACCAAGTAATAATGAAACAAAATTATCACAAACGGGTATTTCTGTATGTGTTACTAGGGATTATAGTTGGATAAGTATGTATATTACCTTCCCTACTTACATGCGGAAGAGAGGAAATATATAAGGAAAAGCTTAGACAACATGTAAATAATTGCATTGGCATTCTAAAGCTAAGATTATATAAAGACAAATTATTGAACGCAAACACCTTCTTGGTTTAGAGAGAATGGGGACTAGTCTATTGAATGTGACTTAAGTCAATGAAAGACGATTCAATGAAAACATCCAGCTTTTTTCTGTTCTAGATGTGGACATTACATACAATTTTTCTTTCTCCAATTCTGTTTATTTCTTTATAATGTTCTTAAAATGACAGAATGTTTGCTCTTTCAAATATTCTGAAAATGTTTGGGAAGCCTTATTTTCAATGTTCTATATGGGTGCATTTTATGTATTGTTTGACTTTTATGTTTGCTAAGTAAACATGTTTATTAAACCCTTAACTGGACAAGATAAGTCAATTCACATTATTCCTGCCTGTAGGTTGTCTAATGGTAGGAGAAAAATGTAGTCCTCCGTTTTGGGCTTCAGTATGTTTATTAGCTTTAAAAAAAAATAGTGTATAAATAATTTGTTTCAGACAGTGCAAATGACAGAAAAATTAATATATACACCACAAAATGTTATTTCAGTTATTATTTTGTTTTTCGTTTTTGTATGCTAACACACTATGTTGATAACCTTTGACATGTTATACGATGTAACCTCCAACTTTCCCGTTTGTAATTGGAATATCCAATTTTGGATTAGATACCATTTATTGTTTATATTATTACATTTTTCATCAGCGCAGAAGGGGTCAATTCAAAGCATTGGCATATCAATCAACCACTAGTATAAATAACTGGCTGGAATCACTAGCGCCATGCACCCATGAAGGAGTTCACTAATTTTCAAAACCCATTGGCTAGATGTCACACTGTGATATCTGTTAGAATCCTAAACTGCAAACTCAGCTTCTTGTGAATCAAGATAGATGGACGCACTTGGAGAAGAACTAAATTGTATTCAGAGTACACAGGATAACCAGCCGGACTTTTCTGTAAAATCTCGGTTTTGCAGAGGTGCAAGGTTACTCCTTTTCTTTGCTCTCCTTAATGACTCAGGCCCCCAGTGAGTCCACACTCTTTCTCCAAGTTCACTCAATCCCCCCCTCACCCTGATCTCTTACTTGTGCCCTCAATCCTAACCCTCTCTTTGTCTTGTCTGTTTGTTTTAGGTTTCTTTAACGAAACAAGCAAAAATGGTACTATTGTTCAGTGGATATGTTGGTTACCATTATTATTATTAACTTGTCTTTTTAGTATTGTAACCTATTGTCTATTTGTTTTTCCTGTTCAAAAATTGAAAATAAAGAATATATAAAAAGAAAAGATAGAGTTATTTGTTTGCTCCCTAAAACAGACCCATATTTTTTCAGTTTTTAATGGATTTGAAGTAGATTTCGTAGGCAAGAGAACTCCATTCAATTTAGTTAAAAATGCTTTACCCCCATTGATAATAAAATAACCCTTATGGTGAATATAAAGTACCTACTACTGTTGCTTTGTTTTTTTAATACACATGTGAAACTGAACAGCCAGTCAGTACCCCAGGATTTCCTAGCTTAGCGCTCTTCTCAGACAAATCAGAGCTGATCGAACGTCGTAGCACAGAAACTGTTAACTGGTAGTACTTCTAATAAGCTAAAGGGCTTAATTTACGTTTGAACAAACGTTCATTTGTGGGGCCTAAATATACACATTTTCATACTGTGCATGCGCACCAAAATGTATCAGTTCTATAGACTTGATAGTATCTTCCTATTCCATTTATAGAGTGCTAAGTGGGGGATGTGTGGTGTTTGGATTTAATTATACTTTATATAGAAAATGTGACTCACCTTTAATAAAACACTGTGGAGACACTATTCTCTCATGTATATGACACTTCGTTAAATTACAATGTGTGCGAATAGTGTAATGCGCCTCGCATTACTAACACAGCTTTAACTATAATAACTGTAATTGAGTGTAAGTATAAGCATTTGTACATCTGACGTGGACCTGAACTACAGCTGTATCTGCAGATATCTGCGATTCCACATACACACATAACCCATTTTTACAACAGAATTTTTACACATGTGTTCCGGGCGCAAAAGATGTCAAACTCTTAACGAGACACCTAGGGCCCTGATTCATTAAAGAAAGTAAAGCATAACAATGAGTAACTATAAATATTGGGAAAACCATGTTGCAATGCAAGGGGTGCAAATGAGTTTAGTATTTTACACATACAAAACTACTGTCTGTTTTTTCATGTAGGACGCAAATATTTGATAATTAATAATTATTTTTACACTGACATTAAAAGTTGATCTAGGACATGCTCTGCCCCAATTATTTATCTGTGATCACATTTTAAATTTACCTCCTGTGACAGGATGGACCGCCTATGCCACCCTGTCTGTTGTTGCTGGGAACCGGCTGGGCTTACATAGCCACCGTTCCCTTTTGTTATCCCAAATGCGCCCTCTAACTGCAGTAGGAGGGGCTTACAAATGCTGCCACCACTGGACTCCTTACCGGCATTCAGTGCCGGGTTCCTTCTGGGTAACAGTCACTGCTAGGGTACCTCTTCGCTGGTACATCTGGGCTGGTACCCCTGACCGTTTACTATGGATCAGGGTGCTGTGGATGGATCCCCCCTGGCTTATCACACTGGCCAGAGCTGCTGGGTAGCGGGCAGAGCGGTGGTGCTGGGAAGCTGGGTCCACACCTCAGACAGCCGGAAACGGATTTGATTTTGAGTCTAATCTGTAGGTCACAGGATCTTCAGCATGGAAGATGTTCTCAAGCAGGTCGTTGAAGCAAATGATGTTTATTTGCAGTCACACTGATTGAAGTTACCAGTGATCAGGTCAGATGGAACAAGAATGATGATACATTTCAGTGTACAAGGTCTCTATTTTTATACAGTTTAGACACAGCCTCACAAGGTAAGCCAGCCCCCTGAGGTCTGAGTTATTTTTAGTATCAGGATACGATATATGTTTCCCAAACATGGATTTACATGCAATGCAAAGCTAACAATATTTACACTACTCTGTTATGTGCTAAAACTAATGCTTGCATTATCTGAGATGCAGCCACACCAGACAGCGGCCCCCTGCTGGCTATACAGGCTAAACAGGTGTTTGTCACTTCACATAAAGACTTACTTAGCATTTCCTGCTATCAGCAAACAGACTTTCTCTAGCAAAGTTACAAACCCAAATAATTACATTTCTATACAAAACACATCCCAATGCAACACGATAAGTGCATTTCAAATTATACATTGGTGCCTGCACCTCTGATTGATATACATTTCTACAATAAATTATTTCTACATGATCCAGCCACAAATAGGTGATTTATAAGTCGACCCAGTCACACCTCCCCGTCCAATACAACATGGTTTTGCCAAGGTTCAAAGTTACTTATTTTTATTTGCTTCACTTCCCTTAATGAATCAGGCCCATAATGTTTACAATGCAGTTTAATTAATGAAGATATATATATATATATACACACACACACACACATTCTCATTGCAGATTTGTATAGCAGGGAAAGCAGGACATACATAGGGCAGGGACATATAGTGTAGACAATATGAATGCAGGCATAAAAATAAAGGCTATGGAAGAGGGGAGATTGGGACAGTTGTAAGGGTGCATTAGTGAGCGTAGTATTATCTGGGATAAGGTAAGCTCTAAAAAAAAAAGAGATGGGTTTTCACAGAGCTTCTAATCTTAAGGCTTTTAGAAATTCCATTCACTTACATTTCCATTAAAATTTTCATACCACCACTTCTAAATGTCCATTTTGACCACTGCATGTATATAAAGCATTTGTGCATATGTACATGTGATGTCTGGCATGTAATTCTTGCTCTTTATGAATGTGCTCTCTTTACAAGATCTGGAGGAGACTTCTCATCAGGTTTATGGAGCCTTCTCTGAACACTAGCCCAAAGTGGTTCCAGTTATTTAAAGAGTGGAACAGTTGGTATAACTGCCGTCGAACTTCAAAACCAGACGCTCTGGGAATTTTCGTGTGGTAGGCTGTAAAAAAGTCCTGGCTGTGAACCCCAAACAAATTGTCCCCAATGGACAATTCATACTCCGAATGGCCGTAGAAAGATCCTGGGTCAAAGAAAACAGGTCCATGCTCATCCTCCGCGACATTGGCTTCCCACAGATCCCCATGCAGGAGAGACGGAACAATCACAGCGCCTTTAAAGGCATTCTGGACTTTCATCTGAATAAGGTGGAAAAAAAATATAGATTTAGACAAAAACAACACATATTGGTTTATTTGTTATCAATTCTTAATGACCAGTTAACCAAAGACTAGAATCTTTCTAATATGACAGCATGAAGATAATTTTACTGTTCTTTACACTCTGTCTTTCTAGGAAAAAATTAAAAGAAAAATCCTGCAGCAACACTGCCGTGAGCTAACCAAAGAGCTGCTTTTATACTTGTACATAATAATGCAGAATTCTCAAGTTACACACATTTGCAAATGCATGATAAGCCACCCGCCACATCACGGCACTCCTGCTAAAAATGTGGGCCTAACTCTAAACAATGAGAGTCCTTAGATAGTGGGTCATACATTTATGTGTTTTTAAATGCAAGCCATTTGGAGGCTCCTGGGGCACCTCTTGATAAGTTAGCTCTCAATTTAAAAATACATAAATGTATAACCCAGTATATAGGTATAGTAGAAGCGCCGTGAAGTGACAGGTGGCTTATGATGCATTTGCAAATGAAAAGTCAGTAAAGCTTGTTATGTCATTACAGGGAATGCTCGCCTGTGAGTACACCATTATGTAATACAAAAGCAATTATGTTACATATACTATTACCTGGGTCCTGTTGTGTTTAGTGTATTCAATATTGATGTCCATACTTGAATACCTTTAACTTTTCCCCTCCAGGAGACTATGGAGTGGAGGTGAATTGTGGGTGAGGAACGTCTTGAATCACCTCGTGGTTAAATGAAGTAATGGCATTATTCCTTCGCTGTGGGCGCTGAGCCAAAATGACACAATTCTTCGCAGTTCACAACAGCAAGCCCCCCTCCCGTAGGATGCGGGAGAAGGGCCTGCTCCCCTGGGAGTCTGGGAGACCTACCTGGAATTTGGGAGTTCCCTGGACATTCTGGGAGAGTGGGCAAGTATGGTGATATTACTGCCCACTATATTACAATATTACTATATTGCTATTTCATAGATCACTGCTATGGCCTCACCTTGAATACAGTTCTGGAGGCCCTATCTCCAAACAGACATTAATAAAATAGAAAAGAGAAAGACTACTAAATGGTGCATTGCAAAACTAATTTGGGAAGACCTGAAGAGCTGATCATATACATCTTAAAAGAAGGGACAGAGAAAGTATGAGAGAAACATTAAGAAAAACACAACCAGCCCCTGAAAAAAACTAAAACAAAAAAACACCAAATGCACTAAAAAAGGGCTGATTAAATGGACCTATAGGTTCTTTTTAAACATCACGTTGCATAGAACGTTATTTACCCATGATTTCACTATGACTGTCCTCACCAGCTGGTGACTACATTGAGCCAGATTTACATTCAATGTTAGAAGCATAAGGACAATAATACATCAACATAAATCCTTCACATACAAGCTGACCTGCTGGTCCCCATTCTGTCCCCATTCTGTCCTAGACTCTACATTCAGCATTAGGAGACTAGTTCATAACTGCCCCGGATGTCCTATATCTCACCAACTGTCCGTCTTCTGTGCTAAACCCTACCTTGTATGTTATATAGAATCTCACCTGCAGCTCAGACCATAGTCCAAGAAGTATCCGGTCACCATGGTCCCTCTCGATTAAACTGATTTGTGGTTGTAGACGTTGAGATGCAAAAAAAGTCCCCCAATCCTCCTGCCAATCATTCACCTAATAATACATGAGGAAGAAATATAATTGGGAGAGAACCGAGGAGGCAATTATACGCTAATTTAAAACTAAAATCTATCAAAACGCTAAGAGGTCTTGTTTCCATTTTCCAGTGCAGCATCTGGTAAGACAGCCCTAACCTTTAAATATTATGAAAAGGAATTATTATTCATTACTTTGCAAAACGTACAAGAAAAAAATGTACTTTTTCATCAATGACGGGGTGCGACAGGAGGTGAAGTTGGCCCAACAATGCTGGGGGCTGGGCCATGCATAGAGAAGACCGACTGGGTTTTCAGTTCCAGACAGGGCCGGGGTTGATCGGCCCCTCCTTAATGATCCGGCTTGTTCCGCCCCCTCCTGTTCTTCCCCTTCCCCTCTGTTCATCCCCTTCAGTCCCTTCCCAATTCTCACTTTCATTATCCTCCACCCCTGTTCCTTCCCATACCTCCCTTCCCATGTTTTTAATTTTCCCCTATCATGACTATTCCCCCTCCTGCTCCTCTCCTTTCCTCCTGCTCCTCCCCTTCCCTCTCCACCTGCTTCTCCCCTATGCATGGGATATCCGCCTCCCCCCCCCCATCCCGTTGAGACTGGCTGGGGGGCGAAAGGCCTAGAGTGTTTAATTGCTGCTCACCTTTCCAGGAGGTAAATAGTACCTATGTCTTTTCCAGAAAGGACCTCAACATTCCAAGTTCCGACCAAGCAGCAAATAATGTGTATTTATCTAAGCATTTAACTAGAGCAGCAAATGTATTGCACAAGTCCATACAGTGATGAGAGTGAGGAGTAGCTATAAGTATATAGATTACACTAACTATGCATAGATTAAGGGGTTTTATAGTCACTGACCACCATTTTTTTATTGTTCGCTAGAAATTTCAATCAGTATAGAGGTTGAGTAGCCTAAATTGCAACGTTTGGCTCATATTACTCACCAATGAGATAGATTGATGTCATACCTTTTCCAATAAAGAACAATGGTTGTGTCATGTGACATTTTGGGGTCGATTTATCAATTCAAAAAAGAAAAAGTGGAGGTACATTCTAGATAACTGCTAGATTCGCCAAGGGGACACCGTTATTATTGTATATATCTTTGTAAGGGCTGGAACTACCCTTACCGATCCCATTCCCCCTGTGCAGCAATACCCATTACACTCTACATATACCAGGGAGCGCTCACCAACATCCACCTTAACTGCTAGATTCTGATTGGATGCTATGAGCTACACCTCCACTTTTATTTTTTAGAAGGTTTGACAAATCTATCCCTTTGTATCACTTGGTGTAATGTGAGTAACCTGTATGTACAATGATGGCTCTGCTCCATCTGTAGGACATGCTAAAAACATTTAGATTTATTGCTTGCACTGTAAGACCTTGTACCTGTGGGATGTATCCACAACATGTGGTAGTGTGAAACCCAAACATGTCCACTGGGCGAGGATCTGCTGGACACTTCCCTGGAGGAACATAGATTTGGTGAACATCAAGACAATATTATAATATATATATATATTTATATTTATTCTGAAAGTTGGTTAAAATAAATTCTACACACACATATATAAATTCACACACATACAAAAATATAAATAGACACACATACATACATACATACATATATATACACACAAACATACACATACATTCCCAGCCCAGTTTCTCACCAATGGTCCCCAGGTGTTTCTGCATTTTCCTCTTCATTATCCGGTTTTTTAGATGCAAATCTGCCAACTGCTCCCCAAGTTTCCCAGCAAACCTAAAGAAAAAGGTCAGCACTTTACACTACCAATAAATACCCCCAATACAGAAACATTAATTATATTTTATTGCTTTGGCCTCAATTTATCAGTTATTGAAATCCGGAGAGAAAACCCCAGTGTGATGAACGGATCCACAGAACTCCCCCCTTTTTCCACAGAACAAATATTAATGCAGTGATGGCAACTGCCTGCCCTGGGGTGTGGAGATAACATACATTACTAATAATAAATGTACAGCTTTGTAATAATAAAGTAAAATAACAGCAAAAATATATTTATATATATATATATATATATATATATATAACAAATGCTAAAGCTAATTACCTCTGCTTATATCAGTATGGTACATAATACAGACAGGTCTTTACCGAGCATGTCATTAGAGTTTATGAAAAGGTTGAATCTAATGAATCGCTGTTTTTTTTCATTCATTACTAACTACAAAAAAAACCTTTTAGATGTTTTATTTCCAAAGCAATCAACAGTATGGTAAAGCTTTTCATTTTATTATTTTGTTAATCCGTAACAATTAAATGCAAATTAATGTTGTTTTTTTTTAGTAAATCCTTTTCTAACTACACATTGTTTCAAATTCAAAGAAAGATTGAATTTTATTAAAGTATAATTTTAGAGCATCACAACACCCAAAACTAAAAGCTTAATTTCAAGTATTTGTTTTAAATACTTGATTTCAAGTATTTAAAACAAAATATAAGGTATTTGCCAGATTTTTTAGGCTATGACTATGGCTGTCCCAAACCACAGTCCTCTCCATGCTTACCACCACAGTCTGAACGGTAGACAATGCCCCTCTCCCATAATATAAAGTTCCCATTTACACCCATGGGTGTGGTCACATATATTGCAGTGTGCCAGGAACTGTACAGGGGTCCGGTAGATGGTCTTGAGGGGTATGGCCAAAACTGCCACCCCCTTCTCTAAAGGTATGAACTTCCCCTATCCTAGAGTAGCAGTATTAAGTCCGTCATGCAACAAGTTATCACAATCTTATATATTATATTGCTTGATATGTAAATCACTGCAGATAGACAGTTAAGCACCAAAGTTATTATTTCACTGCATTAACCAATGCTTACTTGCTTATGTGTCTCATCTCAATATGCTTCATAATTAGGAGAGCTCCCCCTGCTGGCAGATCACTAACCATGATGGGTTCAGGCACACGCACAGTACAGGTTTTCCGGATGGCCTCTAAACTTGCCACTTCTCCGTTAAACATGATTTTGGCCTGCAACGGTGAAAAACAGAAACATTTATAAAAATGTTGGGAACTGAAGATATTTGAGATATAACTGTGATGGTAAAAAGACATTTCTTTCACACCAGATGTCCTTTTAATTTTACAATGGCCGCTAGCCGAGGATAACATATGTACACCTGTTAGTGAATTACCTCAGTCAAGCAGCAGGAGACTAAGGATCTTGAGAGATGTAGTCCTGCTACAACATTGGAAACCATTACCATGCTTGCGAGCAATTGGATAACATCTCCAGGGATAATTTGAGCAGCTTAATGTCTAAGAGTGAATTTACGATGAATAAGATCTCTGCATCAAGATGTCACACCCACTGGAAGTGATTAGAACACAACTCACATTTAAGATAATTTTATTTCAATATGTATTAACTTATGCAACACACAGGGTAACAAGAGATACCTAAAATTGGACTCATGTGACAACCGGCGCAGATCCGTTCATGGTAGGCGAGGAACCTTGATTGATCAACGTGGGGACTTGCAAAAAGAGGGCAGGAAGAGTGTATACCATCTTTTTTTTTATAGAATAAGTTTTTATTGAGGTTTTTAGCAACAAAACACAGGTATACACATATGTATTTTCAACAGCATTCGTTTTGGATGGCGAGTGGTAGAGAAATTATAACATCATAAGAACATAACACTAAGCAAAAGAAGACTCGATGTGTCAAAAAGTGTAAACATTCCCATCTACGAAAGGTGGGTATAGCTGACCTGACATATAAACCACAAAGACAGACAGGGGGGGGGGGTAAAACAAAGAAACATGAGGGAAGAAATAGGGGGAGGCATGATGTAAATCATCTTAATACAAGGTCTACAGCATATACAAAGGAGATATAGAACATAGCCTAATCCAACCATCATAGGCGGCTGGATCACCTCTGTAACCTAAAGATACATGTTTCAGCCCGATGGACCCAAGGCCGCAAACTCTGGCGAATCTATAAATTTTAACCAAGGTCCCCATATAGTGTAATATGTTACAAAAGAGTCCTTATCTGATAGATACAATTCGTCCATTGACCTGTAATATTCTAATCTCCTAATCCAGTCTCGAATATTAGGTGGCGTGGTTGTTTTCCATCTCACAGGTATGACTGCCTTGGCGGCTGATATCACAAATTTTAATAGAGATTTTTTAAAGCAGGAAATAGGCATATCTACTTTATTGAGGAGCCAATACACCGGGGTATCGGGAATAGCCTGGCCAAGCATCTTCCGTGTGATGTCTATGACCTGCGACCAAAAGGGTTGTATTTTGGGGCAGTCCCACCAGATATGTAGTAAGGATCCCAGTCCTAAACCACATCTCCAGCAGGCACTAGACAGTCCGTGGAACATTTTTGCAAGATGTTCCGGGCATCTGTACCACCTGGTAAGAACCTTAAAGTGGGTCTCTAATATTGAGACGTTAGGTGAGCAGGCATGTATTGCCTGGAAAATTTTTGACCAATCAGTCTCTCGTAGTTCTATTCCTAGATCCCTTTCCCATTTCGAGAGGAATTTCAGGGGCGATCTAAAGCGAAACTCGATTAAGAGTTTGTAGATAGTCGATAAGGAGTGTGGGGTGTGGTGAGGTTTGCTACAAAGGGATTCAAAGACTGTCAAATTCCTATTAATATCATGTTTTGAGAGACTAAAGGAGATAAAATGTTTAATCTGGAGATATCGCCAGATCTCTATATTCGGTAGTTTCCACTTAGTTTGAATCTCTACAAATGAGAGGACCCCAGTAGCTCCCACCAACTGGCCGACACGATGGATTCCTGCTCGCAACCACAGGTTAAACGCTAATGGGGTAGTTCCAGGGGGGAACTTGGGGTTGTTGAACAATGGCGTTAGTGGGGATATTAAAGATGATATGTGAGTAAGAGTTCTTAACTTAGACCATTTAATAAGAGTGGGCCCTAGGGTAGGGTGCGAAATTCTGGGTAATTTGGTTAACCAAATTACCGTAGTACTAGAGGAGTCGAGGTATGATGATTCGATCGCTACCCATTGTTTCCTTCCCTCTTGAACTGACATCTCCATTATTCTGGTTAAGATTGCAGCATCATAGTATGATGGTATGTGGGGAAGCTGGAGACCCCCCAAGTGTCTTCGTCTAAATAGAGTTTCATGCTTGAATCTTGGGCGCCTCCCGCTCCACACAAAGTCCCGCACCAAACGTTGGATGCCCTGAAACCAGGAGTCGGGGATTAAAATAGGTAATGTCTGTATGAGGTAGAGAAGTCGGGGTAGGACATTCATTTTTATAATGTTAACCCTACCTATCCATGTGAAATTTTTGCTCTGCCACTCTCTCAAATCAGCCCGGAGATTCCCAAGAAGTGGTTTAAAGTTGAGGTCATATAGGCGCGAGAGGTCATTAGAAAGTACCACTCCTAAATATTTCAATTGGGTGGGATGCCAAATAAAAGGGAAGGCACTTTTTAAACCCTCCACCACGGGGGCCGGGGTATTAATGTTCAGAGCTACTGACTTGCCATAATTAATTTTGAAGTTAGATAGTAAACCAAACCTTCGGAATTCTTTAACCAAGTTGGGTAGGGAAACAACCGGGTTGGTAATAACGGCCAAGAGGTCATCCGCGAATAAAGCGAGTTTATGTTCTCTCCCGCCCACCTGGACACCCGATATATTCGGATTGGCCCTGATTGCCCTTGCCAACGCCTCCATACACAGCACGAATATGAGCGGAGACAGCGGACACCCCTGCCTAGTGCCATTATTGATCATCACCGGTTCCGACAGATCGCCATTAATTTTAATTCTAGCCCTGGGTTGCCGATAAAGTGCTAAGATTCTATGAAGTCCCAATGGGCCTAATCCAAGATGCTCCAAGAGCCCTTTCATGAACGGCCAGCTCACACGGTCAAAGGCCTTTTCTGCATCTGTAGACAAGAGCATTGAAGCCGTTGTTGAACATGAGGCAGAATATATCAAATCTATTACCTTGGTGGTGTTGTCCCGTGCCTCGCGATCCGGAACAAAGCCCACCTGATCTGTGTGAATCAGATCTGGAAGTAGGTATTTTAATCTATTTGCGATAAGTTTTGCATAGAGTTTAACATCTACGTTCAGCAAGGAAATAGGCCTATAGCTTGCACATTGAGAGGGGTCCTTTCCTTCTTTGGGGATCACCGTTATATGGGCTTCCAAACTCTGTGGGGAGAACGCGGAATCGTTGGAGATCGTATTAAAGGCCGGCACCATCAGGGGTATCAACCTATCTTTAAAGATCTTGTAGTATGCAATGGAAAAGCCATCAGGGCCCGGACTTTTACCCGAAGGTGTTGATTTAATCGCCTCCCTCAACTCCCCTTCAGTGAAAGGTTGTTCCAGTTTGTCTCTATCTGATTTTGAGAGAGTGGGAAAACTGATCTCCTTTAAATATGCCTCAATCTGAGCTGATCGTGTGGCATCTATAGTATCAGATTCTTGAGTTTCGAGATTATATAGTTTGGTGTAGTATGTGTGGAATGCCCCAGCTATGTCAGTAGTTAATTTACACTCCCGGTCGTTGTTATCCTTAATCATGGCAATGTAGGCCTTAGCTCGCTGTTTACGCAGAGCCCTAGCTAACATTGTTCCTGGTCTGTTTCCCCAGCGAAAGAAACGATGGCGACACCTCTGGAAATCAAGTTTTACTTTATCATAAAGTAATTTGTTAAGTGCCGCCCTCGTCTCCTTGAGCTTGTTCAACAGATCCCTAGACATATTGGATTTATGTGTCGTCTCTAGGTCCCTAATCTGCTGAAGTAGGTGGTCCCGGTACGCGATGTTTTCTTTCTTCATACGAGAGCCTAGTTCAATAAGTTTCCCTCTGATAACACATTTATGTGCTTCCCAGATAGTGATACTCGAGACGTCTGGAGTAACATTGTTAGAGATATAATCATCTAATGCAGCAGTCAGTTGGTCCCTACAATATGTATTTTGGAGGAGGAGCTCGTTTAGGCGCCACGTGCATTTTTTTGTCTTTAAATTAAAAAGGTGAAAGGTCAATGAAATAGGGGCGTGATCTGACCAAGTTATTTGACCAATATATGTTGTTAGGAGGTTAGGGAGGAACCGTTGTGGAAGGAGCAGATAGTCAATTCGTGAGTATACCTCATGGGGGTGGGAGAAAAAGGAATAGTCCCTCTCCCCTGGGTGTTGCAAGCGCCATGTGTCGACCAGTTGGTGTTCATGGAGTGTACGTCTAACCTTACAATGTTGCGATCTGCGCACCCCCGTCCGACCATTGGAGGTGTCAATTTCTGGTTGAAGAGTCCAATTGAAATCGCCTCCCACAAGCAGAATTCCCTCCGCATACTCTGCGACCTTATCTAATACCTGTGAAATAAACAGTGGTTGACCCTGGTTAGGCAGATATAAGTTCACAAAAGTATATGTAACATCAAATAATCGACATTTTATTAGAAGTGCTCTTCCTTCCACTAGACAAATTTTCTGAAAATCTGAGAAGGGTAATCTCTTAGAGAACAGGGTAGCCACTCCCAGCGTCTTGCCCTCTCTATTGTTACTAAAATATGAGGAAGTGTAGAAGCCATCTGAGAGCCGTGGGGCAGATTCCTGCTTAAAATGGGTTTCTTGAAAAAAGACAACATCTGCTCCCAGATGTCTCATCTCTCTCAATGCCCGTGATCTTTTTTCAGGGAGGTTAAGACCCTTGGCATTAATTGAAACCAATTTAAATTTATCTGTCATGGTGGATCTGAGTATCTCAGAACCGCGCTTCTGTCAATCTCATAACTGAGCAGTTGGATTGGCGTTTGCAAGCAATAAATGACCTTGAAACTTGCAAGTAAGTAAAGTGTTATATAAATTGAAATTAGCAAAAAGGGGGAGGTAGGAAAGCTACATGAGGGGGAACACAACACTGACAGACACCAACGAACAAACATAAAAAAACACAACAGATAGTATACCATCAAACCGCTCCAGGGAGACGGGTGTGGAGGAGCCGCAGCCATCTCTCGGGTTTCTTCCAGCGGTGGGGGGTAAAGGGGGGGTTAACGACAGTGACTAACAGAGTCATCTTATCAATATATCAGATAATTGTAATGGCCTAAACAGCAAGACCAGTAGAAGTGGTAATGACAATAACAATCACAACTTAGCAGGTCTCACAGTTAGTGGAAAAGCCTCCAGCAGGTGCAGACCAGAGAGATCTGGGTCAACAGCAGGGACATTGAACTATCATATCAGCTTAATGTGGTGTCACTTTAGGATTTATATATTCTGATATTAAAGGACTTGAGTGACTACCTAAAAAGAAAAAGAAAAAAAAAAAAGGGAAAGAACAGTCAGCATATAAGGTCATTGTTGACCTGAAACTTAGATCAGATATTCAATGTCTCTGGCCTGGCCAGGATAAAGGGATACAGGGACGGGTATAAACTCCTCTGTAGGGAACGCCCAGGTGACATGAGACAGTCCAAAGGTCACCAAGAATTTTCAGTTGCATAGTGTAGACCTTTGTAGGAGGGTCTACAGCGAAAAGTAAGATTTAAGGGTCCAGGGTTTCCGGTGGATCTCGACGTCTCCTTGTTGCATTTCTGGAGCTTCCAACTGTTTGCCAGGTATCGCTGCTAGTTGGATGTAGACGGACGGAATGTTGATGCCAGTCCGGAAGTGCAACCTCTTGTAAGCCCAAGTGTGAGCAGAATGGCTTAATGTCTTGGGGTGTTCTCAAGATCTCCATCTTTCCGTTGTTAGACACTTGCAAGCTAAGGGGAAATCCCCAGCGGTATTTAATGTTCTTAGAACGTAGTGTGTCTGTCAAAGGTCTAAGCATCCGGCGTAATTGCAAGGTTTGCCACGAGAGGTCTTGGAAGATCTGAAGTCTATTGCCATCGTAGTCAATAGTATCCAGTTTCCTAGATTTCTGGAGAATAGCTTCTTTCTGTACATAGTAATGCATGCGGCAGATCACGTCTCTTGGGCGATCAGACGGAGACCCTCGTGGTCTGAGGGCCCTATGAGCTCTGTCAAATTGAATACTGGAGGTAGGGTCTTGTTCTAATATCTCATTAAAGACCTTTGTGAGGAAGGCAATTAGGTCTTGGGTGGGTATGTCCTCAGGGATACCCCGAATTCGAAGGTTGTTTCTACGTCCTCTATTGTCAAGATCGTCAACTCTACTGTTGATCAGTTGTATCTCTTGGGCTTGTTGAGCTACTGTGTCGCTGAGAGTATCATGACGTGTCGCAAATTCCTCTCTGAAATCCTCTAATTTAGACATTCTAGATGACAGTCGAGCCAGATCTGCTTGTAGAGTGGCTACCTCCTTCTTAACTGTCTCCTTAAGTCTGGACTCCAGATGTTCAAAGTCTTTCTTAGAGGGGAGCTCTGCCTTTGTAGGTAAAGATTTTACTAATTGCAAAATCGCCCCGATGTCTTGATTTGTACTCATCGAGCAATCAGAGGAGACTGATTCAGTTGAGTTGGCCATTTCTGCAGCCTTATCTACCTCTGGTGAAGACGGTGAGCTATTATCTTGTTCTGAAGGAGTAGTTGTAGAATGGAGGTATTGCCGTAGATCCTGGCGCCTAGGTGTTTCCGTAGGTTTCCGCTTGGATAGATTCTTCTTATCTTTGCCCATTAGAGGTATATACCGAAGTCTCCCAGTATAGAATATAAGTACAGAGGTTGCATATGGCCTTGCTTTAAAACAATGATCTGCTTTGTCATATGTCGTCTCCCCCCAGTGGATGGACTATTCCATCATCTAACCGATTTTTAGCACAATGTTAAAGTTCTTTGTAGGTAGACAGGGCCCTGTCGGTTGATACATGGTCTATGACCAGGCGTGCTGAGTTAGATAGTAGTTTCAGCCGTAATTTTCAGAGGGACCAGCAGAGGGCAGCAGATCTTAGGTAAGAAGGATGATAGAGTGCTGCTTTTGGTTGTGATTAACCTCTTATCTGCTGGAGCCTTTCTTCCTTATCCCAGGGAGGGTGTCAGGTTTGATGCTGGATCACATATGATATGACAGGTGAGGGCTGTTTTACTGACCTGGAATATATTGTGTCACCAGGGAAGCAGGTGTCAATTGACGTCTTAGTGCCTCAGCTGTTGTCAGTAGCAGGGTCCCTCTGTCCTGAGGAGCCAGTAGTTTGCAGGCCAGTGATCTGGTCTTCTGTCAGGGAGAGCTCAGTTGCTAGGCCATTTATTATTTGGGTGCCTCCAGCGTCCTGGGTCAGAGCGCCAACCGGAAGCTGGCTACCGCGGGCCGGAAGTGAGGGGGAATGAGGTGCCGCTCGGGCAAGGAGCCGCGGCGGCGTCCACAGTGTGCAGCCTCCCGGCAGTGGCTGAGTTGCTGGACCTCTCTGGACTCAGGTAACGTCCAATGATGGGGGAATCAGAGGGAGCCGCCTCTCTGTGGGGTTCCGGTGGACTGACCTTAGGATTGGTGGTCAGTGTAGGCCGCTCTCGCTTGCAGCCAATTTGGGCGGTCTGTCTAGTGCCCAGAGAGAACTTGATGTTCCCCTCATATGCCCGGGGTATTCAGCCCAGTATATCTGGTGACTTTGTCGAGCTTGTCGGGTTTGTAAAGGTATTTTCGGGGAAAAAAGGGAGTGGTATTGCCGGAGCTCCACTAAATGTGCTCTACTCACTATGGCGTCCAAGCCACGCCCGTATACCATCTTTTTAACTGCCTATCCGTGACAATCACAAAAACATTGTTAGGTTCTGACTTGGGATATTTTTCATTTGTAAT
Organism: Mixophyes fleayi; assembly: GCF_038048845.1. Lineage (NCBI taxonomy): Eukaryota > Metazoa > Chordata > Amphibia > Anura > Limnodynastidae > Mixophyes > Mixophyes fleayi. The sequence continues at coordinate 206,131,783 of NC_134407.1, read as the reverse complement.
ATAGGAGCCAATCACAATGCAACAGTCACCATTGTACAACCACTAAAAGCACAATATTATGGTTTCTCATTTTTAGCCTGTAAGTGTGGTTAACTAGCAATGTAAATAGCAGGGCCAAGTATACACAATCTATATAAATGGTTACAGCATAATGTAATGGTGAATATTCACTCCATTGTGTTTTAACCATAACACGTGTCTGACTAGATTTTAACAGAGGACAGGTGACTACCCCGAGCTAGATCTCCTGTTGTTTAGGTAAACAATAGTCTGGTCTACCTGATAATATAATTATTGATGTATTGTTTCTGCAGACCTAGAATACACATAGACTTACTCTGTTGACATAAGTAAACAATAGGAAGCCCTCAGACTAACAGGAATACATCACCTACAGTGTAATAGATAATATGACATAATCTCATATATTACCAATCATAAACTTAATATTCAAGCATAGTATGGGGGTGAGCACAGCCATGCTATGGGAATGAAAACACACATACTGAATACACAGTCATAATGTGTGCTAGGGCAGATCCTCTAGGGGGACATGGGGATAAAAAGTACATACTCAACGGTAACGTGACACTCATTTTTAGTCTGCCCATTTTTAACCTATAGTAACCTTCAATCCTATTTAATCTTTATTTCTTTTTAAAGCTATCCTTATGGGATGGGGAGGAGCAGGAGAGGAAGAGAGAGGCGGACCCATCAGGGAGGAGGAGCGGATCAGGCCCCTGCCGTGATTGGCTAGATGTGCACCCTGTCTGCTAGCCTATGTATCCTGCCCTAGGCTAACAAACAGAGAGCTGAGCCCCGCTTTCGACAGCTGTATATTTAATATGGTGTCTGGTCACTGGGCAAAGGTCAGCCACCGATAAGAACATCTTCATAAGAAAAGGACCACAGGCTAGGGCCCAGACAGACTATTGGTGGATCAATAAGCCAAGGGGCTGGAACGGGGACCTCTTGACTCAGGACTCCATGTGTACTCAGGGCCAGATTAACCCAAGGTCTAACTGGGCTACAGCCCAGGGCCTCGGGCATCCAGGGGGCCCTTGAAAGTGCTCAGCAGCATTATTGGTCGGTCGGGGGCGGCCCCGGGCCGATCAATGCTGCTGAGCACTTTCACTGCGGTCATTCCCCGGCGCGTTGTAGTCTCCTTACTGAGGAGATCTCGTGAGTCTCACTCTCACGAGATCTCCTCAGTAAGGAGTGTACAGCGCACCGGGGAAGGACTGCAATGCCAGAAGAAGGAGGTAAGTGCCTTGGGGGCTGGGGGCAGCTCGGCTCACAGGGGAGGGGCCTCACCGTGGGGGCGGCACGGATCACGGGGGGGGCCTCTCCGGGGGGAAGGGCCTCACGGGGGAATGGAGACCCCCTTAGCCCAGGGGCCTCCATTCCCTTAATCTGGCCATGTGTGTACCCTGCTCCTCTGGTTGATACACCACTGATTGTAGTAGGTTTGGTTGAAATTATTGGAATAAGTTTTATACCGATGGCCAAATAATTGGTCCTTAAAAAAGCCTCTTTTTCACCCAAACGATTGTCTTTGGGCATTTTTTTCACCCAAAAAATGCCCCCAAAAATATTAAAATAAATGTCACAGCAAACATGGTTGAACTAATTTTAACCGCTTTGTGACTGCCCCATGGCCATTAGTGCCTCCTATTTTCAGTGCAGATTAAGTTGTTATTAAACCACCAATAGAATTATTTTAAATTCACAACTTAAGACATATTTTTAGAACAAAAATTCCCCAATAACATGAATAATACAAGTTCTTTCTTTCCCCAAACCACTCCTCGGCACACTAAAACCATGTTAGTCATTGTACCTGAAACTCATAAAAGATGTATGTTACACAGAATGGCAAAGCATGCTGGGGCTTGTAGTTTCACAACACCCGGAGAGCCACCAGTTGGCCAGGCCTGGTCAAGAGCTATACTGTAGATTGTCATTCAAAAGTAGACACCGAAACCTATATTGTGGATAATTCTATTTACAGACTTAAAAAAAATAATTATTGATCATGTTTAATATTGTTTCAGCATAGCTTGCCAGATATTGGCTGGCTATCTGTTGGCAAAGCATGCTGGGACTTGTAGTTGCAGAACACCTGGAGAGCCAGAGGTTTTCCAGACCTGATCTATACACTCAACTAGCTGAAAACATTTTGGGATAAATATTTGATGTTATGCTATTTACGAACAAAGTAACTTGTGGAAGATTCACAGAAAAAGGACATTTTTTTCCTTATATTTCGCCATATAATGCCATTAAAATAAACATATTTATTCTACTATGTTACCAAAGGGAAGCTTTATCGGTCATGATAAAAAAAAATTGTAGACCATGAAAAAACAAAAAAACTTCCTTGTGAAATGGACACTTCACTAAAATGTAACAATTGTCTGTTCATAAAAAGGTTTATATAATCAATATACACAATATAAATCAAACTTTTTTACTTATTAGCTAGGGATCTAACAAATAAAGATAATTTATAAATGTGCAAAAGCTGTTACCAAGGCTGACAACCCCTCTCTCTAACACCCATTCCCATTACTCACACCAAAGAGAAAGAGAATGAGAAAAAAAGGACATTTGGGGGTATATTTTATTAAACTGCGGGTTTGAAAAAGTGGAGAAGTTGCCTACGGCAACCAATCAGATTCTAGCTGTTATTTTGTAGAATGCAGTGAATAAATGACAGCTAGAATCTGATTGGTTGCTATAGGCAACATCTCCACTTTTTCAAACCCGCAGTTTAGTAAATCTAGCCCTTGGTTGGAAAAGCTGGGTAGACAATTGCTGACTCAAATGCTGTATTATTCAGCGGATGGATAAATCGATTTGCCGATTTACAAATATCACTATAGAATTCTAGATCCCATTGTGATTCTATAGAAGCTCTAGAGTCCCCAAATTGCTATCAAACCAAAATTTTGAAAATCTGATGAACTCAATAATAATAGCAGTCTGACCTGTGACCCGTGGTTGACCTTCACAAACACACGTCCATGATCCGTGTCGAAATTCTGGGCTTGGCTGATACATCCTCCCTGAACGTGCCCAATCGGACTAAGGACTGAGGTTCCGAGGACATTTTTCAGCTGATTCTGCACTTCTTGGAACCCCGCGGGATCTGCGTGAAGCATAAACATTCCCGGAGATCTCAGCGAGTCAAACTGGCAGCCTGTAAGAGATACCGCCGATTCGTTTCTTACACCCATAATAATTTATAGACCAGCAGTCAACATTTTTCAAATTCGTGGGATTAGCTATGAAATCTAAACCTCAGACAAGGAAACAGACAAGTATATTTATAACTATAACCACACAAATATATAATGTTAGTAAACAATGACTTACAGTACATGCTTTAAATTAACCTAAATGATTTATAAGACATGCCAACATAAATATATATAGATGCAATGTTTACCATACTGATGTAAGTTAAGATACTGACATTGCTGTTGTTTGTTCAATGTGTCTTTCCGAATGTTCTCTCCCCCTTTCTCCTCTTACCCCCACCCCCCCATTCCCAAACCTCAGCCAACATTACGAAAAATATTGTTCTACCTAAAATAATTCAATTTGAGCAGGCTGACAATGATTGGTCACTTTAATACTCCTCTGGAGCCAGCCTTAGACATTTTAGGGTGTTCCCATGTGCCACAATATAAAGTTATTTTTTATCCTACATTATGGGCCTTATTCATAAAGGAGAGGAAAGGAAAAAAATGAGTAACTTTGCACCTTGGCAAAACCATGTTGGCTTGGAGGGATAGGCAAATTTAAAATGTGGGGACAGATTTATCTTTGGGGTAGGGCATGTTCTGGATCAACTTTAAGTTTGAGTGTACATATAAAACTATCAAGAAGTTATGTTCAAAATAATAAACTAATTTTCACCCCTTCCATTGTAACATGGTTTTGTTCAGGAGAAGACTTACGCATTTATTTTGCCTTACTTTCATTAATGAATCAGGCCCTATATGTTATCATATCTTCAGAAACAAAGACCATGCAGTATATTTACTAAACTGTGGGTTTGAAAAAGTGGAGATGTTGCCTATAGTAACCAATCAGATTCTAGGGCCTGATTCATTAAGGATCTTAACTTAAGAAACTTCTTATTTACGTCTCCTGGAAAAAACCATGTTACAATGCAAGGGGTGCAAATTAGTATTCTGTTTTGCACATACGTTAAATACTGACTGTCTTTTCATGTAGCACACAAATATCAACTTTAAATTTCAGTGTTCAAATAAGCTATCAAGTATGTGTGCTACATGAAAAAACAGCCAGTATTTAACTTATGTGCAAAACAGAATACTAGTTTGCACCCCTTGCATTGTAACATGGTTTTGTCCAGGAGACTGAAATAAGAAGTTTCTTCAGTTAAGATCCTTAATGTGTCAGGCCCCTAGTTATCATTTATTTAGTACATTCTACAATATGATATATAGAATCTGATTGGTTGCTATAGGCAACATCTCCACTTTTTCAAACCCGCAGCTTGATAAATTTACCCCCTGGTGTGTCCACTTCCACAATATGGACAGCCCAAAAAGGTTTACTAAGAAGGCCGTTTATCAATATTGGCGCATAAAGAAACCACACTTGTTTTGGGGCTCTGGTTGATTGAACTACCTACAAGTTATCCTGCAGAGATAAAGCTTTGGAATCAAGTTAAATGGGATGTTAACTAATATATTTATAATAATTAATGGTTACCAGAGAGGGTTGCTCACTCTCCCCTTTATATTGGTTTTGTGCATTGAGGCTTTAGCAGAATTAAATTTAGATATCAAAGGCATCACAGTAGAAGGTGTTGAATATTGACTTGCGTTATTCGCCAAACATGTCCTGGTTTTCATTATACAGTATTCCTAGGACATAACCAATGCTGAATATACAGTATTAAGTAGACTACTTAAAAATCCTACTTTTTCCGAATAAAGTTCCTTGATAATTCTTTTTTTATTTCTTAAGCTGGGTACACACTACAGAATTTTCCACCAACTTTTTATGCCAATCGATTTTACATGCGATCGACGGTCTGATCGCTCGGTCCATGGACTGCATACACACTAGCCTTGTTTAGGACAATAAAGGGAAGAGCGGACGTCCCTTTAGCGACTTTTTACAGCCATGTTGTCATGAGCAATGATTGTAATTTCGTACTCACTTTTGTGGATCGTTCGGAGGTTTATACACACTACACAACGGAAACGAGATTGGAACGAAAATATTTAACGGTACGACCAACCAAATGAGGCGACAATTGTCCATTTGGGTAGACTTTCGACCATCGTGTCACTGCACACACTGACCCGACTTTTGAACGAACGGTCGTATGTCGGCTGATTGAGCCGATTATTGGACCAAAACTGTGTAGTGTGTACCTAGCTTAAGTCTTCTGAAAGTCATTTCGGTGATCTAATTAGCCCTGTCAGTTTCTATACAGTTTATCTTCTCTTTCTTTTGATATGCAGTTCACCTTGTCAGCTATTAGTGTCTGCAACAATTTGGTTGTCTTCAAAGTGTATCTTTACATAAGTTGTTTTAAAGCACTTTACATGTGCATTCTAAGAGCATGCTTGTATTGTATTCACATAAATAAGCCACCAAACAGTCCTGAGTGACTTAAGAAGACTCTATATGAACATTTCTTAGAGATACAGAACAAATTGTCTATTGTTGTCATTGTGTTAAGGTGTGCCCCAGATAGTGAGACTAACAAATATGCATAATAAAATAGAATAAAAGATTCACATCCTAATACATCACTAGTGAACCTAATTACCTTAAATACCAAGTAGTAGGGTGTACTGTTTAACTAATGTGTAAATGTTTAACATTTCCATTAAAAAGCTTTTTGAAACATTCAACTTCTTGAGAACATTTGTTAATGTTGATGCTAAATTTATCACACCCATTTTTTACACTATTTTAAATAAAGTTTATATGGCTAAAAGTGGATTATTAATTACAGAATTTAACATTCTTAAACAAGACACATTTTGAATAATGGGAAAAAATGAATAACGCCAGTTTCATGAATTCCATAATACATTCTACTCCAAGGCGTAAATGTATCAAGCTGAGAGTTTTCCGACGGGTTTGAAAAACCAATCAGATTCTAGCTATCATTTATTTAGTACATTCTACAAAATGACAGCTAGAATCTGATTGGTTGCTATAGGCAACATCTCCACTTTTCAAACTCGCTGGATAACTCTCAGCTTGATACATTTACCCCCAAATCTCTTAACAATCTAAAGTTTCCAAAATAGAAAACGGTACCTCGCCCGTCACAGTCCGATCTCTGACAGAGATGTACCTCTGTGGATACCCCAGGTCCTCTCTCTTCACCACAACCAGTGACAAGGTCTGCCATTGTATTTCTGCACAGTGGTGGATGAACCAATAACACTATTCATGTTTGTAGCAACTCTGTCCAAGTTTGTAGCAACACTATTCATGTTTTGTAGTGAAGAGGAAACTCCAGCCGTATAAGAAACCATGGAGAATAAAGTTTGCTCTTGCTTATATGTGTATTGTCTGAGCATAGAGAATCACAGCTACAGCCCCCAAATGCTGTACATCTGTTCTGCCGTTGCTACCTATCCAAGCTTACAGTCTAACAGAAATGAATACTTTTTTTAATGTGCTTGAGTCTGAGCACCTTTTTGTTAGCAGTCTTTAAGCACCTAATTTTCCGTGTTTGCCCGGTTCAAACGTGGGTGGGGACAGAACATCCTGTAACCAATCGGATTATGAAAAAAGTTCACAGCAGCACAAATTATTTCAGAAAATCACTATGCTGTTCTTGTGTCGGAGGCAGTGACCTATGCACTTGTGTGATTAGGTTAGTGAGGACAGGGCTGCATGTGACCGGGTCATTATCAGGATGTGATTAGATTTTACTGTACTCACTAAATTTATTTCAGATGTTTTTAAGAATACATTGTTTTGTTATTTTATATAGATAGATATATGCGTGTGTATATGTAGCTATATATAAATATACACCGATCAGCCACAACTTTAAAACTACCTGCCTAATATTGTGTAGATCCTGCTCATGCTACCAAAACAGCTCTGACCCATCGAAGCATGGACTCCACAATACATCTGAAGGTGTCCTGTGGTATCTGACATCAAGACAATAGCAGCAGATCCATTAAGTCCTGTAAGTTGCGAGGGGGGGTCCTCCATGGCTCGGAAGCTCGATCGGATTGAAATCTGGGGAATTTGGAGGCCAAGTCAACACTTTGAACTCTTTGTCATGTTCCTAAAACCATTCCTGAACAATTTTTGTAGTGTGGAAGGGCGCAGTATCCTGCGGAAAGAGGCCACTGCCATCAGGGAATACCGTCACCAAGAAGGGGTGTACTTGATCTGCAACAATGTTTATGTAGGTGGTACGTGTCAAAGTAAGATCCACATGAATGCCAGGACCCAAGGTTTCGCAGCAGAACATTGCCCAGAGCATCACACTGCCTCCGCCGGCTTGTGTTCTTCCCATACTGCATCCTGGTGTCATCTCTCCCCCAGGTAATCAACATACACGCACCCGGAATTCACATGATGTAAAAGAAAACATGATTCATCAGACCAGGCCACCTTCTTCCATTGCTGCATGGTCCAGTTCTGGCGCTCATGTGCCCATTGTAGGCGCTTTTGCGAGTGGACAGTGGTCAGCATGGGCACTCTGACGGGTATCTGGCTACTCAGCCCCATACGCAGCAAACCAAGATGCACTGTGTATATATATATATATATATATATATATATATATATATATATATATATATATATATATATATATAATATTTTTTTGTTTTTACAGTATCCTTGCTGATAAAGCTGTCAGTGAATTGTATTATTCAATGAGCCATTGTTTCGTAGCACAATAAACCCAAGGCATACAACACTGATGTGCTAGGCTTTACCAAAGACATACTAATACACATTTGAACAATGCTGTGCAAATACTGTATAATAAGGTTAATTACAATTAAGAACAATTTAATTGTAACTTTAATTGTCCTTATCATGAGGAGTAAGGAGTTCCCAGGTGAGGAACAGAAGAAGACATACCAGAGAAGATTCACTTCCACCTCGGTGATGTTCCTGGCGCTGCCTCCCCTGTGTGTATGGCACAGGGCACTTTAAAAGTAGATTAGATTAAAACATAATTTTTTCTTTAATAAATATGTTATAATGATCGTTTCCGGTTATGCAAAGCCAGGCTTGCAATATGTTGCTTCCAATAATTATCAATTGGTAATACCAAGAAAATATTCAGTCCCTTTTCTAGGCTCAGGAAGGTAGGTAAATTGATAACTGAATAATTTATAAAATAACAATAAACAAATCACATCCTTTAAAAATACAACACTTCCCTTTAAATGATGCCACCCATTGAGGTCCATGCCAAGTGGTGCCCTGGACTTGCACGTCAATGTATGTGGACTGATAGGAATGTTGATTGTTTTGATTATACAGAAAAAAAATCCTTTTGTGGAATGTTTTGTCTGCGCTAAGTGTCAGAAAGTCAGTATGTAAACCTGTTTGGCACTATTGTTACTAAGGGAAGTCACAAAAACTGGACGGGCTATGGGGGATGGTGACAAAGAGTTAGATTTTCAAATAAAGAGTAAAAAAATAAACAAAAATTCAACTACTTCAGATGAAACAAACACAAATGAAAGTGGCTTATTTACGGTACCTGTCATGTGTGCAGATAGGGAGTCTCTGCTGTCCATGAATCTATCTACTACAAGACATGACATGTACTGGTCATCTCAGACACTATGTGAAGTGTGAGACCGTCTCCTCTTTCATTCCCCTCCCTTTTTCTCTCTTTACGTCTAGTTGTTAAAATAGTGAAGAAACATAAGGTGGATCAATGTATTTGTGTGTAAATCCAGTCCAGACTAAGGGCACAAAACAGCAAGACCATATGATCCTCTCCGGATCTCTCACCTTCTGTGTTGTCTCACGTTACTGACCGTCTTTCTGCCATATCATCTTGGATGTCCTCTCGCCAATTAAAACTCAATCTTTCAAAAACAGAGTTAATAATATTCCCACCCGCCAAGAGAAGCTTCCTGCCTGACATTTCTGTTTCTGTTGACATGACCATAAATCCCACCCCAAAAGCTCGCTGCCCTGGTGTGATTCTTTGTTCCCCATGTCGACTCTCTATCTAAATCATGTTACATACATCTAAAGAACATTTCCAGAACACGCACATATCTTACACAAGACTGCAAAAACTTAATTAATGCACTCATCATCTCCCACATTCACTATTGCATTTCCCTCCTTACTGGTCTTCCCCTAAACAGATTCTTACTTCTACTATCAGCAGCTAGATTTCCTTGCAAATCGTTTTTCCGTTGCTGAGCCTCTACACAGACTCTACACTTTGTCTGTTTTTTTTTACTGAATCCAATATAAAATGCTTCTAATAACATACAAGGCTGTCAACAAAATTGCACCAACATACATCTCCTCACTTGTCACAAAATATCTCAAACTTGACACCTCCGTTCTGCACAAGATCTGCGTCTCTCTTCCACTCTCATCACATCCTCCCATTCCCGGGTTACAGGACTTTTTTTGGGCTGCACCCACTCTGTGGAATTCTCACCCTCGCACAGTAAGACTTCCCTCTAGTCTCCAAACCTTCAAGCGTTCTCTGAAAACCCACCTCTTCAGGCAAGCTTATAATATTCCTCAACCATTCTCTAAACCCCCTACGTTACCCTATTTCCACCTTTTACACAGTACACACACGACTACAACCCTCTGACCAACATTGCTGTGTGACTGGACCATATACAACACTAAGCACTTTTTACCTTTGCAATCTGGCTGGACAAATATGCAGCACTATATCTCATGCATCAACCTCCCATTGTCCCATAGATTGTAAGCTTGCGAGCAGGGCCCTCTTACCTCTCTGCTGTCAGCATTACCTTGTATTGTTTTATTACTGCATTTTATCCCAAATGTAAAGCCCTACAGAATTTGCTGGCGCTATATAAATAAATGTTAATGATGATGATAATACTACCACGAGGGATAGAATATTATAACAGCAGATTTGTGATGCTGCCAGGAAAAGAGGACTTCTCGCCCTGCATGTAAAACTGGCGTCATAAAAAAAAAAAAGTGAAAAGTATACCATAATTACCTTCATTGTAGATACAGCTACCTCTCAGTAGCTTTAACAGCTGCTTTGCTAGAAATATTCATTTATTTCCCCTTGCATGGAATAGGAACTTTGATTATAATGTGCAGAGAAGATTGGGAGACGAAGCACAACTGTATATGACTGCACGTGAATATGATTGTGACAGACACAAACATGGCAGTAGATGCCTTAACGCATAGCGAGGCTTATTTAGAGTTTGACACATTTGCGTCAGAAACGCAGGCGTAAAATGCGTGCCGCTGGGGCGGTGACCCACACTGCGCGTTTCCCTGTTATAGCGCCACCAGAGGAGCCTTCCATAGGTGGCTGCAGCTGTCACTGGTTTGTGCCACCGAAACTGCTGCATACAGGCCAGGGAGAGTGCTGGCGCTTGAATTATCCATTTTTACACTGCAAAGCACGGATCTCTGCTACAGAACAGAGCACCAGCAACAGCAACAGATATCACTGGCAGTGTGTACCTCGAACTATAGAGCAATTAATGTACTTGTCCTGCTCTTAGCCGGCTTTAATGTACTTGTCCTGCTCTTACCCGCCTTTAATGCACTTGTCCTGCTCTTACCCGCCTTTAATGCACTTGACCCTGCTCTTACCCGCCTTTAATGCACTTGGCCCTGCTCGTACCCGCCATTAATACACTTGGCCCTGCTCTTACCCGCCTTTAATGCACTTGGCCCTGCTCTTACCCGCCTCTAATGCACTTGGCCCTGCTCTTACCCACCTTTAATTCACTTGGCCCTGCTCTTACACGCCTTTAATGTACTTGGCGTGCTCTTACCCGCCTTTAGTGTACTTGGACTACTCTTACCCGCCTTTAGTGTACTTGGATTACTCTTACCCGCCTTTAATGTACGTGGCCTGCTCTTACATGCCTTTAGTGTACTTGGCGTGCTCTTACCCGCCTTTAGTGTACTTGGCCTACTCTTACCCGCCTTTAATGCACTTGGCCCTGCTCTTACCCACCTTTAATGCACTTGGCCTGCTCTTACCCACCTTTAATGCACTTGGCCTGCTCTTACATGCCTTTACTGTACTTGGCGTGCTCTTACCCGCCTTTATTGTACTTGTCCTGCTCTTACACGAAACTTCCCTTCCTGTTCCGCCTCTACAGATGCAAGGTATTGCAAGTCAGGGATAGGCAAAAATCTTAATAAGGGCAGATGCGCATTTTTTTGTTGCTCAAATATATTGTGAAATTTTACTCCAAAAAAAAACCTGGGCAAATTCACTAACAAAATTGTTCAATCATTTAAAAAGAACAATAATATGGAATCAAATTTTTAATGAACTGGGACTGTGGTAACTTTCACAGTGAAAAGCCCACTTTGTTTATTTTATCATAAATCTTTTAGTTTGTTTAATTAAGAAGCACACGTTAGTTGGAAGCATGTTTGTACTGAGCCACGCTGGACACAAGCACAAAAATATAACGCAGAGTCGGGAATATCCTTTGTGAAACCAAAGTTTATCTTCAGAAAAAATAAGCATCCTTCACATACCTGCCAATTTTTAACTATATCCCTCTAGAAGATCCCAGGGGCAGGTCAGGTGGCAAGTGCTGGAGGGGGGAACAAGATTTTGGCATCAGGGCCCCACCCCCTGCTGTGTAATACTGCTATCTGTGCCATCGTGCAGCGGGACTATGAAGCCAACCTCATCATTATGCTCCGCCTTCGTCCAGGGTAGGTTAGGGGGTCTCCGGGACAGGGACAGTAGGTAAGTATGCATATGAATGAGATACTGAGTTATGTGACTGCCTGCACTCTCAGGAAAAGAAAACAAATTCATGCCAGAAAATGGCTGTGGTTACTGCATGCGAGTCTCAGGTACTCTAGAATCTTCAGAGAAAAGCTAATGGCATTGAAGGTGGGCTTCTAGTGAAATTTAATGCGATAGAAATCACCAGCAGACAACAATCTGGATGTATGTATGTCGGAGTAGTGGGTATAAGGTACTGACTGCTTCTGGTTGGAAGAACGAAAAGATTTGCACATCTGCTTCAACCATTCAACTGAATTCTGCCATTACAGTGAAATTAACATGGACACTGACTATGTCAGCATTGCAGCTACCATGCTTGGAACTAGTTAAAACACACAGGAGAGAAAGAGCTAAAAGGTGAATTTAATGAGAACCCCGTCACGAAGGGGCCATTCAGAATTTGCAGGACCTTTCTAACAAATCCAATTTTAAACACTTCCATTTTTATTTTTTTTAACACTTTCATATCTTTACAATATTCAGCTTAGCCAGAACAGTGGTTAATGTTACTAATGTAAGTGTTCTATAATTAAATAAACAACAGTCAGTAATGGTAAAACACACTTCAGCGTCAGAATCACCTCTGAGAAGCAATTTGTTAATATAACAAGGATTCCGTATTCCAGTACTAGCTTTGTTCTAACTGTAATGATGAAGATTCTTACAGTGGTTTACGATTAGTAGAAGCATTAATGGATGTGTAAATGTTTGCTTTAGTGTTGTTTTTTAACGCAGTGAATATTTTTATTTATTTTAGTTCTCCTTTAACGAGGTCGGTGTTTTGGGGTGTAGACTGAACTACAATAAAGGGAATGTCTCTTGCCAGGAATCACTGTGGGAATTAGCAACTCATATGGCATGCAATTCTTCTAATCAAGCTCTGGACCCAACGCCTCCTTCCGGAGACCCTCACGGTCTTCTACCTTAGAAGGCCGTTCATGATGCTCAGCGATGACCCTTTATAGCTGCTCCCAAAATGGTTCCAGTGGTTCAGATAATGGAACAGCTGGTAGAACTTCAGCCGTTTGTCGAAGCCAGGAGCTTTGGGAATCTTCGCATGGTACGCAGAGTAAAAGGAAGATCCGAAGCCTCCAAACATACCGGCAATTGCCAGCTCGAACTCGGAATGGCCGTAGAAACATGCAGGGTCAAATATCACCGGTCCCGTGTCTAGCTCTGCCACGTTCCCTCCCCACAGATCTCCGTGAAGTAGAGACGGCACAATCTCAATTCCAGCAAATAGTTGTGGGACCTTCAGCTGGAGGCATAAAGTCAGAGGTATTAGCTGATATCCAACAGGGGCTGCACCGTTATCTGATTATGGTAAAGTCTACAGGTCACCACAAAACAAGCAGAGTGGTAAGATAATCACACAACCTAAGATCAGTGAGTTAGTTCTTACTATGTACCTCACTAAAACAATGAACACAGATAGGGGTTGTACTTACTAAAGCTGGGTACACACTGAAGAATTGTTCAGACCGACGTGCTATCTCAAACGATTGTACCTACGACTGAAGGTCCGATCAGCCTGACGATTCATGCATACACACTGACACGATTTACCTTCAGATCTGTGCTCTTCATCTGGTCCTCTAGTCTTCAGAGAATGACAGCACAAATTCATTCATTCATTCCTGTCACATTGTCACACTGATTAAAACTGCCTTGTTATATCTATCCACATGTCCTAATGAATTTCATTGGTTTCTGTTACTCTGAAACTAAACATTCTGTCTCAGAACGAACAAATGAATTATTCCTTCTACAGCACTCTCTACATTTATTCACTCTGACATTCAGTGCTAACATTGGCTGAAAAGAGCCCGACTCTGTAAACTCTATGGAGATCGTCAGCATAAGTGTATACACACTACATGATCGTTAGGTTATTGATCGAAAAAAATTGAACGGTACGACCAACCAAATGACGCGATAATCGTCTATTTGGGCAGACTTTCGACCATTGTGTCAATACACACACTGACCCGACTTTCGAACGAGTGGTCGTATTTCGGCTGGTTGAGCCGCTTATTGGACAAAAACCCTGTAGTGTGTACCCAGCTTTACTCCCTAGACACAGTATGTAAATGAAGCAGTAATATGTACGCTGGGAAAATACATTTACATAGCAGCTCTTTGAAACAATGGTTTACCATCTGGGTATTCAAAGTATGATATGGACCAATAGATGGGGGAAATCTAAAAGGAGCAAAAGTCTGTCTGTAAGTCAGATTCTGTCTAAAGCATTGGAACTTGTCATACTCTGAATATACAACGAGAAAGAGCTAAGACTTTTGATTTAAAGATGGTCCATTTTTTTATTTTTTTTCCTGACTGGCAGAGGGGTGCAGGACTGTTACTTGGATTCATGTTTCACTGAAATCTAATATCAAATGCCTGTCAGTTCTTTTGCAGTGTACAGACAGAATTTAAGAGCATCTCTGCTTAAATGTATAATGCTTTTAATATAATGTGTGGTGAAAGGGGCTTTAAAAACATTGACGCCTAAACACAGCTGCAGCTGGCAACAGGATCGTGCATGACAACGCCACACAGGCTGTAGACGGAAGTTCGGGACACCCTCTGCTCTCTGCAACATTAAATCTCAGCATCTCGCCCTGCACTGGATTCAGATACCGAGCCAGGGGGATCCTGTGACGCCCTGCCATGTATGCTCCTGCCTGGCAACCATTGATTGGCATGTGGGTACCCAAAAAGTAGAGAACCGATGAGAAAGGTAAATCCGACTTTTCCTAATATCCCTTTCACCCACACATTAATAGAATAAATCTATATATCTTTAGGTCAATCTATAGCCAATATAAACGCGCGCAGTTTACATTTTCTGTCTATAAAGTATGTTCCTTAATGTACCATACGGCTATCCCTTTTCCTCATTCTTAAGGAATAAATAGAATCCACAGTGAACTACAATTCCAGAATAGAGTCTTCCGATTGGCTCTGGGAGATCACCTGGTATTACCCAGGCTTTTTCGAATCTCCAGCATATGAAAGCGGAAATCACTTCCGAAAAGTGTCTTATTAGCATATTAGAAAGGTGGGAGGGGCCACTAGAAGCTGGTGAATACTTAGTTCACCATTTACGTTACATGCTCTTTCATATTATACATGGAAGTGTGAAAGTGCTGATTCCATGCACACCTATACATTGTCCACAGATGACCCACCTGTAACTGTGCCCAAAGCTCCCTCGCTTCTCTGTTCCCAGAGGACGCATCAAGCAGGTCCATTTGGTGCTGGATTCGCTGACGGGTGTAGAAGGTGACCCAGTCGTCCTGCCAATCATTCACCTAAAAGAGAAATATTGCAGCGTACATCCATACTTAAAAATCTGAAAGTAAATATATAGTTTAAAGGGTAACTCCACACAAAATGTAAAGTGTAGTTTTGGATGGATTTCATTAAGGTAGGATAAAATGTACAATTATAATAATCTTCGATGCAGTGATCCTCTGATTCAGTGTGACCCCCCCCCCCTCCCCACCCCGAAAAGGTCTAGTGATCCAGAGATGCACTAATCTCCTTCTAAAGTGAGCCTTTGAAGGACCACCGCACCAAAGTTAAAAAACATGTGTTTTATCCCGCCTTAGACAATAGTATCTGAAACTAAAGTCAACGTTCTTAATTAACGAGAGATTCCACCGTCAGATGGTGCTCATTTACTGGCTTTTACGTGCCCTCCTGCAGCTGTAACTAAATACGCTAATTTTCCTTCTACTTTTGTGCTTTTCAGTGATGAATTTATATCATCAGTGTGGTCTATTTTCAATGCATAGGGACACAACTCTCTTGTGTTTTCTACATCAGATATATTTGTATTCAGGCAGACGCTTAGGGCTAGATTTACTAAACTGCGGGTTTGAAAAAGTGAAGATGTTGCCTATAGCAACCAATCAGCTTCTAGCTATCATTTTGTAGAATGTACTAAATAAATAACTAGAATCTGCTTGGTTGTTATAGGCAAAATCTCCTTTTTTTCAAACCCGCAGTTTAGTAAATATACCCCCTTAGCGTTCTATCCAGGTTAAAGAAACTTTGTCTGATAATAGACATTGTTGACTAGGCCAGTGAAATACCAGGCAGGTGGCAACCCTATTTATATTGCTTTTAGTTAACCTAAACATTAAGGGTTAGATGGAGCACTGACAAGATCCACATCCATAATAGTCCATAATTGTGAAATGCTTTTATCTAACTGGAAGACAAAAGGCAGTGCAAACATGTGGCAGGGACAATGTTTAAAATACCAGCTATGGTACCTCAAACTTGGTTAATACTCTTACCAAGGGAAGATATCCGCAGCAAGTCACGGTATGGAAGCCAAACTTGCCTATGTATTGGACATCGGACTGCCCAGGTCCTTTGCCTTAAACGACACAAACAGAAGGAAAGGTTAGGAGGTCCGGGGGGAAATATTAAAACATCTTTATATGACTTGTGCTAAAAATAAATTGGACAAGTCAAATAAAACTTTGAAAACTGAGGAAGCCACTTTGTGAGTCAAAGCAATATATTCATATGAAGGAAGGTACCAGTGACATCACTGATTGATTCATGAATTTACAGTCAAAACAAAATAAGCCGCCCCCATCTACTCAGGCATACACACTTTCCAATCAAACAAATCTGCAAATCGGGACAATTGAAAGGGGGTGAAAAAAAAATTGTGCTAAATCAAAAAATCTTTCGCCATACTTGCTAAGAGTGAGGGTACATTTGATAAAAGACCTTACACCAAAATTGCATTTCTATGATTGCGACATTAAAAGTGATGTTAAGTATATATAAATTAGACAGGAAAAGAAGAAAGATTCTGCCAGGGAATGGAATGAATAAAACTTCTTTCCGCTACATTAGGGAACGCAGCAGCTAATCTGTAATTACCCACAATCCCGCTTTCCTTGGCCATCCTCTCCTTTAGCCTCTGGTTATGAAGATGAAGATCTGCCAGCTCTTCTCCCAGCTTTGCGGAGCATCTGAAAAACAACAAAATAAAATAACAGAAATGAAAAAAATTTTCATTAGCGAATCCCTGGTAAGGTTATGACCTGGGTTTACCTTCATGCGGTAGTACCATATACTGCCAATGCAACACAGGGTTCTATCAACCGATAGAACTCTGTGTTGCATAGGCAGATAGAACATGGTTGCTGTACATGTATCTGGAGTCCAAGGCTGCTAATTACAACTTGGGAGTGCACATCACATATAACGCATGTAATACAAACATACCGAAGATATAAGATGGAGATAAATTAGATTTGATATACATCAGGCCTGACCAACCTGCAGCTCTCCAGGTGTTGTCAAACTACAAGCTCCAGCATGCTATGCCAGGAGATAGCCAGGCACATACAATAGTGCTGGCCTCTTGTGAAATAATACTGTTTACTTAGGTTGTTCTAGGCAATATACTCTCCTGTGCAGTCTTATGACTGACTGTGCCTGCTCCCTTTAAACTCCATTTTGTGCTACCTTCTCTGCAGGTATCAGCTCTGAACAAAGCATATACTAATATAATATAATATATATATTTACATACCATTGTTTCATTTTTCAAATATATATTATGTAACTATAATAAGAAGTAATATGTAGAATTGAAAATCTCTCCATCCTAATCTACCTGTTGAGGCTTTTCATGTCTAGGTGTTCCATGACAAGCAAAGCTCCAGATGATGGCTGGTCTATGACCTTCATGGGTTTAGGAACCCTGATGGTTTGTGTTTGGTGAATGGCTTCCAGGCTCGCCATCTCTCCATTGAACATCTTCCTTGCCTAAGGAGCAACAGAGAAACATCTGCTGGTCATACGGTACCATGAAACAATCCTTTATTATTTACGTCCATTAAATACAGACTAATCAATGAAATTAGTGTGAGGGTTAAGAATAACTATTCAATCACCCCTCTCCCGATAGCTGGTATGTTGTAATAATATGTTATTACATGAGGCACCTGAGGAGAATCTTGCATCTAAGTGTAGAGGTATTCACCCTGGAATTTTCTACAATTCTGATTCTTAAAGTGTGACACAATGGAGGCAGCCATTATCTGGGATAATACAAAATGTATGGGAATGCAGCCTCTTAAAGCATAATGATGGCACAAAGGCATAGGGTTGTCACCTCATTCCTTTAATACGCGATACATATGATATAGACAGGTTCTGGGGCTGGATGACTGCAACCAGGCCACAGAAAAGCAGAAAGCGCCTGTCACCACCCTCGGGTAATCTTCACAACTGATCAGCCAACCCCAGAACTCGTGTAAATCATGTGTGTGTCTTAATAAAAGGGATACGTTTGACAGTCAATATTCTTTTGGGAATGTTAAAGTCATATGGTGTTATCACCCCTGCCAATATTCATGGGAATACCTCAATCCCTAGTGTACCGATAGGCTGCGTTCTCACGAATATTGCTTCATATCACAAAATGGCAGACTTCCACTGTGGGTAGGCGACATGCAAACTTTAACCCAATGTGACAGGTTCAGTTTAATAAATCTGATAACTGCACATAGGACCATAAATGTGAAGTTCTTAACAACTCAATCCCTACACACAAAAAGCTTCTTCCACACAATGGGCGCTGATAATCCCTTATGCTGTTTGTGGAAGTAAAATAAAATGCCCAAATCTCTGGGTGTCAAGGTTTCCATTTATGTCCATTTCACCAGACACAGGAAATGCACTAATCAGCAGTATCATTGTGCTACAGATTTCTAGTAATCCCTCTCTACAGCACATAACAGTTCTCATACATAACAAACAACTAGTAATTTAATGCAAAATAATTATACAGTTTAAACAGTATTATCTATACAACACATCCCAACATCGCCTATGATATATTAAATTATACAGTAAGTTTTACTAAAGCACAAAATATACAATTTCAGCACTATAACACTACACAAAAGTTGCACGACCAACAAGTAATATTCTCAATAAGTACAAACAATTAAACACAATCTATACTAATAGGAGGCAGAGTATAAATTGCATTTCAATGCTCCACAAAAATGTTTTTCTAGCTGGTGCTTATAAATCTAAAATTATTATTATTGCAATGTCATTACAATGTAACAGCAATAATATGATTACTAGGTCACATCCTTTTCCTAGATCATAGATATGCAAACAGTAGCTCTGCAGGATTTGTGGTACTGCAAGTACCAGCCTGCCCTGCGAGACAGGGGCTGACAGGATAGGCTGGAACTTGTAGTTCCACAACTACACAACAGGTTGACTTAGTCTGACCTAGATAATACTTAGGATTGCAGCAGGGATCAACAGAAAGTTATAAAAAAAAAAGTCCATTATTACTATTCATAAACAACTTAACTACTGTTAATGATAATTGTTAATATAATGATTCAGGAAACCTCGGACTTGTGGTTGATCTTGACAAAGAACCGTCCCTTATCAGTGTCATAGCTCTGTCCCTGGCTGATGCAGCCTCCTCCTGAGTGGCCGGACGGCTTCACTTGGGAGCAATTCAACTCCTTCTTCAGTAAGGCTTCCATACTAGTCTATCACTCTCTCTACGCATGCGCCCTGGTGCGTTCCAAAGGCGTTCTATCCCGGCTAGAGAATGTACGCCGCGTTCTAAGTGTACTGCGCATGCGTTCCTTTTTTCAGCGGGTGAAAAAGATTTGATTACAGCGTTATCATCATGCAACATAGAATGTCTGTGTTTCAATTGCCATTTACTTGGGTCCAGAATTGTTAAAGGTAAAACAGAAACGTAGGGGAGTTACAAGCACCTTGTATCTTGCATTTAGGTCACAATTATTGATTATAATATAAATGAAAGCTGTAGTACTGCCATTTTAACACTTCACAAAAACTCTCAAATTTGCAGCACTTTGAGTCAGGACTGCCTGAAACGGGAAGGGGGGGGGGTGACCATGGTACTATGGGGGTAGTTTGTTCCCTCAAAACATCCATTCATTGGCTATGCAGAGCAGCAGTGATGGACAGTGCCGTAACTAGAAATTTTCGTGCCCTGGGCGAGAATGGGCACCGGCGCCCCCCATCTAACTGGGAGTGGAATTTGACAAGTGGGTGTGGCCAACCTAATGTGGGTGTGTCTAGCACTTTACTGAAAGAATTCTTATATATATATATATATATATACAAGGGAGGGCTGGCAAATTTTAGCCCGGGGGCAAGACTGGACTCGGCAGCCTATTAGGAACATTTTAAAGGAAAAAGAATACAGGTGGCCCAGTGACTCAGCCCAAGGTAGCCCATTATGGGACTGGCCCGAGGGGCAGATGCCCCCCTGCCCCGCAGCCCAGCCTGCCCCTGTATATATATATATATATATATATATATATATACAAGTTAACCCGTGCATGATACTCATGCATTCTAGTCAAATCAAGCTACTTAAGGTGTTAAAAAGGTTCTTGTCATGCATTTGGGCCATAGCCCAGGCCTCAACCACCAACCACTCCCCACTGTCACCCCCGGCAACCACCAACCACTCCCCACTGTCACCCCCGGCAACCACCAACCACTCCCAACTGTCACCCCCGGCAACCACCAACCACTCCCAACTGTCACCCCCGGCAACCACCAACCACTCCCAACTGTCACTTCTCCTTCAAGAAATATATATATATTTTTTAAAAATCTTTTATAAACACTTTTAACAATTAACAAATTAAATTAACAAATTAAAAACATCTTAGTATACCAAATTTCAGCCCTTTCTGATTTTTTTTTTACACACACACTAAGAATTTAGTAGGTCAGTGTATAACTCCGCACAGCAGGTGGCGCTGCAGCTTGGTTTTATTTTTTACACACACACACACAGACAGACTAACACACACCACTAGACATTTATATTATAGATACACATACACGCACACACAGTGGTGGGATTCCAATAAATTAACAACCGGCTGTCTGCCCTAATGACCATTTAAAGTATGGGAAAAAATATATAGCGATAGGTATTATAATATTTTATGCAGTTAATATGTGTAGGTTTAAGTGAGTTTAATATATTGTGACAAAAATTGTGATATGTTATCATTGTATCTCAAACAAACATGAGACAGAGAGAGAGAGACTTCAGCCCTTTAACTTGCGTTCCAAATGCCGAACTTCCTGTCAGTGGAATGCACATGCGTTCCCAACCCGCAGGACATTGGAGCCTGCAGTCTCTGCTGTCACATGTCATGCTGCTTCATAATGTGCTGTCACTGTGGTCATGTCACATGCTGCTTCAGAAAGTGCTGTAAGTGGATATGCATATTGCACTGTTGGAAAATTGCTAATTGCTGTCATGTACCAATCATTTATTAACATGTCAACTGAGCAATAAACCAACGATACCCATCCTGACATGGCGTTAACAGGACAGGTATACAACAGTACAAGTACCACCGTGATTCTTGATAAATAGGGTCCCCCATGCTTTTGATAGTTAACACCAAAATTGCTCTTCTACTAGATAGGGTGATGCAATAATAAGCCCTACCTTCACTTGTTTTTGCTGGTGTTAGGGCTTTTCGATGTTTGATAAATCGGGGTCTATATTATTTCATTTTCTCTTTTTCCATTACATAACTGTGCTGCATCAATTAATTTTCAGTTACCCATTCCTTCCCTTTTTTAGGTAAATTAGAGGCTTACTTATCAAGCCTTAACTCCTGCGAACACTACTTTTTGCAAGAGATAAGCTAATTTTAGTATCGGAGCTATTTATGACAGCCCTCTAGTGATGACATACTGTAGCCGGCGGTAGTCGTAGCTAGGGTCCCGTGTCGAAACTTCACCATGAAAAGCACGGGGAAGCCTATTCACCAAAGACCTCTGGATGGCTAGCCAGTACAGGAAAAAAAAACACTTCCATATATTTTTTACAAGCTTTTTTCTTTTATACTTTATTATTATTATTATTATTATTATTATTATTATTATTATTTTGTACAATACTTCAGCTGGAAGCCTCATCCCGGCTCACGCACATGCAGAGGAATCCTGCACTGAGTTGGTCATCGTTAAATTTTTTGTTAAATTGAGGTGAAAAAAAAAAAATCATGGTTATCACCACGGCTTCATAAATAAGCCCTCTAGTTTGTTGCTGTAACAAATAAGGTGTTTGACAGAGGAAATCGTATTTCCAAATAGGGTTGCGGACAGCTGTATTCGTTTGACTTATTCACATTCAGCAGTTTTGTACAAAGAGGTTATTATGATGATTAAGTGGAATCTGTAAAGTTTGTGGATTCTGTTTCCCAAGAAAAGACAATTACCCCTATTGTTCTGCCCCTCCCTGGCTAGTTTTATGGCCTTATTATTATATGTATTCAAGCCGTTGGGGCTAATGCTGTATAATAGTTTCTGAGCACGACTGCGAAAATGACTAACTTGTCTTGAGGAGATCGTGTCACCTGCCTATAAGTGTACTAAAGGGGAACTGTCATGGATTCTTTTTTATTTAATTCACCTTAATTGCATCTCCCTAGAATGCCCACCAGGGTGGGTGGAATTAGGTGGGGGAAGACGAATAAAAAAAAGGATAGATTCACTTAAAATTATTGTAATAGCATACCTCCCATCATTGCAAATATCCAAATCGGGAGAAAGCTCCCGAAAGGGGGTAATGTTAGGAGGCGTGTCTGCATCATGTCAGGGAGCGTCGCCACAGTGCAATAGGCATTATTACACAACCTGGGGGTGTGTCCTATGCTCTTAAGCGCTAGGCCACCCCAAAAAACCCTTCCCATCCCCAACAATCGCCCTTCACTTGCCGCAGGCACCAGAGACACCGGCTCACCATGCCATACCAACCAACTTTCCCATCTTTCAGGACAAATGTGTCCTGATCGGGATGGCGGGACAGAGGCCGCAAAACGGGACTGTCCTGCCTAAATCGGGAAAGTTGGGAGGTATGTAATAGTTAAATGAATGTGATATTTCACATAATGATAATAATAGATTGTCACTCCCTTTGCTTTTAAATGTATTTATTACATCACAAACAAATGTTGGTATAGAAAGGTCGGCAGGTTTAATCAATTAATAGAAAATACACAGCAGTGAGACATTTTACAAAAATGTATTTTATGAAGCTCCACTGGCCAGTTATTAACAATACTATTCCAGCCTCTCTCTAACATACTCTTCTCCAACTTTATGTCCTTAACCAACCTCTCAGAAATACGTTGTTCACCCTATCCCTGATTCCTGGTGAAGCCAGTTTCATACCACAAACACCTATCCCACCATTGTGTCACCTATGCTTCTCAGCCGTTGTAGCTACTAAGGGTGTGTGGTGATAAGGCCGATAATTTTTATCACCGCTTATCGCGACGAAAGGTGATTTTTCAACTTGTCAATAACTTCTCAGCTGCCTCGGTGATACTGTCCTGGAGTGGTAAGAGTTAAATGACCTATCCAGACATGGTCTTTCAGTTCCAATTACTAAAAAAAAAAAAAAATTAAATAAAGCTTAATTGTAAAAATAAAATATGTAACAATTTTATTATTATTATTATTAATTTTTATTTATAGGGCGCCACTAGGTGTCCGTAGCGCCGTACAGGGACAAACGAAATTACAATACGAGGAGAGACAGCACAGTACAGTAAACAATAAGCACAGTAACTCCGTGAGCTCAAAGCACAGCAAGGGCGTGGAGGGGAGAGGGGAAGGTCTGCATACGACGGAGCCCAAGAGGGAGGGCACGGATGATAGGGAGACCCCCAGGGGAGGAGAAGAGGGAGCAGGAGGGGACGGGGGGAAGAGGGTCCTCGAGGAGGAGGGCAAGGTTGCTGGAGAGCAGAGTTAACAGTGGTGAAGACAGGAGGAGAGGTGACCCTGCTCAAAGGAGCGTACAATCTAAGGGGTGTGGTAGACAGAAACAATAAATAAAAATATTGCTCATTGTAAAAAAAATCACTGAATAAAGCATTATTTCATTCTTTTTGTTCTGTTATGGTCATCCTGAGATGGTGATAACATGATGTCACCAATGGTGACCCTTTTAATTTATTGGGGTAGATTTATGACACCTAAAAAGGTAAAGTGAAGGTGTTGCCCACAGCAATCAATCAGATTCTAGTTATCATTTCCTAGCATGTACTAGATAAATGATAGCTAGAATCTGATTGGTTGCTATGGGCAACACCTCCACTTTTCCTTTTCAGAAGGTGTGAGAGAAGTCCTATAGCCATCTATCGCAATCTGAATAACCTACATCCAAGTATTTTATCATTGGTTCCCTCACCTCCCTTGTACAATTCTGAAGGATATTTTCATCTACCATTTTGCAAATGCAAGTTTTTTAGTAGTTTAAACCTAGAAAACACATTTGTAAACTCAGATTATTTTGACTCCTTGTTGGATTTATTTTCTCTACAGCAAAGGAGGGGGAGAGTGTAGTGTAAGGTGCCTTAAAAAGAAGTAACCTGATGATGTGGAGATGATTATTTTAATTTATTTTACAAGCAAAGAAGTCATTTTAGCTACATGTCTGTCATCACTATCACACGCCAGTTACACCTGACCTGTAGCTGGTGCAAGTGATACGACTGAAAAACAAGTACCTTAGAGATGCCCAAAGCATATCTACCAACGTTGTCGCTCTGGCAGCAGGACAGGGGCGTGGTCATGTTCTATATGGAAGCACTAGGTTCCCCATTCTACCCGCCCCTCCCCTCCCCTCCAAACCGCTTTATCACTGTGCACACCAGTGGACAGAATCTCCCCAACCTTCTCACCGATCAGGACTGTCTCTTCTAAATCAGAGCTGTTGGTAGGTATGTCAAAGCTTGAATCGGACGATGGTGTGTGCACTCGAACATTGACTACGTGCATATGCCCCTTCCCTAACCCCGATCCACCCTTTAAATCATAGGCTGTTGGAAGTGTCCTTTTTGTTCAAAGATGAATTTGATGTTCTTGCGTTCACTGGCATATAGTCATTTTCTGGGCACGCGCAGTGCAATTTTATGCAAAATACGGTACGTATCGGCATTTGCATTCCTTAATGAATCAGGTCCAGAGTCTGTAAAAGTAGAAATAGTCAGAGTTAAATTGTCCCTTAAAATAACCCCACGTTTATCTCCATGTTACAGCAGCAAACTCTAAATCCTATACAAATCATCATCATCACCGTTTATTTATATAGCACCACTGATTCAGCAGCGCTGTACAGAGAACTCACATCATTCCCTGCCCCATTGGGCTTACAGTCTAAATTCCCTAACACAGACACACACACAGACTAGGGCAGTGTTTCCCAAACTTTTGCAGTTCGCGGCACCCTTAGAGTCTCCATAATTTTTTCAAGGCACCGCTCCAAAATAATTACCGAGCAGTCCCGTTTTAGAAGTAGTTGGGTCAAAAAAGTGTAATAAGTCCATTCGCTGGCCCCCTCTGCCACGGCCAGCCAATGAAAAAAAAAACTTACCAATCCGCGCGGCGCCCGGAACCCAGCATCCTCCTCTCTCCCGCAGCTGTCGGCATGCCCTTGGCACCCCTGTGACAGCATTGCGGCACCCCTGAGAGCCGCAGCGCACACTTTGGGAACCGCTGGACTAGGGTCAATTAGTTAGCAGCCAATTAACCTACCAGTATGTTTTTGGAGTGTGGGAGGAAACCGGAGCACCCGGAGGAAACCCATGCATGGCCCCAGTGCTGTAAGGCAGAAGTGCTAACCACTTAGCCACCTACAAATAAGCAAATGTTTGTGTTTGTTTACTCCAAAATAACTCCATTTTTATAGATTAGTTTTAAAACTTGCAGCAAGTCTACTCCATTTACCCCTTAGCTACTACTTAGTAATAATTATAGCATAAAGACCCCCTTCCTTCCTTCCTCTCTTTTCCTACCCCTACCTTCCTTTGTATGTTTAATTTTATGTGGTTTATTCCTTTTAAATAATGAATGTTTAGATAACTAGGGCACTTAATCCCATGTTTGTCACACTTATCAAGTTAAGCCGATCTAAGGTTGGATCTAAAACTTGCTCTCTACTGGATTTTGTGAGAATTGATTTTGCTAAACTCTCCTTACATTCATATTACATGTTGATTTGTTGGATTGCCCTTTATTTATTTTTCTGTATATTTTGAGCAATATTTTTCAATAAAAGTTATAGCAAAAAAAAACTTGCACCAAAAGATGAGGGGTGAAAATTATAAATACTGCCCCGAAATAAAAATGGACTACATTAACTTTAAAATTCATTTTATTTTAGTGTTAACAAAGATTTTTAAACATGTTACTTCAAAATGACTTTTAATTGAGTTTTAAACAAAGTTTAACTTTAAAATTACTGTTTTACATTTTTCTTATTACCGTAAATATATTTTGAGATGAGAGGAGTACTTTTCTAAACCATGTAGCTGATTCTATAATACTGTACCGCTATGAAAAAATAACCCTAACTATCATAAACTTAACACTAGATTTATAGACTATGTGTAATGTTTAAAACACTAACTTTTTATACTTTTATTTTATCTGTTTATTATGCTGCATAGTAATCACTAGTGAATATTTCACTTGCTGATTGCTTCCCTTACTTCCCCACACATAGCAGTGATTGTTTTTAATGCTGCTAGAGAGAATTTAAAACCAGTGGGGGACTGAGAGTAGATGACACCCCAGTAAGAATGATCTATTTTACGGTGATCGGGCTTCATCCAACAACAGAAGAAGACTTCCAAGGCACATCTACTATCACTTCATTGCTAACTCTGCTGCTGGATTAAGATGGACCACTCACATAATCATAACGCTTCACCCACTGGAGTACTGGTGCAGTCTACTTGCATTTGCTCCACCTTTCAGTGCAATGCTTCACCTACTTGTGTGCTAACGTTCCAGTAGAGTAAACAAGAATGAGTGAGAAATCCAGCTCGTCACTCAAACCAGCATAGGCCATGACTGACAGCAGGAGAGAGGAACAATACTGCATTTTTTCCCTTTCGTTACTCCAGAAGACATGTGTTCCCGCAAGTTTAACTTTCCAAGTCATTGTTACCTCTGCATGTTCTGGTCTACAGCTCCTTTCATAAGTCAACAGACGTCATCAATGACAGCAGAATGAAGAAACAAAACTGGCTTCTTTTTTTTCTTACTCCAGAAAGGATGTGTTTAACTTTCTAAGTCACTGTTAACGCTAGTGTGGCTGGATCACACCTAGCTCAAGCATCTCCTGCCCCTCCTGGTATATAGACTACTTTGCCTCTGGTGAGACCCGATAAGGTTGCCTAATTGGCCTATGCTTACCAGTGTCCACATGCTGCATCATCAAGGAACTCCGTCCGGACTTCCTACTAAACTGAGCCGCAACACTGCCTCAAGCTGCTCCCACTTGCGGGCCTCTAAACTGCTCATCCCAGGCCACTTCCTCTACACCACCTTCAACTCTGGCATCCGCGAGGAGGTCAGGTAGTGGATCACTTCTTGGTTCCTCAGTCGGTAAGCAGCAAACCACAGCTACCTACTCCACATGCTTGTGGTATGCCTTCAACATGGTCACATGGTCGCTGATGCCTGCCGTCACTATCAAATGACACCACGTAGGTGATGTCACTTGGATGTTTTAAGACCATGTACGGTACAGCCCAGGCAGCCTGGAGCTTGTTCTGATGTGTGGGCATTAGAACAAGTACCTTGTGCCCTACCACAAATAATGTGACGTGCTCGCCCTGATAGTACCAACTCTTCTGCTTGGTCTGCGCTTCTGCTAGATTAGCTTGTGCGAGTTCCAAGAGATTCTCTAACCGACCTCTGAGCTTTAACACAGAGACATCCACAGAGAAATCCTGGGTTGGTAGCCTCTCTCTCTCTCTCTCTCTCTCTCCACAGACTCGGCAACAAGTAGTGTTCCCAGCCCCCCCTCCCCCTCTGAAATTACAAATTCCCGTAGTATGTGCTTCAGAGTGCCATTGAACCACTAGCACAGTCCTTTAGACTGGGCATTGTAGGAGCAGTGCAGACTTGCTGCTCTCCGCACTTTGCCCAGAGATACTGGAACAGTTCCTTCATGAACTGTGTCCCTTGATTGGTTAGGATCTCACTAGGGAACCCTACTCTACTAAATACTCCTAGCAGCGCATCCGCTGACTTTTCCAAAGTTATGGAGGACAGAGCTACAGCCTCAGGGTATCTTGTAGCGTAGTCCACCAAAATGAGGATTTACCTCTTCCCCGATCTACTGAGCACAGGCAGGGGCCCTACCAGAGGTGAGAATGAACACTGGGGCGCACAAGACGCTGACACACATCACAGGACTTACAATAGGTCCAGACATCATCCGACATTCCAGGCCAGAAAAAAAGGTCTGTGTCAGGTGCTTCAGTGCTTGGTCGTAGGATGACCAAGTTCTGTGAGACCACCTGTTAAACTTGTTCCCGGACCGGTCTATCCCCATCTACATTCCTAGCTACCTGGTACAGCAACCCTTTACGCCAGGTAACACTCCCCATCTCCATCCCTGGATGACTACTGGCAGCTTGGCGCCTCATATCTTCCAGCGAGAGAGCTGAGCTGCCCTGAACTCTTTCCTGCAGCCTTCATTATCGTCTAAGTCGGGACACTCTGCAGGGGGGTCTATGTTGGTGCTATTAGGGTCAGTTAAAGTGGGGTCAATGAAAGGGAGGTCACTGTGGTCGGCTATACTCACCGCTGGAGTTGGCATACTACTAGGGGCAAGAGCATCACCGGGCACCCCCTCAAGATCAGGTTGGTCGGAGACAACATCCTCTGCATTGCTAGGGGACGTAGTCTTTCCAGAGGCAAAGAGCTGGCTGGGTGAAGATCTAGCAGATTGAGTTTTTTCATCTGGGCTGGCTCATGCTGTGGTTGCTGGCAATGGCTGTTTTCTAGCAGGTAATGGAGTTGAGAAATGCAATCACAATTCCACCCTTGACATCATTGACCAAGATCACATCAGTTGGTAGGCCATCGATAACGGCAACATCTCGCAACTCCTGGCCATCTCCCTAGTCCATATACTCCCTTGCTACAGGCACTTTTCTAGTCCATCTGTCACTGTACATTTAGCAGTGTGACCCTACAATACTGCTGCAGGATCAATAAGATGGAGACTTTCTACAGTGACTGAGAGCCCTGAGTCTCTTAAGTCCTTCTCCCTGCAAGGGTCCCATTTGGACTGGCTGCAGGTTCCTCCACATGTTTTTGGGGGGGTCTTATTGTCAAACAAGCAACTCTCACCGCCATGGTCCTGGACTGACTTGTGTGGGAACAGTCTTTTTGGGCTCATCTCCGCCAGTTAGACAAGTCAGGTGGGCCCCAGGACTCGGTTTAAGGGCATGAATCTGGGGTGCTTGGGTTGTGGGACAGTCCATCCTCAGGTGGCCAATTTTCCTGCAGCCATAACACTTTCTCTCCAGCCGGGGCTCCGGTGGTCTCTGATAACTACCATGGACAAGGTTGAGCGAAGGCTGGCTAAAAGCACCCGGCTTTGTGGGTACTTGCTTGAGGGGGGTGATGAACAGAAGAGGGGTGTTCTGTTCATACAGTCTTTTGAGGCTGGCTGCTAGTCTGGTGCTTCTGCCAGTGTGGCCGAACTGCCACATACTGATCTGCCAACTGGGCTGCTTTTTCCATGGTTCTGCCGGTAGATTTCTGGGGTAACAAAGTAGCGCTTAAGGAGGGCCCTTTTTACCACATCATAGTCTGCACAGTCCTCTAGGACTTTAACTGCACGGCCTTCTAGCATGCAGTAGAAAACCTTCTAACAAAATACCTGATCCACTCCTATTTGGGCAAATCATGGAGGCTACAAGACATTTTGAACAGCTGCAAATGTCCATCTTCATCTCCAACATTGTCATCAAATTTGGTAAAGTGGAGAGATCCTAATCTGAGGGCAGCAGATGACTGTTCACAGAATGCTGCAAGAGATGGTGCCCACCAATTGCCCCACAACTTGATAATAAACAGCCGCTACGCCGATTTTTGTTCAGTCTCCCAGGGACCACAGTTGCTGCATTAGTACAGAAAAGTTACCCTGATCAGATATTGAACTTGTCCCACTGATTTACTCTGTGAGAGGGGACTGCCACTGGGAACTGGACCTGGGTTCTGGGACGTTACGTAGTCAGCTTACTCATCCGCTGACCTGTGCTGCTCAATCCAGGCTGTCAGTGCCCTTTTCATTTCACTCCTTGTCGCAGCGTAAGGAATTTCGATCCTCTTTGCTTGGCACAGGATCTTGAGGTTCTCCTTGGACATTGCACTGTGTTTAGCCATTTTGTACATTCCCCTGTGCTGTAGCTGCTCTTCATTTGAGTAACTCAGCTCTCTGAAACTGGTCTCTGAAAAACCGCCTGGGACAATCCCGCTGCATGCCACCAGTTATAAACTGTGTACAGCTGGGCTTACTTCGCCACCCTGTCTAAAGGGGGAATGGAGGGATGTTCTTCCTGCACAGTTTATCTTGGCTTCCTTCTCACGTCCGTAATGGACTTCCTTGGTAATGCACCATGTGGACACTGGATACCATAGGCCAATTAGGCAACTCTCTTATCGGGTCTCACCTGAGGCCAAAGAGTGTATATACAAGGAAATGCAGGAGATGCTTGAGCTAGGTGTGATCCAGCCATCGTGTAGTCCCTGGGGGTCCTCTTTTGTATTGGTTCCCAAGAAAGACAAGACAGTGCGGTTTAGCGTGGACTACCGCCGGTTGAACAAGGTTACAGTGTCTGATGCCTAACCCTATTTGGTCTGTTCAAGTTTAAGTCCATGCCATTTGTGATGAAGAACGCTCAGCCACCTTCCAGCATGTGGTTGATAACCTGCTGGAAGGGTGTAAAGGCTTTGCTCAGGCTTACTTGGATGACATTGTTATTTTTAGCAAATCCTGGGAGGACCATCTGACCCATTTAGAGAAGGTGTTAGAGAAGATTCAGTGGGCAGGTCTGACCATCAGAGCAGACAAGGGTCAAATGGGGATATCAGAGGTACAGTACCTGGGGCATCGTGTAGGGGAAGTTAGAGTTAAGCCAGAACCAGCTAAGGTAGAAGCGATTAGAAACTGGCCATGGCCCATGACAAAAGGACAAGTTCTGGCCTTCTTAGGGGCCGCAGGGTACTACAGACAATTTGTCCCAGACTTTAGTACTGAAGCGAAACCCCTGGCAGAACTCACTAAGAAGAAACTCCCCAAACTAGTTGACAGAATACCTGCTTGTGAGCTGGCATTTCAGTTGTTAAAGGAAGCCCTGGTTCGAGTTCCAGTACTGTTGGTGGCCAATTATGACAAGGACTTTATTGTGCAAACTGATGCATCACAGTATGGACTGGGAGGAGTACTTAGCCAGGTGTGGCCAGATCGGCAGATGTGGCCTATTTGAGCAGGAAACTGGAAACCCGGGAGGTGGGGTATGCAACAATTGAAAATTAATGTGTTTGGCAATTGTTTGGGCAGTGAAGAAACTTCAACTTATTTGTAAGGACGACATTTTACCAAAGTGACTGATCATAATCCTTTAAAGTGGCTACAACACACCTCATAAATGTGTTACATTTATGCCACAGTCCGGTTGTCACATTCACAGAGATAACCACCGACTGGTATTGGCACTACTAAACTGGGAGGCGCAGAGTCTAATGAACCCCCGGTGTTCAGGGACCCTCGCAAGGAGGAATGGAGTTAGCTGTGTGAGGTGCACAGGTCGCGGTTCTTACAGATAGTAACCAGCGCAGGGAAAGAAGTGGAAAGGTCGGACGGTCCGGGTCGGAGCCAGTGGTGGCGCAGTACAGGGTTAGAGAGGTACAAAACGATATCCAGGAGAGTAGTCAGGGAAGCCGAGTGAGGAACCACTATAGTAAGAATAGCAAGATAACGCAGGCAAACTGAGAAAGTAAACCAATACTCTGGCACCCTCCTGGCGCAGAGTGAGGCTTAAATAGAGCCAGGTGGAATCAGATTGGGGTGAAGGTTCCGGCGAGTAGAGCAGCTGATCGCCGACGGAGGAAGAGAGCAGGTGTTCCATTGTCTAGCAACGGGACGCGAGACACTGCGCATGCGTGCGCAGCGCCCATAACCCGGAAGGACGTCCCGTAGGCAACGGGACGCGAGTGTGCCACAGGAGAAGGCAACCGTCTCCGTCGCCTATGAGGGGTGCAGAGGCGGCGCCTGACACCTGTTAGGATGTGATTATGTAGACTCCAATGCACTGCCAGAGTATTGTGATTCTTATTCTTGCTTCAGAAGTTGTATCCTCTGAGTATGCTATGTTTCCTATAATTGCGGCATAATTAGACATGGATGCATCCCCAGATGCGCACTTTAGGACGTAGTTCTCTTGAGGGTACTGGAGGGCTACTATGTGCAAAGATGATCAGCACTATCTAGCCACTTGTGATTGTGATTGGCTGACTGCATATTGAACCCTCCAGCTGATGGTACTTAAATCAATAGCATTGCGGCTATATTATATAAAGTCACAGCTGTTTATTCCTATTACTTAATTGACAATTCCATTTGATCTATTCCAGGAAAGAAGATTTTAATTTGATTTTTAAAGGGGAACACAATGGGGACCTGATTCATGTTTGGATGTACGTCAATTTGCGTGCCGTATTATTTCTGAAATAGTTCTGAGCATGTTCAGAAACAGACATTACGTTAGTGAACTGCTTGTAATTTTGAACACAAATTACACTTACGACTACGGCTGAAAGGCAGAACAGGGCAGGGAAGGGACGGATTAACGTAGGCAATGTACAGCAAGTGCGTTCTGACGTATATGCAGATGATTCAAGCCATGGTGATCTCATAAGTAAGCTTGGTTTCACCCGGCTCATTTGCAACCACTAACGGTGTAAATATCGACTGACAGTGATGACAGACATAGTCTTTGATTTAAAAACGTATGTGGGCCACTAGCGAGCACAGAACATGTGTACACAAGTAAGACAGACTATAAAAACGTATTGTACAGTATGCTTCGTGGTCATCTTTAGATATGTAATGTAAAAAAAAATGATTTCTATAATTGATTATACTGTTAAGAGTTGTTCTTTTATTTTATATTACAAACATTTTTTTTATGTATTCTGAAGTGACCTTTTATTGAAGTATACCCATGTGCAGGTCTCCCCATATAAGCATAGAACCCCCTTATCGCCACTCAGACATCATCATGTTCCCAAATAGAACTCCCCTCTCACTCCCCCAGCATGCTCTCACAGTTGTGGGACTACACATCTTGGCATACCAGCATACTGGCCAACAGGTGGAATAATACTGCACTATACTCATAGAATGTTATATACCAATTCTCAGTCATGTTACTGTCCTGATTTGAGGAGCTTGGAATGTAAAAACAGCATGCGCTGCACTGTAAAGTATACCCACTGGCAGCAGTGAATGGGCTGCATGTGGCTTCCCCTTCACGAGTAGAGCAACGTGAAGTGGGACAATTGAGACTGTAGATTTTGCTGCTCTCTCTTACTTCTTGTTCCAGCTTTGACCATATACTGCTGCTGGTGTGTTAAACTCAGTTGCTACTTTGCAGGATCCTGGAATGTTGAGGCTTTGTTTGGGAAATAATTAGGTTCTATTCACCTCTTGAGAAGCCAAGCAATGAATGAACACATTAGACCCCCTTCCCCAGACATTAAAATAAAAGAACATAGTTTTCCAGAACCCGGCATTATTACGCGAGTCCGGACATTCACTATTACACACGATATTGAAGTTATTGAAGTCACTCACGCTATAGATTTTATAAGGACAAGATCAGTGCTGATAAGTAGTAAATGTACAGTCAGGTCCATAAATATTGGGACATTAACACAATTCTCATATTTTGGACTTTATACACCACCACAATGGATTTGAAATAAAACTAACAAGATGTGCTATAACTACAGACTTTCAGCTTTAATTTGAGGGTATTTACATCCAAATCAGGTGAACGGTGTAGGAATTACAACGGTTTCTATATGTGCCTCCCACTTTTTAAGGGACCAAAAGTAATGGGACAATCGACTCAAAACCTATTTCATGGATATGTGTGGGCTATTCCCTCATTATTTCATCATCAATTAAGCAGGTAAAAGGTCTGGAGTTGATTCTAGGTGTGACATTTGCATTTGGAACATGCTGTCGACTCTCAATATGAGATCTGAAGAGCTGTCACTATCAGTGAAGCAAGTGTCACGGGCACTAGGAGTCTTTACCCAGGGATCACCAGGTGGTAGGCTTACCAGAGCAATGTAGATGGTAATAGGGTACTCTGGTAGCAGGGTGATCACGGAACAGGCAATGGTAGATGATGAGATGCTCAGGAAAGTCTATGACTAGCAGCACTGGTAATATGGAGGTAATAATACACGAGGAACTGTATGGACAAGGGCATGTGAAGGTAGTCAGTGGTCTGCGATAGCAAGTTGTAACACTGCTATAGTGAGGAGGAATGTCCAACAGAAACGAGGAGGTGATGAGAGTCAGCGGTCTGCGGATAGCAAGTGGTACCGCTGTCTGAGTGAAGGAATGGAATCCAAGTGGAGGTATCCGGGTAGTCAGTGGTCTGCGATAGCAAGTTGTACCACTGCTATGTGAGAGGATACTGGAACAGGTGATACAGGAAACAGGGATCAGTGGTCTGCCTTCAGCAAGTTGTACCACTGAATATATATGTGAGGAGGTGTACGGGGAGAGACTGCAACACAGGATGTACACGGGCACCTTAAACACGATCCACAGTAATATGCACAATATATATAAATGACTGAACAGGTCTGCAAATATAGAAAGTCTCTTGAAGTAGTCCAGCACAAGATAACACAGTCAATGATGGCAATAGACTCAGCGGATAGCAGACTCCAGCGGAGAACCAACACAGTCCAGCAAGATATGCAATACACCAGCACAGTCAATGAGAAGTATGCATACCGTGGTTCAGAAGCAGGCAGTCAGATAGGAGTGCAGCGATACCTGAGCGGCAGGAGGCCGGCAGGATGAGAAGTCCCTGGATGGATGAGGCAGGGGTCTAGTAGGTGCAGCGCACAGGTAAGTAGACCAACAGGGACACGAATCCACAGGAATCAGTAGAACGTGGAATTGGACTCATGGAGGACCCAGGAGAATGGAGATGATCTAGCAGAGGAGTAGCTGATGAGATATGAATCCAATGCTGACAGGAGGGTAGAGACCAGCGGGACACAGGAAGGCGTGGAGAGCGGATCAGCAGTAGATGGACGATAGCGCTGACAGCAGCAGCAGGACTCTGCGGACACACGGAGGTAACCAGTAGCAACCAACAGGTGCCAATAGCGATGGAACACGGGAGAGCAGAGTAGACCAGGAGCTGTTGATCACGGAGAGTAGCGGATGGCAATAATAGCAGCAGTCTCGAGGAAACACGGGAGAGATGAGATGAGGCTGCCGTGCACAGGGGCAGCGGATAGGAATCAGCTAACAGTCACGATGATGAACACAGGCGAGTTGCAAGCTGGAGACTGTAGTGCACGGAGGCAGCGGATAGGAATCAGCTCACCGACTTGATGATGAACACAGGCGAGTTGCAAGCTGGAGACTGTAGTGCACGGAGGCAGCGGATAGGAATCAGCTCACAGACTTGATGATGAACACAGGCGAGTTGCAAGCTGGAGACTGTAGTGCACGGAGGCAGCGGATAGGAATCAGCTCACAGACTTGATGATGAACAGGTGAGTGGATGTGGAGTGAAGGCTGTAGTGCACGGAGGCAGCGGATAGGAATCAGCAAACAGTCACAATGGAATATGATAGCGTTGAAGTGGTATAGAAGACTGTAGTGCACGGAGGCAGCGGATAGGAATCAGCTAACAGTCACGATGATACAGTTGATGGTAGAAGTGGTATGGGAACCACAGTAGTAGAAGTGGATTGGAAACCACAGGAATCAGCAGTGCTGAATACACGAGGAGACACAGGAACACCTTCAGAGACTCATGGGGAATGAGACTCCAAGATCAGGCAACGTGGTGTTGACCACAGGTGCTTAATATAGGGAGTGTTGCCTGATCTGCCAATTGAGTTAAAGGGACATACACTGAAGTATAGGAAAGGGCTGCGCATGCGCAGACCCTCAGGATGGAGGACGGCCACGGTTCCTAAATGTCCGGGAAGAAGCACTCACAGTCCGGTGAGTGACAGTACCCCCCCTTTTAAAGGTGGGCACAGAACGCCTGGAACCGGGATTGTCCGGATTTTTGGAATAAAACTTCTTCAAAAGGGCAGGAGCATTAAGATCTTCAACTTTGATCCAAGAGCGCTCCTCAGGACCAAAGCCCTTCCAATGAACGAGGAAACGGAGGACTCCTCGCGAAATTTTTGCGTCTAGTACCTCAGTAATCTCGAAATCCTCCTCCTGATGAACTTGAACTGGCTGCGGAGCTGAGGGAGGATTTGAGAAACGGTTGATAATAAGAGGTTTGAGTAAAGACACATGGAAGGCATTAGAAATCCGAAGATTCTTAGGAAGAAGAAGTTTCACACATACTGGATTGATTACTTGAATGATCCTATATGGACCAATAAAACGAGGGGCGAATTTCATAGATGGGACCTTCAAACGAATGTTTTTAGTAGATAACCAGACACGATCTCCAATTTTTAGTGGTGGAATAGCCCGCCTCTTCTTATCTGCGAAAGATTTATATTTTGATAGATGTCTTCTTTAAACAGGTTTTGACCTGAGACCAGATATTTTTAAAGGTTTGACAAGCAGTCTCCACCGCAGGAACTTGGGTGGGCGGGAGGGCAGGAAATTCCGGAAAAGACGGATGGTGACCGTAGAGAACATCCTTATAAAAGTCTCAAGATCTTGATTGACACGTTCAGTTTGTCCGTTAGATTGCGGATGGTAAGAAGATGAGAGTGCTAATCGTATGCCCAAGGTTTTACAAAGGGCTCGCCAGAATCTGGAAACGAATTGTACTCCTCTATCTGACACAATCTCAGACGGACATCCATGGATGCGGAAGATCTCTTTAATGAAATGTTCAGCCAGGATAGACGAGGAAGGCAAACCAGACAGAGGGACGAAATGAGCCATCTTCGAAAATCTGTCCACCACCACCCAAATAGTGTTATGATTCTTACTAGGTGGTAAATCAGTAACGAAATCCATACTAATATGGGTCCACGGTTTGGACGGAATGGGTAGTGGTCGCAGCAACCCTGCTGGGGTTCTGCGGGAGGATTTGAACTGGGAACATAATTCACAGGAAGCAATGAACTCTTTGACGTCTCTCCTCATTGAAGGCCACCAGTAACTTCGAGAGAGAATCTCAAAGGTCTTGTGTTCACCGGCGTGTCCAGAAAAACGAGAGGCATGGAACCACGAAAGGATTTTCCTCCTTAGAGTAGGAGGCACGAGGGTCTTCCCAAATGGTAGCGTTCTGGTGGATGAAGCAGCCAGTGAGATACATTTGGGGTCTAGAATGGTATGGTTGGAAACCTCTTCTATATCAGAGGACGTCACAAAAGCTCTAGATAAAGCGTCAGCTTTTTTGTTCTTGGCAGCTGGTTTGAAGGTTATTATTAATTCAAAACGGGAAAAGAAAAGAGACCATCTTGCTTGACGAGGGTTCAAGCATTGGGCAGACTGAAGATATGACAAGTTCTTATGATCCGTGAAGATCGTCACCGGGTGGCGAGCTCCTTCCAATAAGTATCTCCATTCCTCTAATGCAGCTTTGATAGCCAGTAACTCCTTGTCCCCGATAGTATAATTCTTCTCTGCGGGCAGAAGACCCCGAGAATAGAAGGCACAAGGATGGAATTTTTGCTGTTCAGAGCGTTGGGAGAGAATGGCTCCCAAGCCCACATTAGAGGCATCTACTTCTAGAAAGAAGGGAAGTGTCACATCAGGCTGTCGAAGGATTGGAGCCGAAGAGAAGGACTCTTTGAGTGTTTGAAAGGCTTGAAGAGCCTCAGGCGACCATTGCTTAGGATTAGCCCCTTTCCGAGTCAGGGCCACAATAGGAGATGCAATGGAAGAAAAGTCTTGAATGAAGCGTCTATAGTAATTGGCAAAACCTAAAAAACGCTGGATAGCACGAAGAGTAGTTGGCTGGGGCCAATGTAGTACAGCATTCACCTTGTCTGGATCCATCTTCAGGCCAACTCCGGAAACTATATACCCCAAGAATGGAATCTGGGGCAATTCGAATGAACATTTTTCTAGTTTACAGAACAATGAATTTTTCCGTAGCCTGGAGAGGACTTCTGCCACATGTTGGTGGTGAGAAGGCAGGTCCTTGGAAAAGATCACTATGTCGTCCAGGTAGACGACGACACATACATATAATAAGTCCCGAAAGATCTCATTGATGAAACCTTGAAAAACAGCGGGGGCATTACACAGCCCGAAAGGCATTACCAGATATTCGTAATGCCCGTCTCTGGTGTTAAACGCTGTCTTCCATTCGTCACCGGAACGGATTCTGATTAAATTGTAGGCACCACGAAGATCCAACTTAGTAAAAATACGGGCTCCCTTGATGCGATCGAATAGCTCAGTGATCAGCGGAATGGGATACCGATTCTTGATAGTAATGGCATTGAGTCCACGAAAATCTATGCAAGGGCGTAATGATCCATCCTTCTTTTTGACGAAGAAGAACCCAGCTCCAGCGGGAGAGGTGGAAGGTCGAATAAACCCACGCTGGAGGTTCTCCTGTATGTACTCAGATGTAGCTTGAGTCTCAGGTAACGAGAGTGGATAGACCCGGCCCCTGGGGGGAGTCTTGCCAGGTAGAAGGTCGATCGGACAATCCCAAGAACGATGAGGAGGAAGACGTTCAGACTGAGCTTTATCAAACACATCAGTAAATGAAGCATATTGAGGAGGGAGTCCCGGTGAGGTAGATGAGATGAAAGATTGCTGTACTTTGAGAGGAATAACTTGGGAAAGGCAACGATGGTGACATTCAGGCCCCCAAGACGTGACTTGAGGGGTGCGCCAGTCAATCTGGGGAGAGTGACACTGAAGCCATGGAAGGCCTAAGACAATCGGACTTGTCGTAACAGGAAGGATTAAAAACGATATTTCTTCATGATGCAGGGCACCAATCTGAAGTGTTACTGGAGACGTACTCTGGGTGATGAGACCGTTGATGAGACGTGATCCATCTATAGCCGTCACAGTAATGGGTGTTTTTAAGGTGATCACTGGTAGAGACCATTGATTTACTAATGATTTGGAAATAAAATTTCCTGCTGCTCCGGAATCAATCAATGCCTGTGACTCAAAGGTTTTGGTAGCAAAGGAAATCGTAACATCAAAAGCGCAGACTTTAGATTTCATGGAAGATGGAGAGGACTCCAGGGACCCTAACTTCACCTCTCCAGAACTAGTTAGGGCCTGGCATTTCCCGATCTCTTAGGGCAAGAGCTGAGAATATGAGTGGAATCAGCACAATAGATACAGAGTCTATTCTTTACTCTTCGTTTTCTCTCCTCGGAAGATAATTTGGAACGTCCTATCTCCATGGGAATCACAGAGGGTGAAACTGGACGAAATTGAGGGTTAGAACGAAGAGATGCTTTAGCAGAAGTTGTTTTCTCAGCCTCTCTTTCACGAAATCTCATATCAACACGATGGCATAGAGAGATCAAATCTTCAAGTGACGAAGGAAGCTCTTGTGTAGTCAGTGCATCTTTAATTTTATCGGAGAGCCCCTGCCAGAAGGCGGCAACTAGGGCTTCAGTGTTCCACTGAAGTTCAGAGGCTAAGATCCTAAATTGAATGACGTACTGGCCTACTGTATGAGATCCTTGTCGCAGACGGAGGATGCTGGAAGCAGCGGAGGTCACACGACCTGGTTCATCGAACACACTTCGGAATGTAGAAATGAATTTGGCACTATCTTGTAATATTGGATCGTTTCTTTCCCACAGAGGGGAGGCCCAAGCCAGGGCTTGTCCTGAAAACAAAGAGATAAGATAGGCCACTTTGGAACGATGGGTAGAAAAATTTTGAGGTTGGAGCTCAAAATGGACTGAACATTGGTTAAGGAAACCCCTACAAGTTTTGGGGTCTCCATCGTACTTTGACGGAGTAGGCAGGTGAAGCGTGGAAGCTGTAGACACCTGGGATGGCACTGGGGAAACGGAGGAAAGCACAGGAGCCTCAGTAGTAGCTGTCACAGTCTGTCCAGATGTTCCTTGGGAGGTTAATGACTGATAACACTGAAGTAACAGCTGTTGGCGGGCATCCTGTTGTTCCACACGGCTGACCAGATGCTGCAGCATCTCTTTGGCGGTAGGTTCCGTATCTGGGTCTGTCATGGCCTGATCTTACTGTCACGGGCACTAGGAGTCTTTACCCAGGGATCACCAGGTGGTAGGCTTACCAGAGCAATGTAGATG
This sequence comes from Mixophyes fleayi, assembly GCF_038048845.1. NCBI lineage: Eukaryota > Metazoa > Chordata > Amphibia > Anura > Limnodynastidae > Mixophyes > Mixophyes fleayi. The sequence goes on along the minus strand of NC_134407.1, from coordinate 206,091,378 downwards.
GTAATAGGGTACTCTGGTAGCAGGGTGATCACGGAACAGGCAATGGTAGATGATGAGATGCTCAGGAAAGTCTATGACTAGCAGCACTGGTAATATGGAGGTAATAATACACGAGGAACTGTATGGACAAGGGCATGTGAAGGTAGTCAGTGGTCTGCGATAGCAAGTTGTAACACTGCTATAGTGAGGAGGAATGTCCAACAGAAACGAGGAGGTGATGAGAGTCAGCGGTCTGCGGATAGCAAGTGGTACCGCTGTCTGAGTGAAGGAATGGAATCCAAGTGGAGGTATCCGGGTAGTCAGTGGTCTGCGATAGCAAGTTGTACCACTGCTATGTGAGAGGATACTGGAACAGGTGATACAGGAAACAGGGATCAGTGGTCTGCCTTCAGCAAGTTGTACCACTGAATATATATGTGAGGAGGTGTACGGGGAGAGACTGCAACACAGGATGTACACGGGCACCTTAAACACGATCCACAGTAATATGCACAATATATATAAATGACTGAACAGGTCTGCAAATATAGAAAGTCTCTTGAAGTAGTCCAGCACAAGATAACACAGTCAATGATGGCAATAGACTCAGCGGATAGCAGACTCCAGCGGAGAACCAACACAGTCCAGCAAGATATGCAATACACCAGCACAGTCAATGAGAAGTATGCATACCGTGGTTCAGAAGCAGGCAGTCAGATAGGAGTGCAGCGATACCTGAGCGGCAGGAGGCCGGCAGGATGAGAAGTCCCTGGATGGATGAGGCAGGGGTCTAGTAGGTGCAGCGCACAGGTAAGTAGACCAACAGGGACACGAATCCACAGGAATCAGTAGAACGTGGAATTGGACTCATGGAGGACCCAGGAGAATGGAGATGATCTAGCAGAGGAGTAGCTGATGAGATACGAATCCAATGCTGACAGGAGGGTAGAGACCAGCGGGACACAGGAAGGCGTGGAGAGCGGATCAGCAGTAGATGGACGATAGCGCTGACAGCAGCAGCAGGACTCTGCGGACACACGGAGGTAACCAGTAGCAACCAACAGGTGCCAATAGCGATGGAACACGGGAGAGCAGAGTAGACCAGGAGCTGTTGATCACGGAGAGTAGCGGATGGCAATAATAGCAGCAGTCTCGAGGAAACACGGGAGAGATGAGATGAGGCTGCCGTGCACAGGGGCAGCGGATAGGAATCAGCTAACAGTCACGATGATGAACACAGGCGAGTTGCAAGCTGGAGACTGTAGTGCACGGAGGCAGCGGATAGGAATCAGCTCACCGACTTGATGATGAACACAGGCGAGTTGCAAGCTGGAGACTGTAGTGCACGGAGGCAGCGGATAGGAATCAGCTCACAGACTTGATGATGAACACAGGCGAGTTGCAAGCTGGAGACTGTAGTGCACGGAGGCAGCGGATAGGAATCAGCTCACAGACTTGATGATGAACAGGTGAGTGGATGTGGAGTGAAGGCTGTAGTGCACGGAGGCAGCGGATAGGAATCAGCAAACAGTCACAATGGAATATGATAGCGTTGAAGTGGTATAGAAGACTGTAGTGCACGGAGGCAGCGGATAGGAATCAGCTAACAGTCACGATGATACAGTTGATGGTAGAAGTGGTATGGGAACCACAGTAGTAGAAGTGGATTGGAAACCACAGGAATCAGCAGCGCTGAATACACGAGGAGACACAGGAACACCTTCAGAGACTCATGGGGAATGAGACTCCAAGATCAGGCAACGTGGTGTTGACCACAGGTGCTTAATATAGGGAGTGTTGCCTGATCTGCCAATTGAGTTAAAGGGACATACACTGAAGTATAGGAAAGGGCTGCGCATGCGCAGACCCTCAGGATGGAGGACGGCCACGGTTCCTAAATGTCCGGGAAGAAGCACTCACAGTCCGGTGAGTGACAGCAAGCCATCATTAGGCTGAAAAATCAAAACAAATCCATCAGAGAGATAGCAAAAACATTAGGTGTGGCCAAATCAACTGTTTGGAACATTCTTAAAAAGAAAGAACTCACCGGAGAGCTCAGCAACACCAAAAGACCCGGAAGACCACGGAAAACAACTGCGGTGGATGACAAAAGAATTTCTTCCCTGGTAAAGAAAAACCCCTTCACAACAGTTGGCCAAATCAAGAACACTCTCCAGGAGGTAGGTGTATATGTGTCAAAGTCAACAATCAAGAGAAGACTTCACAAGAGTGAATATAGAGGGTTCACCACAAGATGTAAACCATTTGTGAGCCACAAAAACAGGAAGACCAGATTAGAGTTTGCCAAACAACATCTAGAAAAGCAATTACAGTTCTGGAACAACATCCTATGGACAGATGAGACAAAGATCAACTTATACCAGAGTGATGGGAAGAGAAGAGTATGGAGAAGGAAAGGAACTGCTCATGATCCAAAACATACCACCTCATCAGTGAAGCATGGTGGTGGTAGTGTCATGGCGTGGGCGTGTATGGCTGCCAATGGAACTGGTTCCCTTGTATTTATTGAAGATTTGATTGCTGACAAAAGCAGCAGGATGAATTCTGAAGTGTTTCGATCAATATTATCTGCTCATATTCAGTCAAATGCTTCAGAACTCATTGGACGGCGCTTCACAGTGCAGATGGACAATGACCCGAAGCATACTGCAAAAGCAACCAAAGAGTTTTTTAAGGCTAACAAGTGGAATGTTATGCAATGGCCCAGTCAATCACCTGACCTGAATCCGATTGAGCATGCATTTCACTTGATGAAGACAAAACTGAAGGGAAAATGCCCCAAGAACAAGCAGGAACTGAAGACATTTGCAGTAGAGGCCTGGCAGAGCATCGCCAGGGATGAAACCCAGCGTCTGGTGATGTCTATGCGTTCCAGACTTCAGGCTGTAATTGACTGCAAAGGATTTGCAACAAAGTATTAAAAAGTGAAAGTTTGATGTAGGATTGTTTAGTTTGTCCCATTACTTTTGGTCCCTTAAAAAGTGGGAGGCACATATAGAAACCGTTGTAATTCCTACACTGGTCACCTGATTTGGATGTAAATTCCCCCAAATTAAAGCTGAAAGTCTGCAGTTAAAGCACATCTTGTTTGTTTCATTTCAAATCCGTTGTGGTGGTGTATAGAGCCCAAAATATGAGAATTGTGTCGATGTCCCAATATTTATGGACCTGACTGTATATGCATTGGACCCATACCTTGGATTTCTATTCAATTTAGGATTAATAGTATTATGATTGGCATATTGTAATGCTTTGGGACTTTTTCTTCTGGTACTTATCAATTGACTAACCAAGATAGTCTTAGGAAGTGTTGGAGACTTCACATTGTAAGAACCTGTAAGGGATGTTTCAGCAGTGACATCTGTATAGAGAATAGCTTTAGGATACATATTTCTGATAGATGTCGATTGTTTGATACAGAGACTTCAAAGTGAGTCTTTCATTATTTCATACTGTGACAACCCTGTTAGTAGCATATCTCATACTTGCCAACTCTCCCGGAAAGTCCGGGAGACTCCCGAAATTCGGGTCAGTCTCCCGGGCTCCCGGGGGAGCTGGCATTTCTCCTGGATCCAAGATTTCACCGAGAATCACGCCATTTTGGAGGGAGGGGGCGAGGCGAGGCCAATCGCGTCATTTTGGCCCTGCCCCCCGCGACGTACAGTACGTTTTTGCGCGGGAAGGGGGGGGGGCAAAATGACGCGATTGGCCATGCCCCGCCCTCTCCCGCCCTCCAGTCACGCCCCCAACTCCCGGAAGCAAGTTTCCGGGAGTTGGCAAGTATGGCATATCTATGATCATGCAATAATGTGTATAATTTATTGATGGAACATGTTAATCTTAAAAGTTCCGGCTGGAACATTTATTGTACATTCATGTGAATATGTGAATGTATAAACAGCGGAACCATTTGATTTAAAAGTACACATCATTGTTATTTGAAATAACCACTGGAGCGCCGGGAAAATATATTTATTTAATTTAGGCTTGGGTGGTAGGGATACCACCACTTCCCAAAGGCAGATCCACTAGATCACATAACACCATTAATAATTAAGGGACGGCGCTGGGATTTACGTGCAAGAACATTGAAACAACAGCACCCACCTTTAATAATTATGTCTCCATTAAATGAATAGCATTTCATTTAATAAATAGTTATCTATCCCCCCTAACCAGCCCTGATATTAAATTGATAGCATAGACCTATTTCCCCACCCAACATGAAATTAACAACATTATCATTTAATAAAGAGGTTTCCTTTTCCCCAACCAGGGGGGGGGGGGGAGTGAATAATAGGTCGCAATAAAAAGAGATAACTTGATTATTTGGTGAAGACAAAAATACTTTTCCACAAAAATAATGCAAACACAATGCAAGTATTTTTATTTGTGACAAATGATTTTCATAGTGACACACAGACATTGTGAATCTATAAGATAAGTTACAACAATAATTGTGCTCCGATTTATGTGGTCTTAAAGCAGTGTCTCTCAGCCTTTTCCAGCTGAGGCCCAAGTGTGTTGCTGTGAAAATATGAGACAATTTAGAATATGCAGTGTCCAGAAATTGTTTCATAAAAGGAAAGAATTCATTAATACACCGAGTATTCTGCCATCATGTAATGTAGATAGCTGTGCCTTGAGCAACAAGAAACAGAAAATGATATACATTTAAAACACAATTGACATACGTGGTATAACTCACAGCTAGTGCACATTACATATTAATATTGTAGGCAAAGCCATGATGTTACAATAAAACATGTTCACGTCAGTTAAAATATCTATGATAAATGTTATATCACATACACTAACGAGCCTTGGCAGAATACTGTAATGTCTGATTCTGTGGGAATCAGCTCTAAACTTCAGTTTAATCTTTGTCTTAGATACATGTCACATCATTCTATAGTATATACAGTATCTATGCCTTATGTCTATCTCTTTAATATATATGTAAATAAATATATATATATATATATATATATATATATATATATCTATATCTATATCTACTATATAAATGCCTAGTGGCGTGTGTGAAAAAACAAAACAAGCTGCAGCGGCACCTGCTGGGCAGAGTTATACACTGACCTATATATTTCTTGAAGGAGAAGTGACAGTTGGGAGTGGTTGGTGGTTGCCGGGGGTGACAGTGGGGAGTTTTTAACACCTTAAGTAGCTTGATGAAGGATGTGGCGATGAAGATGAAGGATGAGGTGATGGAGAAAAATGATGAGTTGGTGACATGTGGACAAAACCACGTTAAAAAAGGGCGCTTGCGTCGGGACGTAATGCTCTTCCCCTGAGGAGGCCTGGGCTATGGCCCAAATGCATGACAAGAACCTTTTTAACACCTTAAGAAGCTTGATTTGACTAGAATGCATGAGTATCATGCACGGGTTAACTTGTATCTATATATATATATATACACACACACAAGCACACACATATTTGACATCTAGATAAACATGGTTCAAGGTTCTGTATCTTAGCATTTTATCTCGGAGAGGCTTTTATGAGCTTTATAGTTCTATTCACAGTAAACAGTTTATTTAGAGGGATAGAGTAGGCAAACACATTTTTACATTTCAAATGCAGGCACCTTGTCTACAAATCTTAAAAACTTTTGCTTAAAAAATATTTTTTAGTAGAATAATTAAGACAATATGGCTTAAAAGGACTGAATTTATTCTGTCAGTTAATATAATATGATGCTAATTCTATACACTTTCTACACTGCTTCAATGTTTGACAATAATTTCCTGCATTTTTAACATACTTCACTATTATAAAATGACCCTAACCTGAAACTTTAGACTAGTTTTATAAATAAAGAGTAAGTCATAAATCACCAACTTTCCATAATTTTCTTTACTCTATTTATTTATAGAACAGTCTCCACTATGATGCTATTAATCACTAGTGGAGATATGTCACTTGCTGACTCTTACCCACGCCTTACTCCCCCACACGTAGAACGCAGCATGAAGGGGCTCAGTGAAGGTGGCAGTGAAGGTGTGTAAGTGTCTGATTGGGTCACACAGCTGATAAAATGACAACTGCCCGGCCTCGTAGTCCAGACAAATTCTGAATTTCTGACAGGAAACGTTATGAGGTAACTGGACTTCTTTATACTTATGTCTCGCTGTGAGCTCATAATAAAACTTTTTCAAACACCAGGACTTGTTATTGTCTCCTATGGCAGATTGGGGGCCTTCTCTATAAACACTGGGGTAAGTCATTCCTACCTTCCAGCCCCCTGATCTACTCGTCAGAATTTCCCAGTTATGTCGTCCAGAGGAGAAACTCCTGGTACTTAAAACCTGATAACTCTCAAATCTCTCTGGTGTTTCTGGACGATTCTGGACTATTTGTGATAAGGACACACATTTCATGTCCTCTGATATATCTACATTATTTGCAGCCGTGTTTACATCCAATAGTAGGTCTAAAGCGTCCTGCTTATGGTACACTCCTTTTACAGCAGCTATAATATCAAATAAGCCTCTGTGTATTGTCTCTGAAATGCAAACCTCATCCAGATTAGTGACATCGTGGAGCTTTATATCACCGCCTATCTCTGTGTCCTCATTATCTTTCTCCTCAGTAACACAGAACCCTTCTCTGTCTGATTCCTGTTCTTGTAAGACAGTCACTGGATCAGTCACGTTACACATCTCCTCAATGTGATAAATCTTCCTGGACAACTCGTCCTTCTTTACTGCCAGCTCCTGGATCAGATCAGAGAGTGGAAGTAAAAGTTGATCTTCCTGCTTGGAGATCTCACTCTGGACTCTCTTCTCTAGGTCTTCCAGTTGTCTCCTGATGTCTCTAAACAGGGCAGTTACCCTCTCTCTCTCACCAGCTGCTTTTTGTTGTACTTCACTCCTGCGCTCCTGCAGATCCTGGACTCTTTTCTCAGTCTGATCTCTCTTTGAACTCAGTTTCTGAAGAACGTTTTTCAGTTTAGTTTTCTTTTTCTCATATGCTTCATTCAGCTGGGCCACCTGATGTCCTCTGTGTTGTCCAGCCAGACAGCAAGTTATACAGATCTGGGTATCATCATCCATGCAATAATACTGAAGTAACTTATTGTGCACAGAACATTTTCTGAACTTAAAGGTAATAGTATGTTCATATAAGACATGTTTTTCTGACTTGCTGTGTGCCCTCACGTGATCAGAACACAGAGAAGCTTCACACATCAGACAGGATTTAACAGCAGGTACAGGAGAGTGAATACAATAAGTGCAGAATATCCCAGTATCCTCCTGCTCTGGCTCAGTAGACAGATATCGCTCTGCTATGTTACAGAGAGTTATGTTTCGGCATAGTGCAGGACGCTCGTAAAACTGTACTCTGCAGTCAGGACAGGTATAAGCTCCAGACCTCTCCTGTGTGTCCAGCACTCCATCAACACAGACCCGGCAGAAGTTGTGTCCACATCTCAGTGTTACAGGATCTTTGTAAATGCTCAGACAGATGGAGCAGCTCAGCTCCCATCTCAGATCAGCAGCAGCCATCGCTCACTAGGACAGTAGGAGAGAGAAACGAAACTGAAATAGTTTTCCTTATTCCAGAAGAGGTGTGTTCCAAACTGTTAACTTTATAACTCATGGTTAACTCTGTGTGTTCTGGTCTACAGCAGCTGATAGGTATAAAATAATTTCCAAACAGTACTGGTCAAGTTTACAGGGTCTTGCCATTCTCACAGGGGAGTATTGCCCATAGGATTTACCAGGAGTTTTCCTTGCCTACATGATATTATTGAGCTGCATTTGGCCTTTTTATTGACTTTTCCCCCTAGTTATATATTTTTACCCTAGATGGGATGGGCAGGGCAAGGAACACATGGCCTTGGTCTATCACGGCCAACTTTGGTCATTAGGGGCTGACACTTGCGTCGGTGTCCTTTCTGGTGACTGGGCCCTCTCCAGGTACCAGCATTTTACAGTATGTGCCACATGCATTAGCTCTCTGCCCTGACTGACATGGGGCTGATCTGTTCCACCCCTATTATCTCTTCAACATCCTTGCACGTGGGTTCAAATCCCCCCTGGTTCTTAATCTCTCTGCTATAAGACCACTGACGCCCCATGGAACCTGCCCAGAGAGGAAGGTAGACAGAGTATAACTAAGTGGCTGACTCTTATGAGGTAAGTGGAGTGACTGTAAGTGGAGGGAAAGAGTGAGTGGGCAGAATGAAGATATAGTGGATTGACAAGAATGAGGATATAGGGAGCTGATGGGACAAGGGGATATAGGAAAGTAATAAGGCATATCATCATCTATTTATTTATATAGCACCACTAATTCCGCAGCGCTGTACAGAGAACTCATTAAGAAGAAAAAAGAAGTGTAAAACTAGGTCTTCACATGGTCCAATCCTTATGATTGTTATATGTGGGGCATAACCTTCTTCATAAGGCCTGAGCACTTATTGAATTAGCTGTCCCTGTACCATTGTCACGACCTGCATTCTGCAGCGACTTTGTTGGATCTGTTGTGTATATTATATCCTCGCTTGTAGTACCACTGCCCACCAAAGGGGCCACTGTGCTACTTGGACTATTTTTCCCTGACTCATTATCATTGGGAGTTGTTTCACCTGCTTCTGGCCTATATAAACCTGCATGCGCCAAAAAGCCTTTGCCAGATCATCAGGTCACTCTAGTTGAGCATTTTCAAGTGCTCTGTTCCTGTCAGCATTTCCAAGTGCTCTGTTCCTGTCAGCATTTCCAAGTGCTCTGTTCCTGTCAGCATTAGCAAGTGCTCTGTTCCTGTCAGCATTAGCAAGTGCTCTGTTTCTGTCAGCATTACCAAGTGCTCTGTTTCTGTCAGCATTACCAAGTGCTCTGTTTCTGTCAGCATTACCAAGTGCTCTGTTTCTGTCAGCATTACCAAGTGCTCTGTTTCTGTCAGCATTACCAAGTTCTCTGTTCCTGTCAGCATTACCAAGTTCTCTGTTCCTGTCAGCATCTCCAAGTGCTCTGTTCCTGTCAGCATTTCCAAGTGCTCTGTTTCCTGTCAGCATTTCCAAGTGCTCTGTTTCCTGTCAGCATTTCCAAGTGCTCTGTTTCCTGTCAGCATTTCCAAGTGCTCTGTTTCCTGTCAGCATTACCAAGTGCTCTGTTTCTGTCAGCATTACCAAGTGCTCTGTTTCTGTCAGCATTACCAAGTGCTCTGTTTCTGTCAGCATTACCAAGTGCTCTGTTCCTGTCAGCATAACCAAGTGCTGTGAGTTCAGGTCTGTCATCAGTACTGGACTTCCTTTGTGTGACTTACCTGTGGTTGCTGTACATTGCTCTTCCAAGATCTGCTATAGTTTCTCTCAGGTACCTCCGCTGGAACTCTCTTATTACCCGTTCTCTGCAGCTGCATTCTGTGTTCCCTCTTCGGCTTCACTGCCTGGACTTCAGCGCTTCACGATTGAAACTCCAGCCTCATTAGGAACTCTACACCTGCTGCGCTGAATTGCCATCTAACGGATCAGTTAAGTCTTTCATTATTATTGTTTCTACTGAACTATCGCTGTATCACTAACCACCTGCAGTGGCTCTGAGTCACCATTTAAAGGATGAGCTAAAGCCTTCAACATTGTTGTTCCTATTGAACTGTCACTGTATCAGTAATTCATCTGTTGTTGTCCTGAGTTACCATCTAATGGATCAGCTAAGTCTTCAACATTGTTGTTCCAATTGAACTGTCGATGTGCCAGTAATTCATCTGCTGTTGCCCTGAGTTACCATCTAATGGATCAGCTAAGTCTTCAACATTGTTGTTCCTATTGAACTGTCGCTGTGCCAGTAATTCATCTGCTGTTGCCCTGAGTTACCATCTAATGGATCAGCTAAGTCTTCAAAATTGTTGTTCCAATTGAACTGTCGCTGTGCCAGTAATTCATCTGCTGTTGCTCTGAGTTACCATATAACGGATCAGCTAGTTCTTCATCTACTGAACTGCCGCTGTACCAGTGTTATCTGTGTTTTCTTAATAAACCACTTCTATCACTTAACCTCTCCGTGGTCTTACCTTTGGGGATCCGGACGGTGATCCTGACAACCATCTTTTACCTAATCCGGGGTCCTTTCGTTACATATTGTGTTTAGTATTTTGTTGAATCTTTGAATTCCAGCCATCTGCTCCAAATTGCTCAAACATCTTCAAATTGCCTACACTCACCTCACATGTTTCCTCTCTGCAAACAACCTATTGGATCCTCCCCAATCAGGCTTTCACTGTCAACACTCCACAGAGACTACGCTCACCAAGGTTGTCAATTATCTGATAACAGCTAAAACTAAAGGTGATTACACTCCTAATTCTCCTGGATCTCTCTGCTGCATTTGACACTATTGACCACTCTCATACAGACGCTACAATCCCTACGTCTTCAAGACACTGTCCTATCCTGGTTCTCATCCTACCTATCTAACTGCTCTTTCAGTGTTAATTTCCACTCCGCTTCCTTTATCAGTTGGAGTAGCACAAGGCTCAGTCTTAGGTCCTCTGTGTTAATGGAACCAGACTTTGTCACCTATAAAGATCCCTTCTGATTTGGTCAGCGCTGGAGAATTGATCAGTCACACAGGAGTCTGTCAAACCAACTCTGTTTATTGAGGCTTTACACAAAGAATATTGCATGCACAACTTATCTTTATGCTTACGTTGTGTAATAGTTAGCACATTTCTTGTAATGATTAATGCACTCAAGAATGCATTGAATGTTCCTATGCATATGATAAAGAGGAATTGAGGAATGGATGTTAGTAAGACCTGTGTTGTCACATTTCTTTTTTGTTTACTATGTACTTGAAACATCTCTGCAAATATTCTGCTCATGACCACCCATCTTATCTTGCCTTGTAGCCTGTAGTATGGACACCCTGTTATCTCTGTCTTACAGTTCTCATGGAGAAGAACTTGCCATTCTAATCACAATTACTGCAACTGTGCACTTCTGCTTGTAAGCTATTCTAACTAATTTCATTCTGATACCAAATATTTCTATACAAGTTACATTACTTAAAGGCCTCATTAATTATTTCACATTTGCTATTCTCTATCTACACTACTTCTCTTGGAAAATTAATAAGCTCTTTTGGATTTTAGTATCGTCTCTATGCGGCTGATACACAAATTTATCTATCCTCTTATCCTATCCTGATCTCTCACCTTCTGTGTTGTCTCATATTACTGACTGTCTTTCTGCCAGTTCATCTTGGATGTCTTCTCGCCAACTCAAACTCAGTCTTTCAAAAGCAGAATTAATAATATTCCCACAATAGAAGCATCCTGCCTGACATTTCTATTTCTGTTGACAACATGACCATAAATCCCACCCCGAAGATCGCTGCCTAGGTGTAATCCTTCTTTCGCAACTATTCTTTGTTCCACACATGAACTCTATATTTAGATCATGCTCCATACAGCTAAAAAAACATTTCCAGAATACGTACATATCTCACACAAGACACTACAAAAACTTTAATTCATGCTCTCATCTCCCACATAGACTATTGTAATTCCCTCCTTACGGGTTGTCAGGCGCCATCCTCTAGTGTTCTTCTGTGGAACAGGGACTGTCATCTGGCAGTTTCGGCGTCCTATCGCTAGGCAACAGGTGTGTAGCGTCCTCGGTCGTCCGTGCGACATCGGTGGTAATGTACCCCGTTGCTAGGCAAAGGGACACTCTTGGGCGTTGACGGTCAGCATGTCTGACCGCCCACTTCCTCCAGCCTCTATTTAAACTCTGCTCTGGCACCATTAGGGTGCCAGAGTATCAGGTTCCCTGTCTCCAGCATTATTTGTATGTCCCTGCTCCTGTTTGGTTTGACCTGGCTTCCTTTGACTACTTTTCTCGATTGTGCTAGTTTTTGCCTTCTGTTGTGACCCCGGCTTGTCAATCATTCTCCTGGATTGCGCTATTTGCCTTATTGTTGTGACCTCGGCCTGTCTGACTTCTCTGTGAATATGCCTTCGGTTCCATCTCCTCCTGATTGGTTTAACCCGGACCGTCCTGACTGTTCAATATATCGCTACACTGGTAACTGTCTTGGAGGATCGTGACCTGCGTACTTTTTGCAGCTAAGCCCAAACCTCCTTGCGGGGCTCCCTGTTGAACACCAGGGGTACGTTAGACTCCGCACATCCTAGTTCAGTGGCGTAAATACCAGTTAGTGGTTTTCAGTACATCCTGAGTCTACAGAGCCTTCTGAGCTTGACACTGGTCTTCCCAAAATTAGACTCGAGCCCCTACAATCTATTTTGCACGCAGCGGCTAGATTGAGTTTCCTTGCAAATCATTTTTTGTCTGCTGAGTCACTCTGTCAGTCTCTACATTGGTTTCCCGTTTTTCAACGAATCCAATATAAAATTCTTCTACTAACATACAAGGCCATCAACAAAACGGCACCAACATACATCTCCTCACTTGTCTCAAAATATCTCCTAACTCGACACCTCCGTTCTGCACAAGATCTGCGTCTCTCTTACACTCTCATCACTTCCTCCCATTCTCAGTTACAGGACTTTTTTTTGGGCTGCACCCACTTTTTGGAATGCACTCTCTCACTCCACAAGACTTTCCTCTAGTCTGCAAACCTTCAACCGTTCTCTGAAAACCCACCTCTTCAGACAAGCTTATAATATTCCTTTACCGCCCTCTTAATTTCACTAGGTTACACTATTGCCACCTTCTACACAGTTAACACAAGACAACAAACCTCTGACCAACAAAGTTGTGTGACTGAGCATACAGCCCACTAAATACTTTGTAACCTTTGCATTCTAGCTGGACAAATATTCAATACAATGTAGCAATTACCCTTGTTATTAAACTATTGTCCCATATATTGTAAGCTTCCAAACAGGGCCCTCTTATCTCACTGTATGTATGTATTACCCAGTCGTGTTTTATTACTGTTTGTTCCCAATTGTAAAGCGCTACAGAATCTGCTGGCGCTGTATAAATAAACGATGATGATGAGGTTTATAGTGAGCTCCGGGCCAAAAGTAACCAGAATGGTGAAAGATAAAGCTGTTACTGAAACTGTCTGCCATCCCACCTCTGCAATTCACTGTCCAGTTGGTTAAGTAGCCTTTCTACTAAAAGCCTGGGGAGCCCCTTCATCCCTATCACAATTGTGACAAGACCTTGAGAATGACCTTCAAGAGCACCAGTCCTTCCTGCTTCCAGAAGCCTTCAGTATGTGCCGCTTGCATCTTCATTTACCTACTACAAAACTACTTGGCCTCTCGATGACCCAGAATGCAATCCATCTGACGCCTCAGACCTTCAACAGTCCAGTGACAATTATTGTGACTTTTCCACTCTTTGTAGCCCACTGGAAAAGCCACCTCCCAGCCTGCCTTCATTACCTGTTGAGCCAGCAGTTGACCCTGCCAATTCAGTATGTGGTCCACCAAACCTCCTAGCCTCCTGCTGCTTGGTCGCCGCATCTACAACCTTTACAACATATTAAAAATTCATCTAGTGGTGTATATTGTGACCACCCCAGTAGATGGGCAGTTCTGGGCCCATAGAAGAGCCATGGACAGGTTTACAACGATAGACACAGAAATTTAGTCCACAGTCTCTGCCTATATTGTTGCAGAAGCTTAGCGGAGAGGATCCACTATTCTTGTGACATTTACAGCTGAATTGTATCCATCGAACGGAGGAACATCTCTACAGGGGGTCTTATACCACTAGCCACGAGGTCGGACTATCAGTGTGGTGTCTGTGGAAATACCAATTGGTCTATCATCCCCGAGGGATTTCCCACAGCTGCATGCTAGTTCCAGCCTCTTCAATCAGCGGCCGACTTCTTTCATTTTCACGCTGTCAGTTCACGGCTTCATCCATCTCAACACTGGACCCCTTGAGGGAAACCTTATAGCCGTTTGTTAGTATTAACTTCAACATTCAGCGTGTATTATATTTGTTCTCACGTCCTCTACCAGCTTGCCTCAAACCTTATTGGCACTATCGTTTTATATGAGGAGTTAACCATTAGCCGATATATCGGTAAACACTTCCTGATCCCTCAATACCAATCAGGATTTATTCACTGCAATTTGGATCTTCTGCCTCTTTTTATTACAACAATCTGTGAGTAGCCTGCTACATGTGAGCACAGCACTTATATCATTTATCTGCAGACTTTTTGCTCAGCAATTTTTCAATCCTCTTTTTTATTATTGAGATTCATATTGTGTACACTCATATATTTTATTTGTCTAATCATTGACTAATACGGGACATATATATTTTTTATTATTTTTTTGTTTTTATGGTGCATCATTTATATTTAATATATTATGTACTCCGGAGTTTGATGTGTTTATATTGTTTATTTAATAATGAATGTGGTTTTAATTAACTTTTTTTCTATGAGAATGCGACATAGTATAATTATTTATATGCTTTAATACTTTTTCTAGCGCAGACACATTTTTTTTTTTTACTCCAAACCCTGCCCACAAAGTAAGGCTTTGAAACGCTTGAATATTAATTAACAAGCAACCACAAGCAAAACAGAAATGAATAGTTCTTATCTTTCAAACAGGACCTCAACATGCCAGTATCAAGTCAAGCAGAAACTAAGCTTAAGATACCAGTAGCAAGCTACAGGATTGGTAAAAGAAAATGCCACTCATTGACAACTGTCCCAATTCTGGTGGCACAGCCCTGAAAAAACTGTCCTATTTAGACAACATTTGTAGGGTTATTCATGAGGTTTGTACCACTTCACACTAATCTGCTCTTGAAGGGGAGCCATGTGTACCTAACTGGTCCCCGCAACATTGCTGATGTGTTTGGAGGGAGGCATATCACTGCCTAAAGGAATAACCATGCCACTTGCATATTGGCTATGCCCATAACATTATTGTGGCTGACACACACTTTGTTCCACCTCTTGATGATTTCACCATGCCCACTAACAATATATCTCCACCTACAGCATGAGGCCACTTTCAAAACAATTTCCTGGGCCACTTTAAGTCCCCAATCAGCCTCCGCATTCTCACAGATTTTAACTACATTAAATCTTACTGTGATTCCTGCAAGTCCATAAATGCAAAACCTTCTCTACTTGCAACACCAGTCATGTGAGATTAAGGGGTAAATTTATCAACCTGCGGGAATGAAAAAGTGCAGATGTTGCCTATAGCAACCTATCAGATTCTAGTTATCTTTTATTGTTTACATGGAAATGACAGCTAGAATCTGATTGGTTGCTATCGGCAACATCTCCACTTTTTCAAACCCACAACTTGATAAATTTACCTCTAAGAGTTTATTAATCGTACAAATTGTTTTTTGTTTTGTTTTTTTCAAAATTGTATTGATCTTCAGACATGCACATAATAAAAAAAAAAAAATGTATATGATCATAAGAGACATACATGTATTCAAAATTTGAGACCAACAACAGAAGAGGCAATGTGAATCAATTTCTCATACTTCAACTGGTATAGGAAGTCTCTATTTGTAGGAGACAGCAACAGGCATGGACAGATGGCCGGATTAAGGGGGGGGCACGTGCCCCGGGCCCCCCTCTCTCCGGGGGTTCCCCGCCGCCCGCATCACCTCACCTCTCAGTTGCTGTCAGATCTCTAAATCTTTCCAGTAGTACATCTGCTGTACTGTCAAAAATGTCCGAATTGGAGCTTCTGCGCATGATGCCCAGGAGGAGCTGCTGCACAAGAAAGTGAGCAGGTGTGTCGTCATTTCCACTGGGCACATATTTATACTGTTAAAAACAAATAAATCATATATAAATAAATATCAAGAAGACCCTTCATAGCATAGCATTTTTATTGCTTGATTAAATATGTCACCTATAGCAGTGAGAATATATATATTTCTTGCTGCTACATTTTACATATTTAATCAAGCAATCAGGTAATAATCATGCCATGAAGGGTCTTCTTAAATATGTATATGCATATGTTTATTTTTTTTATGAGCTATATCTCAATAAATATACATTGAGCATTAATATTAGACTGGAAGAGCCAATGCCAGAGTGGCAGATTATATTTCATTATTAAAGCAATCACGTAAGCCAGCCACTTATATTAAAGCTTGAATGAGACATATATATATATATATATATAAAGTGTCAAGTTAGTATAAACATGTTGTGATATCCAGTCACGCAAATAGCGCAGATGTGCTGCATAACTATAATGAACCACATTGGGAAAATATATACCCCCATTAGATGTAGGTTGCTGACGTTTAATAAAAGGAATACGGGGGTGTTTTTCTTCCAGATAAATGGAATACGGAAAAGGTAATTCAAAAGGTGTACGTCCGCAATTGTGAGAAATAGAGGTAATGTTTGTAACGGATATAACAATTTTGGGAAGGACACCATCTTCAGCATGTTCGCCCTACCTAAATATGAGACTTTAAGATGTTCCCACCCCTTTATCTCCATCCGTATATTATCGATGTCTCGACCTATATTGAGTTTATATAATGTGGCTAAGTTGCAAGTAAGTAAAACCACCAAATAAAATATGAATTTCGATTCCCATTGTAAAGAAATAATGGTCGCCCATCCTGGCTTGCACCTGTCAGTCCCCAGGGGTAGATTTGTCGATTTATCGAAGTTGACTCCAAAACCAGAGGCCAATCCAAATTCCTTAATTCTCCCTAACAGGCGAGTCAAAGCGGTCTCCGGGTTTGACAGATATAATAAAATATTATCTGTCAAAGTGGTAATTTTAATGCTCTCATCCCCAATTTGGATACCTTGCATAACTGGCCATTTTTGGATAACCCTCAACATTGGGTCCAATGACAAATTAATTAGTAAAGGGGAGTTCTGGTTCCCTGTGCATTTCTATAGGATCCCCCAATAACGTATTAATTAGTAGAGAAGTTGGCGGCTTATTATAAAAGTATCGTATCATAGCTATGAAGTCCCGCCCAAACCCACGCCTCTCCAAGACGCCATACATGAAAGGCCACGGGACGGTGTTAAAGGCCTTTCGAGCATCCAGACTAACCAGTACGTTGTTAATGTTCGCTGTTCCACGAGAAGCTGCCGTAGCTGAAAGTATGCCCCTGACCGAATGTCTACCATGGACAAAACCAAGCTGATGGTCCATTAATAAAGAAGGTAAAATATATTGGTAGAAGGTAAATATGCCATAATTTTTGATAAAATCTTGAAATCTAGATTCAGCAGAGTAATGGGGCAGTATGATGATGGCAATACTGGATCAGCCAATGGTTTCAGGATGAGAGTTGTATAAGCCTGTTTGAACGTGGGATACAAAGGGTGTGACCGGTGAATAGTTCGGTATAAGCCCAGTAAAATGGGTGTAACATCTAATTTCAACAATGTATAATATTCCCCCAAAAACCCATCCAGGCCTGGTGGTTTATGAAGTCTAAGAGTCGATATCACTGTAGAAACCTCTTGTGGAGTTATATCTGCATCTAAACAGTTCCTTTAAGAGTCGGAGAGAGGAGGCAATTCTGCCTCTGTTAGTAATCAATCAAGAAGAATATAATCTGGGGGAGTAGCAAAATCTAGATCTTTATAATAATCAGAGAAGACCTCTGCTATATCTTTCGATATTCGGAGTAATGGGGCGCCAGTGTTTGCCTTGATTGCCACTGTCATTCCCGCATTTGGATATCTTAGACATGTGGGCCATCAGTTTTCCAGTCTTATTTCCCCACCTGTAATATTTATTTCTAGTATAATCAAGTTTAGATTGAGCTTGGATAGAGATGAATCCGTCTAACGCTTGCTTTGCCTGTTTGTATTGGGTCAAGGATGTATCCGTTAGATCAGAGGCATACGTATCAAAGCATTCACGCAAATGTGGGGCTAAGCAGTTATACTGTGCTGCAGTTTCTTTTCACCTACTTGCTGTGTAGGCCATAATATTTCCTCTCATTACCGCCTTCCATGTTTCCCAGAATAGCACCGGATCATCTAGATGTTCAATATTATTGTCAACATAGTCTAATAGACTCATGCAACTTGCTATCAAAATTGATAGACGGATTAAGGAGAGGAAAGCCGAAAAGGAAACATTGTCCCAATGGATCAGGAAAAGAGCAGGCATGGAGGTTGGTCTAGGTCTGCAGATAATATCTTCCAAAAATACACTTCTAGTTCCTGGTGTGATTTCTTTGGGTGTACGATCCACCTCCGTCTCTGCCTCTTTGGACAGTGGTGCTGCTGTGAACTTTTTGGATGCCGAGGTTTTCAGCTCCTTAGGAATTCTTCCTGTGAGGATTGATCCGTCCGCCATTGTCCGTGGTCTGGACGGAGGCCGTTTGCAAGGTGGTAAGATCTTATTCTGAACACCCTCTCTGTAGCTCACCTTGAAATCCCTGCATACCGAATTATTATCCTTCTATGTGATCAGTTGTGTTGGGTACATTTTTCTGAGTACCACAACCCTGACAACGACAATACCTACAAAGAAACACCGATGTTAAAAAAAGATACTACATCAATATAAACAGATTTACCTACAAAGTGACGCTGCAGATTTCCGGTGGATGATGCTGACTGTGGCTAATTGATTGTGCAATTGATTTGGTTCCTGACTCCAAGCTGTCCAAAGGTAGGTTGTTTTCTCTCTCGGTATCTGAAATCCAGGCCATGGAAAATTATGTAAAGGAGAATCTCCAAAAATACTTTATCAGGCCTTCTAAATCTCCGTTAGGAGCCAGGTTTTTCATTGTGTCCAAGAAGGATGGGAGTTTACGTCCCTGCATAGATTTTCGGGGATTAAATAAGATTACCATTAAAAACACCTGCCCGCTTCCGCTTATATCAGTTCTGTTTAATCAGCTTCCGGGTGCCACAGTATTCACCAAGATCGACCTACGCGGGAAATATAACCTTGTACGCATCAGAGAGGGCGACAAATGGAAGACTGCTTTTAACACCCAGTTGGGCCATTATGAGTATCTAGTGATGCCATTGGGGCTGTGTAATGCCCCCGCGGTTTTCCAGGATCTAATCAATGATGTACTCCGTGAATTCCTGGGTCATTTCATTGTGGTATACCTGGACGATGTTCTTATCTATTCACAGTCCCTTGTACAACATCGTCTTGACGTCAAGCAAGTCCTTTTAAAACTCAGAAAACACCAACTTTTTGATGTCCAAAAAAAAAAAAGTCCAGAAGGTGTATTTCTTGGATATATATTTCTTCCGCTGGGTTTTTCATGAACCCTAGTAAGGTTCAATAACATTTGCCTGTTTGTAATGGGTCAAGGATGTATCCATTAGATTAGAGGCATACGTATCAAAGTATTCACGAAAATGTGCGGCTAAGGATTTATACTGTGCTGCAGTTTCTTTTCTCCTACTTGCCATAATATTCCCTCTCATTATTCTCTCTGATGTCTCCCAGAATAACACCGGACCGTCTAGATGTTCAATAATATTGTCAACATAGTTTAACCACTGATGCCAAAGATGTTGGCTTAAATGCAATAAATAGTAAACAATAATCTACACTATGCTTTGGGGCAGCACGGTGGCTTAGTGGTTAGCACTTCTGTCTCACAGCACTTGGGTCAATTCCCGACTATGGCCTCATCTGTGAGGAGTTTGTATGTATGTTTCCTCCGGGTGCTCCGGTTTCCCCCCACACCCATAAAAAACATACTAGTAGGTTAATTGGCTGCTGTAAAAAAATATTGACCTTAGTCTCTCTATCTCTCTCTGTCTGTATGTATGTTAGGGAATTTAGACTGTAAGCTCCAATGGGGCAGGGACTGATGTGAACCTCTTTGTCTGTTTTACCCAGATTGTTTATTAGTTTATTACGTTTGTCCCCAATTGTAAAGCGCTACGGAATATGTTGGCGCTATATAAATAAATGATGATGATGATGATGATGATGCTGAGTTCTCTGTACAGCGATGCGGAATTAGTGTCGCCATATAAATAAATAGTGATGATGATGATGGTTTTTGTAAATAAACATGCTGTAGGAGCCTGGTGATTTATAGCAAATCTAGTTGGAAGTCAGTCTGAGTCCTAATAATTAGTAATTAATTAAGCAGCCTTCTGAGGCTGATTGGCAGCACTGTGCTTCCTCTTTTCTGATTGGTCCATCAAAGTATTTAAGGCAGGGAGGGCTTATAGCCGGTTATAGCGTCCGTGTGCTACACATTTGCTGACCAGCTTTGTCCTGTTGCTGTTCTGTGAATTCTCTGCTTGACCTGATTTCCGTTGGGACCCTTGGCTTGACCCTGACCTTGTTTAAATGCTGAATGCCCCTGACCTCTGCCTGTTTTCTGGATTATCCTTGCCTGCAACCTGCACCGACCTTTGGCCTGTTCCTCGACCTTCCCTGCTAGCTACTGACCCACGACCTCTGGCTTTTTCTTGGTACCTATATTCTGGTTACCTCCTCCCTGTGCTGAAGTTACTTTGATAAGCGTTTACAACCTCTGAGCTGAAGTCCTGGGAGCATTGAATATCTCCGAACAACATCAGTTCTACGGGAAAGGATGGCTGTTAAAAGTGAAGACCTCTGTTAGCCCGGTCCTAACACTTCCAAAACGTGTTTCTGGGTCCCACTACAGGGAGACGCAGTGAAAGACACACCGGTGCATGATCAGAGATTACATTACTTCCCAAGAACACCTTAAGAACTTCTGAAACAAGGTGATCGAGTTATGAACCCCAGAGTGGAAGGTAAATGATCTATCTTTGAGGTTCAAAAGTAGCCAAGGATCTGTCAGCCCATGGGTAATCTTAAATCTAGCTATTAAATGCAATTCTCGTGGTGTGTCTCTATAGGGGTTGTTTAGCAGGAGAAGGGTCATCGACCAAATTAAAATCCCCACCCACTATAAGGTTAGGTGTTTCCTGAGAAGCTAGCAATTGCATGATATGCTGGAAGATGTCTCACTGGTGAACTCTGGGGGTGTATATGTTAAGGAGTGTATATTTGTGGTCACATATGTGAACATCTAGCAAGATATATTGACCATTTGGATCAATAGCAGTATCTGAAATCGTATAGGGTAGTCTCTTTCCCAGCAAAATAGACATTCCCCTTGATTTATTTTTATACAGGGCTGAAATACATACATCTAGCCATAAGTCCCTTAAGGTCGAGTCATCGTCTAGTTTCCAGTGCGTCTCCTGCAAGAAGATGATGTCCGGTGTAAATCTTTTCAAGTGTAAAAGGACTTTTTCCCTCTTAAGGGAGGAATTCAGTCCATTGACGTTCCAAGAGAGAACATTGAGGGATGGTGGGACAAGTGAAGTGGGTGGGCAGTACAGCTAGTGTGTGGTTTAGGCTTGTCTATAGAGGATGACTGAAATTTAGTAACAGGAACATCTGATTTGTGATTATGTAGGAATTTGTCCATCAGAGGGACGCTCAGAATGTAAATAAAGGGGGAGGCTCTACAATCAGAATAATAGTTCAAGGTGGTCACATGATAGAGAATCAGTAGTATCTTCCCTAGAGAAGCAAAACAATTACCTTGTGTGTGATCAGAGACCAGAAACAAGCAATATACAAAAATACAGAGTGTTCAAAGGTTATCTATCACATGTAGATGATCCCTGGAAATAAAAGATACTGTTAGATGTTAAGGACTACATATTACTACAGTATAACAGAAAAATCTTGTGACTTTGTTCTGCAAACGTTATTACTTTTCGGTGCACATGCAGAAAAATTAACCTTTCAAAAGTGAGCGTAGCTGGTAGAAACCAAAATCACGTAAATCAAGTAAATATTATATAACGTTAAAGTATGAAAACCGTTAACTGTGTGGTAATACAGAAGATCCACCAGGTGGCGCTAGTGCCAAAGAAAACACTACTCCCAGGAAAAAAGACACCTTTTTCAATAGAGTTTAGAGGACAGTGAAACCACGGTGGCTCCTGTGAGAAAAAAAATGATGAAAGAAATGGCATATGTAGATAGATATTCCCAGTATAGCCACGTGGTAGGCCAGGACACACTGTCTCTTATCACACTTTTTCAGTTAGAATACCAATCCAGGTATTAGTTTTGCTGATGGAGTATAGCTGATAATAAAAATTCTAGGTATATGACTCAACCTCAGGTGTATGAATGGCAATCAGTAAGAGGCGTAGCTGTAGGAGTAGGTAGTCAGCGCACAGCTCAATGGATGCCCAGCCACAGAGTCTCTCCCTGGGGTCTAACTACCAAAGCGTTCAATGTGTATTTTATGGGAGGTGGTAATCGAGATTATAGAACCGGGATTAACAAGCAAGGGGTGCCAGCAGTATCTTACGTTAAACGGCAGGTTGGTGTGAATGGTAGCGTTATAATGCTGATGTCCTTACTTTCATTAACCTCTGAACACATATTTAACTATTTTTTTAATCATTAACACACCACCTTAATGTGGCAAAATTAAAGGAATGTATTTTGAAGATATGGTGGTGGAGAAAAAGAGCAGTCAGTTCGACATCCGCCAGGCAAACAGGATGCCCCAGCATTAACCATGGGACATCCGCAGACGGGAGGGACAAGCAAAATACACCCCGGGTGCACATATCTACCTTAACAGGACATTCGACCCGGGCACTACAGCACCCGCAACCATTCTGGGCTAGCGAAATGCAATCACAAGCTGACTCACCTGGGCTGTACTCGGACTAAGACTGGTGCCCTTTACCGTAATGTGTGTCCCTACCACTGGCCGTCGTCTGCACTATGTTTTCCGGCAAACCTCATCATCCTTGATTTCCAAAAACATCGCCAGACATACCAGGACTGGATTCGTTACTATAGGACAGCCTGCATCCCCTGTAGGCACTAAGGTCATCCAACTAAGGAGGGTGGGTGGGCAATGTTCAGAAGTCAAGAAACAGCTTAACTCTCTCCCCGTTTAATTTATGGACTATGTCTGGCCTTGCCCTGTGACATCAGATGGGTGTATTCTCCTGTGCCAGACTCTGGGGAATACAGTGGACTCCATGACACAAAATGCCTCTGATATCAGGACACACACTCTCCAGCAGTATTTGAGCTTTTGAAATGAGCAGAAAGTCATAGTCAGCCACAGATGAGAGTGGATAAATGGTAGCAACACGACCATGCTAGATGCCTGCCACCCAGAAGTCAAATACAACTTGTTTTAAGCCATCCAGATCTCTTTGAGCTTTGAGAGGTGGACGCATCTGTATTCTGAACGTAGGCACGCACTTGCATTTTAAGTTGGATGCGTCTCAAAATATGGTCCGCACAAAAACGAGCATTTGAGTTAGATCTACGTCAGGCATACAAGAGTGTCTATTTAATTTGCAGTAATCCATATAGAAGTGACATATAAGTAATGAGAATAAATGGGTGCGACTTAATATAACATAGCCATGTGCTCATGAATTAAGTACTTCTGATTGGCTGAAACGTTCAATACGCTATCAGCCAATCAGAAGTGGCTAGAAAGTGCTGCTAATAGTCATCATCATTGCATATTGTTGCAAAAGATACGCCTCTGAAAAGGCATATCTGCGCACCTGTATCTACGTATGAGTAAGTATATTTGTGCACATGCACAGTAAGGAAAAAATTGACTTATGTCCAACTCTAAATAAATCCCTTTATGTGTAAACTGCTACATGACAGCAATGCTTTGCAAAGCTGTAATACGCAAATATATGTATACACTCTTGTAAATATCTGTAAACAAAGATGTAATGGTTTATAAGCAGTTATTTCTGATGTTCTCAATTTAGTGTTCATTAGGGATACTACTGTATTGTAACTGTTAGATCTAAAATCTTATCCAAGTTTGCCTGTGGTGTCAAGTATATCTGGACGCGCTTCAATCAGCTGGAGAGAATAGACACAGACCAAGTTCTGTATACAAGGAATATTCTCTGATTTATTGATATCAAGATACAAGTCTTTATAGCCTACAGAATATATGAATCCAACGTCATAAGCATACAATTGTCTATGGGATGCGCTGCTGAATAACACTCTCATGTATTCTTGAGGTGTTTACTTTCTCCCCCTTCTCAGGATAGATGTGTCAATTGTTCTTAACTCAAGGGGGTTGGAGGTTTATCTCCTGTCTGCCATGTCCAACGTCATGGGCACAGCTCCCACACCATGAACTGAAAATGAAACTACCTATTGTTCACAAATCTTGCTACATTCTTCAGGAGTTCTTTTATGTCAGCTTAACCTCCAGGCTGTGGGCTTACATCTTGTAAAACTGCATTTCAGCAGAAAAAGGAATAATCTCTTTAAGCAAATTATATTTCTATGTGAGTTACAAAAATGGCTGAACAAGAGGCTTATGAGGCCTTTACAAAAAATCATATTTAACATTTCCCAACTTTTATTCAATTTTCTGCCTTTTCTTCTCCTACCTATCCTGCCTATCTGTAGAACCACATTCTTATTGTCGATTAAGCAGGTGCTTATACACATGTATCCTGCTAGAAGGTCACATGCATAGAGTTGTTCCTCTTATGGAGTTGTCAACCCATCCCCCACTAGTAATAAGCCTGTGATCCTCCGTGTCCTAACTTGATTTATGAGGAGATGCAATTTGGCAAATGACCATGACTAGAAAAGTTGGTTTCTTAGTAGGTAGTTAATGAGTCTATAGTAGTTCTGCAGGCCTTGCATGATCTTCGTTCAGTCTTTAGTAGTTTCTTGTTGCAAACTGTGCAGTTCTTTGGTTTTGCTAGTCCGAATAATTCATGACGCTCATCGTCAGGTCTGGTTTCAGCGGTAATTTCTGTGATCATCGGAGATTCAGGGTCTTCAGTGGTTCCCTTTTTGGAGAGACAACAAGTGTCAGTAACTTCTTAATCAGACATATTTAGTTTCATTATCACATATACGATCAACAGGATTGCCAAACCCTTTGCTACTAATGCAAATATTCTCAATATCCTACATGAATCATTACTGACAATTTTATCAATGAGGTTATGTATCTGCACAAAGGCATTTTCAGAGTTTACTCTCCTATGAGTACAAATTGTTGAACACGCCTTCCCATATGTTTCTCACAGTGGCATAGGCAATTTGTCACTTATCTGTCTGTTTCACACTGGATTAGGGAGGCCTTGATCCCTACATCAGTCACCACTATTCTGGCAAGACATATCAATACCATTAGACAGACGCTTACGTAATAACTTAATTACACAGTCAATGTTTTCTTCTGGCACCAATGCGTGGTCAAAATTGAAGGTGCTAATATAATAAGCTGATATATCTTCTGAAGCTAGACTAAGGGCTGGCTGTCAGACTTTAGCCCAGAGGGCAAGCACATAGCACTGGCCCATAAGTATCCTTAAAGGGTAGTTTTCAGTACAATATATATTTATCAATAGAAAAAGAGCCTATTTTTGTGTTTGGAGGCTGATTATGATGGAATTTATCAAAATGCAAAAAGCCTGTTTGCTCTAAAAATCTGATGTTTTGCCAGCAAAGGGGCTTGTTTTTGCTATATACTAATAGGGTTATTATTTGTTTTAGGGTTAACCTAAAACAAATAATATTACAGGTGGTACTGGGAGGAGGAGCAGAGCACTAAGTGTCAATCTTACACATTGGCCCAGAGCTGGATTAAGGCTTTGGGGGGCCCGGGGCACTTAAAACAGGCGGGGCCCTATAATGTAACATGGTTATCTTTTTAGACAAATTTTAGACAAATACACAGTCAATACTGTGTGCACTAAATACTGTGTGCACTACTGTTAGGTGCACGCAGTTCTGCCTTCACGAGCAGTACATGGTGAAGCGGGACTTACCTCCCAACTGTCCTAAGCGAAACAGTCACCTAAATTCGGGACTGTCCCACCAGATTCAGGACAGTTGGCAGACTGTCCTGCTCTCTCCTACTTGTTCTTTTCACTTTCACCACTTGTGGCTGCTGGTGTCTTTAGATCAGTTGCTGCTTGTCTGGGTCCTGGAATGTTGGATGCCCTATTTGGAAAAACAAAATGGGTACATAAAATTAACAGCATTTACGTTTAATACAACCATTTCCCACAACCATCCCCGGAATTAAATAATTCATATTCATTCACATTTAATAAATAGCCCTGCTCCCAAAACTCAGCCCCACATTCAATTACTAACGCCAAATCACCACAGCATTAAATTAAAGGTCCCGTCACCTCACCTTATATTAACAGGCCCTACTATTAAATTAAATAGCCCCACCATCACCCCACAAATAAAATAGCACCCATTAAATAATTAGCCCTCACCTGCACTCCACCATTAAATAGCCTACCTCCCACATTACATTAAGACCCCACTTCCCTCATATATTATTTTAACATACTGCGCCCACACACACATACATATATACATATTAACATACTGCGCCCACACAAATATTAACATACTGTGCCCACTCACACACTATATTGCCATGATGCCCACACACACACTATATTGCCATGATGCCCTCACACACACTATATTGCCATAACATAACACACACACTATAATGCCACAACATAACACACACACTATATTGCCATAACATAACACACACACTATAATGCCACAACATAACACACCCACACACACACACACACACACACTATATTGCCATAACATAACACACCCACACTATATTGCCGGGATGCTTCCCCCCACACACACACTATATAGCTATGACACATACACACACTATATTGACATCCCCCCCACACACTTATCTTCTTCCATCCAGGCACTGTCTGCTTCTTTTCACACATGGGATGGCACCTGTTACGTGGTGCGCATCCCATGTGACACCAGGTCTATGATAGGCCACACAATAGGGGAGGGAGGATCCGCAGCACGCCGCGCGGCCAATGGTAGAAGGTGGCAGGTTCCAGAGGAGGGGCCAGCCACCAACCAATACAGATGACCGGCCAAAAATAAACTTTTTCTGTCTGGCCTCTGGGCGGGCTGGTCTAATATCTCTTTCCAAAACACAGTAATCATTACTCAGTAGAGTCTACGTTATGTAAAGCCTTCATTAGTTTCTACTTATGTTTGTTGAGACTGTGGACCAAATCATATTGCAAACTTCTATTCATTGGAAGTTGGATAAATTCAATCTAAATGGTCTTTGTAGCTGGAGACCTTCTGTGAAGAAAAAAAACTTTTGCATAGAGATGAACATTTATTCACTAGGAATTACAGTAACTGTAACACGCTTGTCAGTATCAGTACACCGTTATCAGGTAACCAGTAAACATTTTTGTGCAGTGAACAGCTTCTAATAAGACACTTGTTTAAATGTTTCTCTGTGTAGCTTAACTGTGACGCTATGCGTTCCATGCCATGAAAATATGATTTCCTGAAAGGGGCAGTCCCCAATATCACAAACAAGGTATGTCAAAGTGACGTGACCTGAGCGAGTGTTCAAAGCCACTCATTTCTCATCATCACCTAGTACAGCCCCCTTGAATGATTCCATTGAAATCCAGGAAGAAACAATTCACATTCATTCACCAAAAGCCCCGTGAACATTTTCTAAGCATTCAGCCATTTTAAAAACAACACTGCTCCTCTCATAAATCAGAGTACTCTCGTTAGACACCTCACATTGTATCTGCAAATCACTCAACATTTTCTCAACAGAATCGCCCGTCACCAAATATTCACACATATTTCCAGATTCTGTGATTTCCGTATCGAAACTTCAAATATAATCACTTAAACAAGTCTCGCTCACAGACGGCATTTTATCTCGCAATATTTCTTATGGGCATAACAAACCCTCCTGATTTCTGAAAACATTCATCAGCATCATTTTCACACAGTTTAAAACCGCTTTTATATCTGCATGTAAAAGCTCACTCCCCCAATTCTCAACTTCATTAAAGAGAAAGCTAGTTTTCTCAACTTCAGAAACAAAATTATTTTGTTCAAATGCAGAAACAGCTTGTTGGACCCCAGTCAGTATTTTCTTCTGACACTCTCTGTACATTATTTACAGTTGTATCTGTCCACTGATTCGTGCAGTGACGGACCAAAGATTTCAAAACTTGTTTTGCATCTCTTCAAAAGCTTACAATTAAGCAATGCAGGCATTAGATTTACAAATGTACAACCTTTTCAACCTTAAAACATGTCTCTTGTAAAAACAGACAGTGTGATTTAAACTATATCACACCTCTCCCTTACAGAGCGCTTAGACAAAGAACAAACAGCATGAACTTATCACGGATCTCCCTCACACGTAGTAAGACGGAGAACAAAAACTCATTTGCAGAGAAAGAAAAATTAACTGATATCTTTCAGCCTACAGCTCTGGAACTACAAGTCCCAGCATTAAATTAAATTCAAGTCAGCTTCAATATGCTATTACCACTCAGCACTCTGGACACATTTTAGTTACCCTTACTCTATGTAAGGAGCTGCGGAAACCTTGTGGCGCCTAACAAATGATGATGATAATAATAATAATAATAATAATAATACCCTTGAATTATTGTAGCATACTCGAAAAACCTTTTTATCAATGTTACATATATTGCCAGATAACAAAATATAGAGTGTTTCGTATCTCATTACACTGAAATCTTTTACACAGATTAAGGGGGGGCACATTTCACTCTTTCAACTGTGCAGCATCAAACATACATTTATAGTACACATCCTACTTGATTTATTATTTTAGTCATTATATCATTAGGATCAGTTTTTGAACAGTTGATTCATCATTCAGCTTCTGATGCATTTAGCATATCCACATATATTGCGACTTTCCAGATCTCTTAACTTTTCTGTGCCGCTTCAAACAATCTCTTGGGGTTTGATCTCAATACCCCTTTTGTTCTTGTCACATTACCACTTGCAACACCCTTGTTTCTCCATCTACACATATCAATTCCTTCTTTGGCTATCCCCGCTTTCTTGAAAAATTCCCTGCAGATCTTGTAGTCCCCCATTTCCTAAAATCTTTGTGCATCATATCTATGGGGGAGCTGCTGTCATCTATCTGCTTACTATCTATATTTCCCATATTGACAGTATTCCGTTGAGTCCAAATCGGGACTCTTATCTAGTTTTTGTGGATTGTCCTTGCAGTGGACGTCCCGTTCTGTGGACTCCTTGTACTGGATGTCCGTGCAAAATAGCTTTTCTGAAAGTATCTGGGATGAAGGTCTTTGGAATTCATCTAAACTTTGGGCATATTACAGAATCTCTCTTCTTTGATATATCTCTGGGGATGGCGTCTAAAATGTTCACCCAATATTCAAAACAGTAACTCTCTAATTCCCTCTATTCCATTATGTGCTTTCCAAAAGATGTATATTATACCCACAATAAACAAGACAATCACTATTACAAAAAATCGTGATTCTATGTCCATTTGCTTTGCTAGTATTTAAATATCTGGGAACTAACTTTCAACAAGCTATTGTTCAGACAAAGACAACCCTTCGGCCTCTGGCGCCCGTTTCATGTGTACCAACGAGAAAACACGAAGGACCCTGACCAGACACAGTGGGCAACCTTCTTAACACTTAATTTAGCCTTGTATGAACTAGGAAGTCTTAAGACCTAACCCAGTTATCACAGTTCGCGGAAAACAAGGGCAAGCCTCAGTAGCAACCACGAAGTGAAGTCTTATGATCGACGTCTTATTTGACTTTTATCCTTTATACATCATACAATAGGCACAAACACATGCACTCAAAAATTACTTATCTTTCAAAAATCTAATCAACAATACAATTACAGTAAACAAATTGGGTTAGTACTGTATTATATTAATCAGATGATATTTGAGACTCACAAATTCGCGTGTCAGGTGCCTCAGACAGACATGAGGTGACCCAGAGTAGGAAAACCAATGAGTAGAAATCTACTGACAGTGGATCCTGGGGTTCAATGTCCTGGGAAACCACCGTTGTCTATCTTGTAGCCTGCTGGACAGCGAATCTCTGTGGCGACCTCCAAGTTGTTAGATCTAAAATCTTATTCAAGTGTGCCTGTGGTGTCAAGTATATCTGGAAGCTCTTCAATCAGCTGGAGAGACTAGGAACAGATACAAAAGTGGAAGCTGCTCAAATCAATTTATAGGCCATAACAGGTGCTGAAAGGGTGGGGTTATCCTGCAAGGAACATACACACAACATTTTTTCCCCCAGCACACTGCTATAGCCAGCAACAGATCTGCCATTTCTACTGTAGATAAAAATGCAAAAGTCTTTGTTGCACACATTTGCAAATGTATGTTTAAGCCATCCTGCCACGCCAAGGCGCTTTTGCATATAGGATGGTCCTACTCTAAACAATGAGAGTCCCTATATTTGGGCCATACATATGTGTTTTTAAATTGAGAGCTAACTTACCAAAGAGGTACCCCAGAAGCCTCCAAATAGCAATCCAATGTCAGCACTCCCCCTCAGCTACTGACACCAACATGCCTCTCAGACAAATACAAAAGTGGAAGCTGCTCAAATCAATTTATAGGCCATAACAGGTGCTGAAAGGGTGGGGTTATCCTGCAAGGAACATACACACAACATTTTTTCCCCCAGCACACTGCTATAGCCAGCAACAGATCTGCCATTTCTACTGTAGATAAAAATGCAAAAGTCTTTGTTGCACACATTTGCCTAGGAACAGACCAAGTTCTGTATACAAGGAATATTCTCTGTTTATTGATATCAAGATACAAGTTTTTATAGCCTACTGAATATATGAATCCTACGTCATAAGCATACAGTAGTCTATGGGATCCGCTGCTGATTAACTATCTCATGTATTCTTGAGGTGTTTACTTTCTCCCCCTTCTCAGGACAGATGTGTCAATTGTTCTTATTTCAAGGGGGGCTGGAGGTTTATCTCCTGTCTGCCATGTCCAACGTCATGGGCACAGCTCCCACACCATGAGCTGAAAATGAAACTACCCATTGTTCACAAATCTTGCTACATTCTTCATGAGTTATTTATGTCAGCTTAACCTCAAACCCGTGGGCTTAAATCTTGTAAAACTGCATTTCAGCAGAAAAAGAAATAATCTCTTTTAGCAAATAATATTTCTATGCGAGTTACAAAAATGGCTGAACAAGGTCCTTATGAGGCCTTTACAAAAATCATATTTAACATAACTAATAACTCATGCCTTACTGTAAATTTATACAGGTATTAGAAGTCCCACTGAGATTCAATACCTGTATAAAAACACAGAACTCCTGGGAAACTGCTAATTTTACAATAAGCTATCCCATATACACATTGCAAAATATAAATGACTTGCAGCCCATAATGTCTACAGTGAATTACAAATCTAGTGCCCAGAGCTGGTATTAATCAGTTTGTGCTGTGCTAGCTTATCCAGTACACTAGGGATCATAGATCTCTATGAGAAATACAAGATGAACATAGAGCAAAATAAAAAGGACATTGTTTTTTTAATGTCCATGTTACTCCTGCATTAAGAGGACACGTGTGCACAGAGGCATATTCTTCAGATCCCGGTGACACTCTTCCATATGCAGTGAAGACAAGAAAATTCAGATGCAGCACATAAATAGTTAATTAAAACCACCCTTTTTCATTTGCCGTCAATCTGTTTTCCTACTTCAGATGACTTTAATTTAGTGGCTTGTGTGTGCCCTCCTGCAACCTATACACATAGCTGCCTTCTCTCCCGAAATGTCCTGGAGACTCCCAAATTTCTGGAAGTCCTTCCGGGCTCCCGGGAGAGCAGGGCAACCTCCCAGGTCCTAGCCCTTCATTTGTTAAGTGGCAGGAGGCGGGGCTTAGGGCGAAGATTTCTGCATCATTGTGACCCCACCCCCTGCTGTAATAGGCTATAGCGTGTGATGTCAGTGAAGGGGGCGGGGCCAAATGACACAATTCGCCTTGCCTCCACAACTTGCCAAAGTTGGCAAGTATGCTTTTACAAAATACTTTGCTTTTAAATTATTTATTTATTTATAGCTTCCTTCTGTGTATTTTTTTTATCACAGTGATTATATGATCAGACATTGTTGTTTATTTGCATTGAGCATTGGGTAAATTGTGTTTAGAAACAAGGGGCTCGTGTCATTAGGGATAGTTAAGAAAAAAAAAAGGAGTACATTTGCTCCTGGACAAACCATGTTACAATGCAAGGGGTGCAAATCAGTTTATTGGTAGCTTTATTTTTACACTGGAATTTAAAATTGATCTAGGACAGTGTTGGCTAACCTGTGACACTCCAGGTGTTGTTAAACTATAAGTCCCAGCATACCCTTCCAGCAATAAGCTGCTATATATTGGCAAAGCATGCTGGGACTTATAGTTTCACAACACCTGGAGTGTCACAGGTTAGCCAACACTGATCTAAGACATGCCCTACCACAACTAAAAATCTGTCCCCACATTATAAATTTACCTCCCCCTCCAACTTGGTTTTGCCAAGGTGCAAATTTACTCCATTGTTTGCCTTAATAACTGAGGCCCAATGTTTGTATTGTATCTAAGGAACACACAAATAAACAGTTTTGCCTCATTGTATAAATATATAGCTGACATGGATAACTAGAAGCTTGAATAAAAATGCAATCTGATTTTGTAAAAGTTGCAGAAAGATATGTGCAAGCCAATAATTTCATAACACTTTAGGTCCGATTCATGGCAAGATGCGTTTTAAAAATATCACGGAACTTGAGCATAGTTCAGAATGTCTACAAATCCAATCAGATCTCAAGATACATTTCGATTTGATCTCGGTTTAAGTAGGCTCTGACTAAAAATTACTTGTCGTATGTAGACAGACAGAACAGACTGCAGTATACGCAGAAGCATAGGTGCAGTATAAGGTCACATAAGAGCGCATTTAAAATAAAAAAAAAAAATGGACAACTATTAGCAGTATAATCATTAATATAAATATGGATTATCAAAGACATATTTTTATTTTCTTTTACATTCAATACATGGGTGGGGTACTCGTTGCCCATGCTGATCAATCCAACGGTAAGGACAGCTACAAAAGAAAACCGATTTGAGAAGAAAACGACAAGAATATACACAGACTTACCTGATAAGAGACTGTCCACATATCCGATCCTAGCAGAACACTGGCAGGAGCTTCTTCCGAATGCACAGGTGTCCGGCAGTAGTGACTGAGGTCAGTGCGCCGTCAATGAATTTTTATTTAAAGCGGCATTGTCGGTACCCCTCCCTTAACAGTTAACCTGCGTGGTCCCGCATGCCAGTCATCACTATTAGTTGCCACTCACGTCACGTGCCCTGTAGCTGGTGCAAATGATATGGCTGAAACCAGACGTACTTTGGAAAAAAACAGTAATTGAATTGTCCCCATCGGAACTGAACACGTGTATCGCACTGGGTGAACTCAATAACCCAGTGATATGTTATTATGTTTTCAATTTCATAGAGTTTTATTATGTAATCTAATATTCACTCAATATCGCTAGGAAAGGTGCACCCTCATTCTTGTTTATTTAGCTATTATAGATTAATATAATCTTCATTGATCAGTGTCAGTAGAAAAGTGTATTATAAAAGGGTGCTTCATAGGTTGCTACCAATTAATACTGGCATGAGCGTCATATACGTTAGTTATAAATAGTC
Source organism: Mixophyes fleayi (assembly GCF_038048845.1). Classification (NCBI taxonomy): domain Eukaryota; kingdom Metazoa; phylum Chordata; class Amphibia; order Anura; family Limnodynastidae; genus Mixophyes; species Mixophyes fleayi. Next base: position 206,057,805 of record NC_134407.1, on the reverse strand, counting down.
AAACAGTCCCAAGTGTAAATCTCCCTGGTAAATTGGACCCTTGGCACTGTAGTAGATTAGTACCTCTTAACAAATAATTGCCACTTCTCCGGCAACATCCTACTGTACATTCAGTCCACAGTGTATATCATTTACAAATATTTAGTTTATAAATAATATCAGGATCCAAATGATGCATAGTTAATAATCCACCACTCAAATATGCTGGTTGATACATTGTGGTGTTTACTTTTGCTCCCCAAAATAGGAGGTTACATTACAATATTAGTACACATCTACATGGTTGGAAACAATTGGCATTGTTTCCCATAGGATACATGTTGGTCTAATTTCTAATCCAGCTATTCCTGCCACATTTCTGTCTCCAGCACCTCCTGCTTCCTCTCCTGCCACATCTCAGCCTCCAGCCCTTCCTGCCTCCCCTCCTGCCACATCTCTGCCTCCAGCCCCTCCTGCTTCATCTCTGCCTCCAGCCCCTCCTGCCACATCTCAGCCTCCAGCCCCTCCTGCTTCCTCTCCTGCCACATCTCTGCCTCCTGCTCCTCCTGCCACATCTCAGCCTCCAGCCCCTCCTGCTCCCTCTCCTGCCACATCTCAGCCTCCAGCCCCTCCTGCCACATTTCTGCCTCAAGCCACTCCTGCTTCCTCTCCTGCCACATCTCTGCCTCCTGCTCAGCCTCCGGCCCCTTCAGCACACCCTGCTGACCCAATTACCTCCGCTTCTTTTCCCGAGCCTTCCACATCAGGGGTGAAATGAAACCAGGGTAAAAAAAAAAACTGCTTCCTCTCCTGCCACATCTATGCCTCCAGCCCCTCCTGCTTCCTCTCCTGCCACATCTCTACCTCCAGCCCCTCCTGCCACATCTCTGCCTCCTGCCACATCTCAGCCTCCAGCCCCTCCTGCCACATCTCAGCCTCCAGCCCCACCTGCTTTCTCTCCTGCCACATCTCAGCCTCCGGCCCAACCTGCCACATCTCAGCCTCCAGCCCCTCCTGCTTCCTCTCCTGCCACATCTCAGCCTCCTGCCACATCACAGCCTCCAGGCCCTCCTGCCACATCTCAGCTTCCAGGCCCTCCTGCCACATCTCAGCCTCCAGCCTTTCCTGCCACATTTCTGCCTCAAGCCACTCCTGCTTCCTCTCCTGCCACATCTCTGCCTCCTGCTCAGCCTCCGGCCCCTTCAGCACACCCTGCTGACCCAATTACCTCCGCTTCTTTTCCCGAGCCTTCCACATCAGGGGTGAAATGAAACCAGGGTAAAAAAAAAAAACTGCTTCCTCTCCTGCCACATCTATGCCTCCAGCCCCTCCTGCTTTCTCTCCTGCCACATCTCTGCCTCTAGCCCCTCCTGTCACATCTCAGCCTACAGGCCCTCCTGCTTCTTCTCCTGCCACATCTCTGCCTCTAGCCCCACCTACCACATCTCAGCCTCCAGCCCCTCCTGCTTCCTCTCCTGCCACATTTCTGCCTCTAGCCCCTCCTGCCACATTTCAGCCTCCAGCCTCTCCTGCCACATCTCTGCCTCCAGCCCCTCCTGCCACATCTCTGCCTCCAGCCCCTCCTGCTTCATCTCTGCCTCCAGCCCCTCCTGCCACATCTCAGCCTCCAGCCCCTCCTGCTTCCTCTCCTGCCACATCTCTGCCTCCTGCCCCTCCTGCCACATCTCAGCCTCCAGCCCCTCCTGCTCCCTCTCCTGCCACATCTCAGCCTCCAGCCCCTCCTGCCACATCTCAGCCTCCAGCCACTCCTGCTTCCTCTCCTACCACATCTCTACCTCCAGCCCCTCCTGCCACATCTCTGCCTCCTGCCCCTCCTGCCACATCTCAGCCTCCAGCCCCTCCTGCCACATCTCAGCCTCCAGCCCCTCCTGCTTCCTCTCCTGCCACATCTCAGCCTCCAGCCCCTCCTGCCACATCTCAGCCTCCAGCCACTCCTGCTTCCTCTCCTGCCACATCTCTACCTCCAGCCCCTCCTGCCACATCTCTGCCTCCTGCCACTCCTGCCACATCTCAGCCTCCAGCCCCTCCTGCCACATCTCAGCCTCCAGCCCCTCCTGCTTCCTCTCCTGCCACATCTCAGCCTCCGGCCCCTCCTGCCACATCTCAGCCTCCAGCCCCTCCTGCTTCCTCTCCTGCCACATCTCAGCCTCCTGCCACATCACAGCCTCCAGGCCCTCCTGCCACATCTCAGCTTCCAGGCCCTCCTGCCACATCTCAGCCTCCAGCCTTTCCTGCCACATTACTGCCTCAAGCCACTCCTGCTTCCTCTCCTGCCACATCTCTGCCTCCTGCTCAGCCTCCGGCCCCTTCAGCACACCCTGCTGACCCAATTACCTCTGCTTCTTTTCCCGAGCCTTCCACATCAGGGGTGAAATGAAACCAGGGTAAAAAAAAAACTGCTTCCTCTCCTGCCACATCTATGCCTCCAGCCCCTCCTGCTTTCTCTCCTGCCACATCTCTGCCTCTAGCCCCTCCTGTCACATCTCAGCCTACAGGCCCTCCTGCTTCCTCTCCTGCCACATCTCTGCCTCTAGCCCCACCTACCACATCTCAGCCTCCAGCCCCTCCTGCTTCCTCTCCTGCCACATCTCTGCCTCTAGCCCCTCCTGCCACATTTCAGCCTCCAGCCTCTCCTGCCACATCTCTGCCTCCAGCCCCTCCTGCTACATCTCTGCCTCCAGCCCCTCCTGCTTCCTCTCCTGCCACATCTCTGCCTCTAGCCCCACCTACCACATCTCAGCCTCCAGCCTCTCCTGCTTCCTCTCCTTCCACATCACTGTCTCCGGCCCCTTCTGCACACCCTGCTGACCCAATGACCTCTGCTTCTTCTCCCGAGCCTTCCACATCAGGGGTGAAATGAAACCAGGGTAAAAAAACCTGCTTCCTCTCCTGCCGCATCTATGCCTCCAGCTCCTCCAACTTCTTCTCCTGCCACATCTCTGCCTCTAGCCCTCCTGCCACATCTCAGCCTCCAGCCCCTCCTGCTTCCTCTCCTGCCACATTTCTGCCTCTAGCCCCTCCTGCCACATTTCAGCCTCCAGCCTCTCCTGCCACATCTCTGCCTCCAGCCCTTCCTGCCTCCCCTCCTGCTACATTTCTGCCTCCTGCCCACCCTCCGGCCCCTTCAGCACACCCCCGCTGACCCAATGACCTCTGCTTCTTCTCCCGAGCCTTCCACATCAGGGGTGAAATGAAACCAAGGTAAAAAAAAAACCTCACACAACCGCATGGAAAGCAAAAAAGAAAGTGATGTAACTTGTCTTTTTTATTATTATTATTATTGTTGTTATTATTACTATATCGGATGTGGTAGGTTCCAAGATAAATACATGGCCCTTATTTTAAATATGTTTCCCACAATAACTTCTTGGATTTTAAAAGTAACCAGTATCTGACATGGCAAAGGAACATACCTTTCAGTCTTCTAAAAAGATTGTTCTTTAACTGTAGACTTTGAAATCACTTTGAACAAATTTAAAGATAATGATTATCCAGATAATATACTTTTATATGCACTCAAGAAAGCATAAAATAGATAGGAAAACTCTGCTTAGCAAAGTCATGTCAACATATGTTGCTTTACAGCAAATCTTGTTTATTTAAAATCTTAGATTTATATATCCTAAGCATTGAAAGAAATAGGATAGGTTTGTGCTGGTGCTAGGATACCGAAGTGGCTTGTGTGTGGGTACAGTGGAGGGGATCAGAAGAAGCAGGGAGAAGTGTGTTGGTATTGTCCATATGTGGAGGGGTGGCAAGTAAGGAGGTGTGGTGGAGGAGGTGGAAAAAATTAGAGAATAGAGAGAGAGATTGAGTAGCACAGTGGCCTAGTGATTAGCACTTCTGCCTCGCAGCACTGGGGTCATGAGTTCGATTCCCGACCATGGCCTTATCTGTGTGGAGTTTGTATGTTCTCCTTGTGTTTGCGTGGGTTTCCTCCGGGTGCTCCGGTTTCCTCCCACACTCCAAAAACATACTGGTAGGTTAATTGGCTGTTATCAAAATTGACCCTAGTCTCTCCCTCTCTGTCTGTCACCCTCTCGTTCTGTCTGTCTGTCTCCCTCTCTGCCTGTCTGTCTGTCTCTGTGTGTGTGAGTGTGTCTATATTAGGGAATTTAGACTGTAAGCTCCAATGGGGCAGGGACTGATGTGAATGAGTTCTCTGTACAGGGCTGCGGAATTAGTGGCGCTATATAAATAAATGATGATGATGATGATGATGATTGAGTAGAGTGTTGAAGAATAGATAGACGGATACAAGGTATAAACAGAACTGTGTAAATATATAAATAAATGGTTTAAAGAGCAAAAAGTGGAAATCAATACAAGGGTAAGAGACGTACAAGTCCTTGTTCATGTCATTGCGGCATAATTAGACACGGATGCATCCCCAGATGCGCCTTTTAGGAGGCAATGCTCTTGAGGGTATTGGAGGACAACTATATGCAATGATGATTTGCTGATTGCAAATTGAACCATTTTATATTCCAAATTTTTTTCATGTGTTCTGATGTGACCTTTAATTGCACATACGCATGTGTACGCAAGTGTACATGTACCGCAGCCTGTTGTGTCTGTCTACATATGGCAAGTATTGTGCAGGCAGAGTGTACTTACACCCAGATGGAAAATGTATCTTGAGATCCTCATGGGTTTGAATACAGTCGGAACTAAGCTCAAGTTCTGTGCTGTTTTTTTAAAATACAAGTTGTGTTCGGACTTGAATCAGGCCCTGGATGGCGGCGTTTGTACTTAATTACATTTTATAGGGAAAATGTGACTTTTGAATTTGTTAATAATGTTCAAAACAATATTTTCTGTTGTGTATATGACACTTCATTACATTATTGTATTGTGTACAAATAGAGGAAAGTTTAGCATTTACTACTAACACTGTCAAGCCGCATCTCTACACTGTGGTGGATAGTAGGTATACACACTTGTACGCCTGACGTACGACTGGAGAAAATCATCATGTTTTGGGGCTGGACCCTTCTTGAGTTGTGTGCGACTGAACATGTTCACAGAAGTATACTTCTCTGTGTGCGTCACTTCCTATGTATGTTTGTGTGTCAATGCCTCCAACTCTAAGTGAGTTGTTTATGACAAGCACACTTGCAGCTGCTACTGCAAAGTTATCAAGCACTCAGGAGAGTACAGACAAGATTTTTTAACACATTGCATAATAGAATATATTTATTTTCATAAAAGGTAAAGAGTCGCTGATATAATACATTCTAATGAACCATTGAAAAAATACCTAATGTGCGAAATGCGTTTGACCTGTTCAGAAACCAATGAGAACACAAGATGGAATGCAATCGTCACTTTTGGTTCTTACTTATAATCAGCACACCATTCACCGCGGGACACTACAAATATAATTCATTTTATTGGTTTTTAAGTCAGTTATTATTTTATTTGTAATAAAGTGCAATACAATTTTAAAATCTAATTTCTCCTCTGCTTATTCTATTATATGGTTTTCTAATTGCATGACTGGACAAGTGATGACTCCATTAAATGAATATAATTAACTTTAATAAATAGGCCTCCATCCCCCTAACTAGCCCTGACAGTGATTAATAGGAGCCATATTTAATATATAGGCCTATCACCCCTCATGCCCCCCCAATGAGCCCTAATGTTAAATTAATAGCATTCACATTTAATAATTAGACCCATTTCTGCCACCCAGTTCCAGCATTAAATTAAACAGGCCTTCCCCTCAACCATCTCTGGAATTAGATAAAGAGCACTCACATTTAATAAATAAGCTTATTTGCCCCCAACCTATCAAAATATAAAATTAATAGCATTTATCCTTCATAACTAAGCCTCAGTAAGCCCTGACAATATATTAATAGCCACCATATTTAATATCAGTCTCACATTGCACTAATAGTATCTTACAGTATCCTACAGTAGTGGCGAAACTGTCATTGATGCATCAGGTGCATTGCACCGGGGCCCATGGAGATAATGGGGCCCACTGCATGGTAGATGCAGAGGGAGGGGACCCCGGTCTCCTCCTCCTGGCCTACCTGCACTGGGGCCCACAGCTCGCTAGTTCCGCCTCTCCCCTAGCGTATATAAATAGAACCACCAACCCACTAATATATTACATTAATAGCCCCCACATTTGACAAAGATCTATTACATAATATTGATACTCCCCACCAACCTCCACGTTTAATTAGGAGCCACCACATAACATTAATCCCCACAACTGCCACATAACATTAATACTCAAGCCCCATATAACATTAGTACCCCCACACCAATCACAACAAAACAATAATAGCCCCCACATGCACTAGTCCTGTATGACACTAATTCCCCCATACACAGCACCCACAAAGCAATAATGCCCCACACACACCAGCCCCCACATAATATTTATACCCCCATAAACCAGCCCGCACATAACATTAATACCTGCTCCCACATCACATTAATATTGCGCACATGAGCCTCCACATAACAGTAATCCCTCTTAAGATACTAACGTAACCTTGAAAGCTTTCTGAGGTAAACGTGTGCAGAGCGGATTGGTGGAGAGGACAAGAGAGAGGAACGGAAGTAGAAAAAGAGGGGTGGAGAGAATGGAATGCAGAAGAGGTGGGGTGGTGGGAGAGCAGGGGAGGGAAGGAAGGGGAGGAACGTTCTCCTCTATACCGTTAGTTTTTGGGCCACTCATTTACCACTTTCAGCACCAATATTGCTATGGGTGTCTCCAGTATTATGACAAAATCCAAAACAATTTTAAGTTAGGTGATCTTTTCTTGTCAAAGAAGGATGGGGAGAGGGGAGTATAGGCCACCATTAGAAGAGAGAATATGATTATTCGGTTTTTATTTAAAAAAAAAGTAATTTTAGCTACAAAAATACATTTAACCACAATGAAAAGCAAACAAAATGCAAGTATTTCCCTTTATTTTTGACAATTGTTGACACACATACATTGTTAATCTATGAGATACGTTACAACAAGAATTGTACTCCGATTTATGTAGTTTTAAGGCAGTGTCAATCAATCTTTTCTAGCTGAGGCCCAAGTACATTGCTGTGAAAATATGACATAATTAAGAACATGGAGTGTTCAGAAATCTTTATTAAACACAAAAAGAATACATTAATCCACTGAGTAATCTGCCATCATGTCAGCATGTTATATAGATAGCTGTACATGGGGCAAAAATAAGCAAGAATTTATATACTTTTAAAACATTGCTGACAGATGTGGTATAATTCACAACTCAGGGGCGCACGGAGGATTGTCGGGAAGTGGGGGGGTTTCCCCCAGACCCCCAAAAAAAACCAACCCGAGAGGGGTCTGTCCTATACAGCAGCTACGGCGCTGTCTAAGAAGCATCTGCGGCGGTGCTGTATACACTACAGCACCGCTGCAGACGCTTCTTTGACAGCGCCGCGGCTGCTGTATAGGACAGTGGCCACTTAGTTAGCGCAGGGGGGATTTCTAGAGACTCAGAAACCCCCCCTGCGTGCGCCACTGCAACTAGTGCACAGTACATAACAATATTTTAAGCAAAGCCACAAAGCCATTATGTTTCAATAAAACATGTTCACATAAGTCAAAATATGCATGATAAATGATATATCACATACACTAACAAGCCTTGGCAGCATACTGTAATGTCTGATTCTGTGGGAACCAACTCTAAACTTCAAAAATTATTTGTTTGAGTCTACAATCATGCTCAATGTAACCTTTACGTGTGTGTGTGTGTGTATATATATATATATATATATATATACACACACATATATCTATAATGTGACATTTTATCTCTGTAACTGCAAAGCTTTTATGAGCTTTATAGTTATTATATACAAAGTAAACAGTTTATTTAGAAGGATAGACTTTTAAATTAGAGTAGGCAAACACATTTCTACATTTTAAATTCAGGCACCTTGTCTACCAATCTTAAAAACTTTTGCTTAAATATAATTTTTTACTAGAATAATTAAGACATTAATATGGCTTAAGAAGGACTGAATTTAATCTGTCAGTTAATATAATATGATGCTAATTCTATACAATGTTTACACTACTTTAATATTTGATAATAATTTCCTGCATTTTTAACATACTTCACTATTATAAAATGACCCTAACTTGAAACTTTAGACTAGTTTTATAGCATAAAGCGTAAGTAATAAATCACCAACTTTCCACACTTTACTCTATTTATTTATAGAACAGTCTCCACTATGATGCTATTAATCACTAGTGGAGATATGTCACTTGCTGACTCTTACCCACGCCTTACTCCCCCACACGTAGAACGCAGCATGAAGGGGCTCAGTGAAGGTGGCAGTGAAGGTGTGTAAGTGTCTGATTGGGTCACACAGCTGATAAAAGGACAACTGCCCGGCCTCGTAGTCCAGACAAATTCTGAATTTCTGACAGGAAATGTTATGAGGTAACTGGACTTCTTTACACTTATGTCTCGCTGTGAGCTCATTATAAAACTTTCGCAAACACCAGGACTTGTTATTGTCTCCTATGGCAGATTGGGGGCCTTCTCTATAAACACTGGGGTAAGTCATTCCTATCCTCCAGCCACCTGATCTACTCGTCAGAATTTTCCACTTATGTCGTCCAGAGGAGAAACTCCTGGTACTTAAAACCTGATAACTCTCAAATCTCTCTGGTGTTTCTGGACGTTTCTGGACTATTTGTGATAAGGACACACATTTCATGTCCTCTGATATATCTACATTATTTGCAGCCGTGTTTACATCCAATAGTAGGCCTAAAGCGTCCTGCTTATGGTTCACTCCCTTTACAGCAGCTATAATATCAAATAAGCCTCTGTGTATTGTCTCTGAAATGCAAACCTCATCCAGATTAGTGACATCGTGGAGCTTTATATCACCATCTCCCTCTGTGTCCTCATTATCTTTCTCCTCAGTAACACAGAACCCTTCTCTGTCTGATTCCTGTTCTTGTAAGACAGTCACTGGATCAGACATGTTACACATCTCCTCAATGTGACACATCTTCCTGGACAACTCGTCCTTCTTTACTGCCAGCTCATGAATCAGATCAGAGAGTGGGAGTAAAACTTGATCTTCCTGCCTGGAGATCTCAGTCTGGACTCTCTTCTCTAGGTCTTCCAGTTGTCTCCTGATGTCTCTAAAGAGGGCAGTAACCCTCTCTCTCTCACCAGCTGCTTTTTCTTGTACTTCACTCCTGCGCTCCTCTAGACTATGGAGTCTTTTCTCAGTCTGCTCTCTGTTTGAGCTCAGTTTCTGCAGAACATGTTTCAGTTTCTTTATCCCACTGTCACATGCTTCATTCAGCTGGACTACCTGATGTCCTCCGTGTTGTCCAGCCAGACAGCAAGTTATACAGATCTGGGTATCATCATCCATGCAATAATACTGTAATAACTTATTGTGCACAGAACATTTTCTGGTCCGCAGAGAATTGTTGGGATCAGTTATGACATGTTCTGCTGATTTACTGTGTACCCTCAGGTGATCAGAACACATAGAAGCTTCACACATCAGACAGGATTTAACAGCAGGTACAGGAGAGTGAATACAGTAAGTACAGAAGATGCAAGTATCCACCTGCTCTGGCTGAGTAGAGAGGTATCGCTCTGCTATGTTACAGAGAGTTATGTTTCGGCATAGAGCAGGACGCTCCTGAAACTGTTTTTTGCAGTCAGGACAGGTATAAGCTCCAGACCCCTCCTGTGTGTCCAGCACTCCATCAACACAGACCCGGCAGAAGTTGTGTCCACATCTCAGTGTTACAGGATCTTTGTAAATGCTCAGACAGATAGAGCAGATAAGCTCCCATCTCAGATCAACAGCAGCCATCGCTCACTAGGACAGGAAAAGAGAGAAACAAAACTGAAATAGTTTTTCTTATTCCAGAAGAGGTGTGTTCCATTCTGTTAAACTTTATAACTCATGGTTAACTCTGTGTGTTCTGGTCTACAGAAGTTGATAGGTATAAAATAATTTCCAAACATTACTGGCAGGGCCAATTTAACTACATTATGGGCCCCCGGGCAATGCAGCGCATCGGGGCCCCTAAATATATATATAAATATACAGTGTGTGTATGTAAAAAAATTATATATTTATGTAAAGAAAGGTTATTATATATATATATATATATATATATATATATATATATATATATATATATATAATATATATATATATATATATATATATTTATTTATTTATTTAATCACTTTTTTTTTACACATATATATATATGTATTGTGGCAAGAGCCCGTTACTGCTGAAGCACACGCAAACATCTTCTTCTTTTTATGCAGCTTTATTGTCAGATTGTTTAAAATGGGGACGCGGACTTCGCGAGGAGCGCATATTTTCGTGACAATGCATCTGCATTCTTGTGCAGAATCCCAGGTCTATGTTCTACTGAGAACTTGAAAGGTTGCAGTGCCAAGAACCAGCGGGTTACCTTGGCATTTACCTCCCGGTTGTTCTGCACCCATCTCAATGGTGCATGATCTGTTATTAAGGTGAACTCTCTGCCTAGGAGATAATAGCGCACAGCTTCTGTAGCCCATTTTTATGGCGAAACATTCTTTCTCGACAGTGGCATATTTTTGTTCCCTTGGAAGAAACTTACGACTTAGGTACAGGACAGGATTTTCCACTCCATTCTTCTCCTGTGACAAGACTGCACCTAAGCCAACACCAGAAGCATCAGTTTGGAGGAAGAACCTCCGGGTAAAATCCGGTGCTTGTAGAACTGGAGAGGAACAAAGAGCTAACCAGGCGGTTTCTGTAGAGTCAGACCAGGTTAATCTATCTGGACAACTTTTTTTTAACATGTCCGTAAGTGTAGCAGCTCTAGTGGCGAAGTGGCTTACAAACCGCCTGTAGTAACCTACATGCCTAAAAAGGTTCTTAACTGCGACTTTTTTTCTGGTCTTGCCCAATTTTTGACTGCGTCCACTTTGTCTAGCTGGGGTTTTACACGCCCTCGACCAACAACGTACCCCAAATATTTGGCTTCTCTCATGGCTATGGCACATTTCTCTGGGTTAGCTGTTAACCCTGCTGACCTTAATGAAGCTAAGACCGCCTCAACTTTGGCTAAATGTAATCCCCAGTCTGGGGTATAAATCCCTATATCGTCCAAGTAAGCGTCTACATAAGCTGTGTGAGGTCGTAGCAATTTATTCATGGCCCTTTGGAAGGTGGCAGGTGCCCCATGCAACCCAAAGGGTAGGACTTTATATTGATAGAGACCATCAGGGGTGGAAAATGCAGTCTTTAGCTTGGCCGTGGAAGTCAGGGGAACTTGCCAATAACCCTTTGTTAGATCAAGGGTTGTCAAATAGTTGCTACCAGCAAGATTTTCCACTAGTTCATCCACACGTAGCATCAGATAGGCATCAAACTGCGACATACTGTTTAGGCGCCTAAAGTCATTGCAGAACCTAATTGTCCCATTGGGTTTCGGAACAAGCACAATGGGACTATTCCACTCACTAGTGGACTCTTCAATTACGTCTAACTGGAGCATCTTCTCGATCTCCTTTCTCACGTCCACCCGTCTGGCTTCTGGAATACGATACAGCTTCTGCTTTACAATGACTCCTGGCGGAGTGACAATGTCATGTTCGATTAAGGTAGTACGCCCAGGGAGGGAAGAGAAGACATCCCTGTTCCGGTGAGTCATTTCTTCAGTCTGTTGTCTCTGCTTACCAGACAATGCTGGCTCTATGGGCACTTCAGAATTTTCAATGGCAGTACTCACTACCTGAGGAGAGGTTTCCTCATCGTGCCAAAGTTTGAGGAGGTTAACATGATATATTTGCTCATCCCTTCTCCTACCTAACTGGCAGACTCTGTAATTGACAGGACCGACAGCCTCTAGAACTTCATATGGCCCCTGCCAATGGGCAAAAATTTGCTTTCCTGGGTAGGAACCAGGACTAGGACCTTGTCCCCAGGCTTAAAAGATCGAACAACAACACTTTTGTCATAACTTTTCTTCTTTCGTTCCTGAGCCTCTTTTACATGTTGCTGCACAATGGGCCCTATCTTTCCTAGCCTCTCATACATTTGGGACACGAATTGTACCAGATTTGGCTCCCTGGGGCCTTGCTGCTCCCATTCTTCTTTTAACATATTCAAGATACCCCTGGGCTGTCTCCCAAACAATAACTCAAAGGGACTAAACCCTGTTGAAGCTTGAGGTACCTCACGGATGGCAAACATCAAATAGGGAATAAGAGTGTCCCAATCTTTTTTCTCTTGAGCCACTGCTTTCCTGAGCATGTGTTTTAATGTGCGGTTAAAGCGTTCCACCAAGCCATCTGTTTGTGGATGGTACATGGAGGTATAAAGCGCCATAACCACTAGCAACTGGCACATGTCCTTCATCAGTTTAGACATGAATGGAGTACCCTGATCTGTGAGAATTTTTTTGGGTATTCCCAAGCGTGTAAACATCAATACAAGTTCTCTAACTATGGTGCTGGACTTTATGTTTCATAGGGGAATTGCTTCTGGATACCTGGTTGCATAGTCAAGCACCACTAGTATATATTGGTGCCCACGTGCAGATTTTTCCAGTAGCCCCACAAGGTCCATGGCTATGCGTTCAAACAGAATTTGTACTATTGGTATTGGAATGAGAGGTGCTCTGTACATGGGTTTGGGACAGGTTCTCTGACAAATGGGACAGGACCGGCAATACTTTTTCACTGCCATGTGTACCCAGGGCCAGTAAAACCTAAGCAGATCTCGTTCCCGTGTATTATCCTCCCCTAGGTGTCCCCCACAGACATGTGTGTGCACTGCCTTTAACACTAGGGGTACATGGACCTGAGGAACCATTAATTGTTCTACTTTTTCCCCCTGTACAGCAGCAACTCTATACAGGAAATTATTTTTGACAATACCTTCTGCAGGCTGGGCGGCTTTCGCTACCCCATTTACCTCAGTCACACTTTTAAAGGCATATTCCAAAGTGGCATCATTAAGTTGGTCCCGAGCAAAGTCCTGCAGAGGAAACAAAATTGGTATTGCGGACCAGTCCGTATCCTCACTGACAGGCGGGGTGGGCTCATCTGCGACATCACAGACCAATACTAGTTTGGACTGTCCAAGTTTCCCCGCAGGTGGATGCTTTTTTGGAACTCCTGCTGTGACTCCCAGGATGGCATTCCGGTTTGGTGGTTCCTAAAGATTGATGTCCAGATGTTGTGGATTCTTAGGCGGTTCCTTTAAGACCGGGCTTCCGACCGTTGCATCAGTTGCTGGCATGTCCGACCCGATCCGCTCACCGAGGACATCATTAAAAAGTGGGTAGTCTCGCCCCAAAATGAGTGGATATGGGCGTTTAGGTGCTATGGCAGCTACCACCATAACGGTTTTGTCTTTGAGTGTGACTGGTAGTATTGTTCTTTCATACTCCTCTGTCGTGCCATGTACGCAAAGAACCTTCACCTTGGGCAACCAAGAAGTTATGGTTTCGGGTAAGGCAGAGCTGTAAACCAATGAAAGTTCACTCCCCGAGTCAACCAATCCCAGAACAAGGTTTTGGTTGATTAGCACAATCACCCGGAACAAACAAGGACTTCCTGATGTGGGACTCATGGTAAAACAGCTTGGAAAAGCAGGCCCAATATGTGCAACGGAACAGTCCATGGGTTCCTGTAGTTTAGGACACTCTGCCTTAAAGTGGCCTGGCTTACCACATTTAAAACACTTCAGATTAGACAGCTTTGCACCTGGCCCTCTGTCCGTAGCAGTTTTGCCATTGGGCCCTGTAGCAAGGATTGTCAAACCTGGCTTTTGGCGTGGCAGCGGCTTTGGTACGAATGCAGGTTCTTTAGTCAATTGCTGTAGCGCACAAAACCTTTCTACCACGGTGGCAAGCTCTTCATAAGTTTGTGGGTCTGATTGCAGAACCCACCTTTGCAAATCGCGGTTCAGCCCCCGGATGCAGTGATCTATCGCCAGAACTTCAATAATCCGAGAACGCGAATTCTCCTCAGGCTGCAGCCATTTCTTCAAAATTTTAGAAAGCTCAACCACTTGCGCTCTGACCGTTTTTCCTTTATCATAGCGCCATTGGTGATAGCGCTGGGCTCGGCCTGGCCCGGAAACTCCAATGCGAGCCAATATCTCAGACTTCAGGCACAAATAATCAGAGGCCCGTTCCTCATCTAAATCCATATAAGCTCGCTGAGCTTCGTCAGTCAGATATGGCGCCAACCTCTCAGACCAATCTTTAGGAGGCCATTTTGCCCTTTTTGCAAGTCTCTCAAAGGACACCAGATATGCCTCTACGTCATCACCTGGTGACAATTTCTGGAGAACTGGACCAGGTGGTTCATTTCTGTCATGCCTCACCTGGCTTAACTCTTCCTTTAAGAGCCTTGTGTTTTCTACCTGTGCCTCGGCAACTCGTAGCATCTGAGCTTGCTGCTGATGCTGCACAGCGGCCACATTCATGATGGGTCTCAGTACTTCCTTCATGTTGACTTCTGCGTGGGTTGGGTAGCGGAAACTTGCTTCCCGGAGTATCCCACTCCTGACACCACTTGTGGCAAGAGCCCGCTGCTGCTGAAGCACACGCAAACAACTTCTTCTTTTTATGCAGCTCTATTGTCAGGATGGTTTAAAATGTATTTGACACCATATGAATTTCACAGCAGATATGGAGACCCTAAACGCTAGCTAGACATAGACAATCTCTCTCAAGAGCAGCCAGCTTCCCCAGCGCTGGTCTCCGTGAACAAATGACACAAGCAAGCTTTTATACATGATACTCCTCCCCCAGCCTTAGCTTGATGGGCAGATGAGACACCCACCTTCCCTTTGAGAGGAAACACCCATCACTGCACTAACAGCCACACCCTGTCTGTTTGCTAAGAGGAGGGAGCTTCCAAATCATGTAAGTTAACCAAACTTTAAACTATACATAAGTCTTTACCTGGTTTAACCTCAATCTAGGTGCATAACTGCGCCAATGTTTTACTCTGCTTGTATGCTTTTTCTGCATCTTGTCAGGTAAATGCCTACCTTTGTTACAATATATATATATATATATATATATATATATATATATATATATATATAGGGGCCCACCTAACTTACCTTAAGTCCGATCCCCTTCCCTCTTCTATATTCCGCGCTGAGTCTCTTCTGTGCTGTGCTTGCAGTTAATGCTGGCTGTGACATCACTCCCAACATTCACTGCGAGCACAGCACAGAAGAGGGGACCAGGGAGGGAGCCGGATCGCCAGCTGACATGGCCGCGTGACCGCAAGGTAAGTATTTTCTTTCTTTTTTTTTCTTTTGCAGGATTTCTTTTTTTTTCAAGGCTGCCTCGGAGGGGCCCCCTTGTCCGCAGGGCCCCCGGGCACCTGCCCATTGTGCCCAATGGAAGAGATGGCCCTGATTACTGGTCAAGTTTACAGGGTCATGCCATTCTCACAGGGGAGCATTGGCCATAGGATTTACCAGGAGTTTTCCTTGCCTACATGATATTATTGGGCGGCATTTTTATTGACTTTTCCCCCTAGTTTTATTTTTTACCCTAGATGGGATGGACAGGGCAAGGAACACAGGGTCTTGGTCTATCACGGCCATTTTTGGTCTATAGGGGCTGACACTGGCATTGGTGTCCTTCCTGGTGACTGGCCCCTCTCCAGGTACCAGCATTTTATTGTATGTGCCACATGCATTAGCTCTCTGCCCTGACTGACATGGGGCTGATCTGTTCCACCCTTTTTATCTCTGCAAGATCCTTGCATGTGGGTTCAACTCCCCCCTGGTTCTTACTCTCTCTGCTGTAAGACCACTGACACCCCATGGAACCTGCGCAGAGAGGAAGGTAGACAGAGCAGAACTAAGTGGCTGACTCTGATGAGGTAAGTGGAGTGACTGTAAGTGGAGTGAAAGAGTCAGTGGGCAGAATGAGGATAAAGAGGATTGACAAGGACATGAGGATATAGGGAACTGATCGGACATGGAGATATAGGAAATTGACAAGGGATATGAGAAGTTGCTCCCACTTCATAGAGTATTCTGGCTTATATATTTTTCCAAATAAATCAGATATAACATAGTTTAAATGAATGGCTCTATACAGCTAAGGAAATGAAAAAGCCATTATTCCTTGCTGCCCCATCTTCTAGAAAAGCCTGTTGTGCTGTAACTATAGTTCAGCTGCAAAACATCACATTGCAATCCTATCACATCAGTAGGGCCTAACTTCCCATAGCAGCGTGGTGGCTCAGTGGTTAGCACTTCTGCCTCACAGCACTGGGTTCATGAGTTTAATTCCTGACCATGGCCTGTGTGACGTTTGTATGTTCTCCCCGTGTTTGCGTAGGATTCCTCAGGGTGCTCCGGTTTCCTCCCACACTCCAAAAACATACCAGTAGGTTAATAGACTGCTATCGAATTGATCTTAGTCTCTCTCAGTGTGTGTGATAGGAAATTTAGGTGGTAAGCTTTAATGGGGCAGGGACTGATTCTCTGTACAGCACTGTCCCCATCGGAGTCAGAATGCTCTTAGCACGCCCTTAATGTACATGTATGTGCCCTATGTTTGTCCGCCCCTTCCCTCCCCCTTTCCGTGCTTTAAGTCGTAGGCTGTCGTAAGGGTTATTCGCGTTCAGACATTATTTGCATGCAATTGTGTTCATCGGCTGTTTCTGAGAATGCGCATGCGCAAAATATGCTACGCAAATGAACATACGTCCAAACATGATTCCATGCCCATTATATTCTAGTATTAGTATAAGGATCGGTGGTAATCATTTTTACGATTATCACTATTCCGACGGAGAAGTCCTACAAAAAAAACCCGAAATTATGAAAAATCGGTTTTCAAATGAACCAACTTACCTTCAACCCGATGCTGGAGAACTCCGATCAAAGCACCATGCTGACAGCAAGTGATTCCGATTTAACAAGTATTCGGCACTCCAGGCTGACGTCATCGCAGCGAATGTCAATAGAAATTTAAAGCGGCAATGTTGGGTTAAGTGTTTATTCACTTAACCTTAAGGGTCCCCACATTGCCGCTTTAAATTTCTAGTGATAGACGTCGCAATGATGTCAGCCTGCAGTGCCAAACATTTGTTCAATCGGAATCACTTGCTGTCAGCATGGTGCTTTCGTTGGAGATCTCCAGCGTCGGGTTGAAGGGAAGTCTGTTTATTTGAAAATTGTTTTTTCATAATTTTGGGGGGGATTTGTGGGGCTTCTCCCTGTCGGAATAGTGATAATAGGTAAAGCGTATCCAACTCATAAAAGCATGGTCAGATGCCCCAAATACATTCTGTCTTGTCCTGCGAACAATTTCAACAGTTGTGGCCATCACATTTTTATCTAAACATTTCTTTGTATTGGAGATTTTGGTGTGATTCTAATGAAACGTCTGGGACTTTACACACAGGGGCTGATGCAGAGCTGAACTTGAACGCCCAGTTTGTGTAGCGTAAATTGCACAAATTTGTATAATAGACACATATGAGCCAGTGCAGACTTGCTTACATCTCGCACGTCGCCTCCAAACGACTGGAGAGAATCCATATTTGAGAACATCTCTGTACATATTTGTAAGTAGTGAAACCAGTTGGATGACAAGTGTCAGTCATAGATACCAGCCGTATAAGTAAGATGTAGAATCATCTTCATGAGTTTTTTTAGACAGACCAGATGGTTTTGTTTTGATTAACCTCTTCACACCTACACACGCCTGCTCAGGTTAGGCTTGTTGTGATACTGTTATTAACAAATTTAAATCTGAGATCTGTGACCTGTATAAAAAGCCACAGAATGCCTTGTTAACTTCTGATGTCCTTATAATTTACAGTAGGGGGCACATTATCCCATGTATAAAAGGCATAGGGGGGTTTCTTGTTGCATGGAAACCCCCCTCATCTGGCCCGGTCTGATTGACAGGCTGGTGCTTCACTTGGAACCAGTCACTTTGGTGCCGCGGATCTATAGATCTGCTCCCGCCCCCCTGTACTTCTCTACTGTGCACCCTCTCCTGCATTGACAGCCACATGACATAGTGCAGTCCCACGTGTGCAGGAAAAGAGAGGCAGACAGAAGAGTCTGCCTCTGAAACTACAAAGCTGGAAAAAGAGGGTTAGTGTGAGGATGGGTATTACTTTAATGGTGAGAAGGGTGAGTGATAATCATTTAATAGTGGGTGGGACATATTAATCTATTGGTGGAGACTATTCAATGTAATAATGGGATCATGCTAGTGACTATTAATTTAAGGTGGGGTGATGGCATTATGTAGTTAATGCTGGGGTGGTTTGGGGAATTTTAACTGAACATATGGCTGAGTTTGGGGAGAAGGAGGGCTATTTATCAAATCTGAATACTAATTATTTAATGTTGGGGCAGTTTAAGGGTAAATAGGTGTATGTATACAGTATAAATCAACTGAACTGAACCATTTATTATAATTTTCAATGTATAATAATATACATTTTAAATAATATAAATAATGTATATTCGAAGAGGTTACTTTGCAGGGGAGCTGATATTGCACCATCTACTAAATATTTGTTCTTATTTGAATCACACTATGTATTACACATGACAGACCTTTCAAGTAGGCGACCAATAATGTGTTTCATTTTTGGCATTAAAAATTATATTTACACTTGAGTCTGTATTATATTTAAATGTTTCTTTAGGACCTTACAGGTCCCAGCATGGCTTTTCATCCATGGAGTATGCTTGTACTTGTAGTAATACCGCTACTAATAAGTTATGGGACTTAAAACCTGGTAGAAAGTGACAAATGTATATTAGTTTCTGTTCAAAATGTCCCTTCATTATGGGTCAAATCTACCGTATTTTTCCCTCCATAAGACGCACCTAGTTTTTAGAGGAGGAAAACAGGAATAAAAATATTCTGAAAATCTCAAATCTGACACCCTAGGCTGCAGCCTGAGCCTACTGGAAAATCAGGACCTGGGTGCTAAACATGTATAAGGAATAAATATATCACTCTTATTTATCACTGATGTGATGTAAATTCTCTTAGGCAGGTGGGTAGGTAACTGTAATGACATATTACAATGATTGGACCTACCACTCTATCAGTAGGTCGAGAAATAAAAGCATTATAGTGCACAGACCCCTTTCTATTTGTCGATGCAGGGAAGGTGGAACATCAAGCAAATTCAGCGTTTCTAACTAAAGTAGTATTTATAGTCCACATTATAACACAAGGTTGTACTACCATCACTTTGTCCATAAACTGTTGCTGAAAAGGAAAGACACTACATTCCTTGGACTTAGTAACATTAGCAAAGAAAAAGTACCGATAAGTGTATATTGAGGCACTCCTCGGAGGTATATCCCCGGCATGCTGCAATATCTGTCAGCTGCTGTCACACGAAGTTTGCCGGGGAAGGAGGGACCAGCTGCGGGAGGGAGGGAGGAGGTGGAAGGCCCATAGGGAGGAGTGAGGGCTGCGTGTGTAGCTGGGAGGTGTCGACTCTCTCCCACTCAGGGTCATCGGCACCACGTCACTCGCATGCGCACACTTACCACTGGAGAATCGAGACATCCGCCCGGCAGCAGGACGCTTCAGTTTCCCCGCGGCAACCAGGTATTCTCGATTAAGGATCTGTTAGGGCTTTTTTTTTAGTATTCGCTCCATAAGACGCACACACTTTTTCCCCCACTTTTTTGGGGGGAAAAAGTGCGTCTTATGGTGCGAAAAATACGGTACATGAATACACATTTTAATTTATTTGTACAAAAGAACACTCATACCAATATATGTATAACATTTTTCTAGCAAATTACATTTTTTTATTTTTTTTTAAATATAAGGTACTGATGGGGGAGTTTCACTAGGCGAGTGGCCCCTTCTTCTGTTGAGGCCAAAATAGGGTTGTCTTCTTGAGCTGTTAAAAAAAATAAAAATGAAATTAACAAGCTTAGGTCATTTTGCCAACATATATTACTTCTCTGGGTCTACTTTGTACACCCATTCGCCAGGAACAGCAGAGGTGTGAAGTGTTACATAACTTGCAACTCTCTACAGAGATTCATGGTATGTTAAACACAGACGTGGCCAAAGGACTAATACTTTTTTATGGCACATGTATATATATAAATTTCTGGGGTGGTGTAGGGGGGAGTTGATTTCCACCTAACACTTATTAGGGCCATCATGTTCGAAACCTGTGGAATAATAATATTAATTGACAGGTAAGACAGATGCGCCTTTTAGGAAGCAATGCTCTTGAGGGTATTGGAGGACAACTATATGCAATGATGATTTGCTGATTGCAAATTGAACCATTTTATATTCCAAATTTTTTTCATGTGTTCTGATGTGACCTTTTATTGCACATACGCATGTGTACGCAAGTGTACATGTACTGCAGTCTGTTGTGTCTGTCTACATATGGCAAGTATTGTGCAGGCAGAGTGTACTTACACCCAGATGGAAAATGGAAAATGTATCTTGAGATCCCCATGGATTTGAATACAGTCGGAACTAAGCTCAAGTGCTCTTTTTTAAAAATGCAAGCTGTGTTCAGACTTGAATCAGGCCCTGGATGGCGGCGTTTGTACTTAATTACATTTTAATAGGAAAATGTGACTTTTGTATCTGTTAATAATGTTCAAGACAATATTTTCTTTGTGTATATGACACTTCATTACATTATTGTATTGTGTACAAATAGAGAAAAGTTTAGCATTTACTACTAACACTGTCAAGCCGCATCTCTACACTGTGGTGGACAGTAGGTATACACTCTTGTACGCCTGACGTACGGCTGGAGAAAATCATCATATTTTTTTTTATTTTTTTAAAGATTTTATTTTTTGCAAGGGTCAACCAAAAGTAACATTCTGTACAGCACTGTGTTATAAACATCTGAAGAATACATATGCAATAAAACATACAGCGTCTTATTAGAAGAGAGCATTAATAAGGATGTTGACCCAATTTTTCAAGGGAAGCAATAATTTTAGAAAGAGAAGTAAGACTGAGGAGAGTAAGGAGGGGGGGCGGCGTGGCGGCCGCCTAAGTATAAGAGAGAGGAAGGGGTGTAGTAGAATATGGAAAAAGATCAAGAAAATGAAGAGATGGGAGGAATGGAACAGGGAAGGGAAGAAAGGATCCAGATGGAGTGATGCTGTAGAATCAAATGACAAAAGGGGTTTGGATTTGGAAGTATGAGGTCCACGGCGCCCAAACCTTAATGAATGATTTAGAGGTATTACGGATTATGCATGTCATGTATTCCATTTGATAAACATACCAAATCTTGCCGATAATCGTCTGTAGAGTTGGAGCATTGGGCTGCTTCCAGTCCGTAGCAATCTGGCATAGGGCAGCAGAGACTACATGGCGAAACATTTTCATTTGATGTTTGGTGGCCGATGGGATCCCGAGAGGGAGAAGGAAAAACCTGGGAGAAAACGGGATGTCAAGCTGCAGTAGCTGTGAGGCGAAGTCCCGAAGTTCCGTCCAAAATGGGGCAAGTTTAGGACACTGCCACCAGATATGGAGGAAGGGCCCTTCTGCGCCACAACCTCTCCAACATGTGCTAGATGAATCTGGGAAGATTTTTTGTAGTTTGGTTGGAACCAGATACCAACGATAAAGTAGTTTATAAGCATTTTCTTTCAGTTTAACACAAATTGAACTGGAGGCTGTGTTAGTTCTAATTTCCTCCCAGTCTTCATTGTCTAATGTTTCCCCCAGGTCTCTCTCCCAAGCCCTCTCATGAGAATCTCGGTCGTCCGAATCAGGGACTTTGAGTTGAAAATCATCATATTTTTTAACACATTGTATTATAGAATATATTTATTTTCATAAAAGGTAAAGAGTCGCTGATATAATACAGTCTAATGAACCATTGAAAAAATATCTTATATGCGAAATGCGTTTGACCTGTTCAGAAACTAATGAGAACACAAGATGGAATGCAGTCGTCACTTCTGGTTCTTATTTATGATCAGCGCACCATTCACCACGGGACACTACAAATATGCTTCTTTTTATTGGTTTGTAAATCAGTTATTATTTTATTTGTAATAAAATGCAATACAATTTTAAAATCTGATTTCTCCTCTGCTTATTCTATTATATGGTTTTATAATTGCATGACTGGACAAGTGATGACTCCATTAAATGAATATAAATAAAATAAATAGGCCTCCATCCCCCTAACTAGCTCTGACAATGAATTAATAGGAGCCATATTTAATATATATGCCTATCACCCCTCATGCCCCCCCCCCAATGAGCCCCAATGTTAAATTAATAGCATTCACATTTAATAATTAGACCCATTTCCCCCACCCAGTTCCAGCATTAAATTAAACAGGCCTTCCCCTCAACCATCTCTGAAATTAGATTAAAAGCACTCACATTTAATAAATAAGCTTATTTGCCCCCAACCAATCAAAATATAAAATGAATAGCATTTATCCTTCATAACTAAGCCTCAGTAAGCCCTGACAATATATTAATAGCCACCACATTTAATATCAGTCTCACATTGCACTAATAGTATCCTACAGTATTCTACAGTAGTGGCAGAACTATCATTGGTGCAGAAGGTGGACTGCACCGGGGCCCATGGAGATAATGGGGCCCACTGCATGGTAGATGCAGAGGGAGGGGACCCCGGTTCCCTCCTCCTCGCCTACCTGCACTGGGATCCACAGCTCGCTAGTTCCGCCTCTCCCCTAGAGTATATAAATAGAACCACAACCCACTAATATATTACATTAATAGCCCGCACATTTGACAAAGAGCTACTACATAACATTGATACTCCCCACCAGCCTCCACGTTTAATTAAGAGCCACCACATAACATTAATCCCGACAATAACTGCCACATAACATTAATACTCAAGCCCCACATAACATTAGTACCACCACAGCAGTCACAACAAAACAATAATAGCCCTCACATGCAACAGCCCTGTATGACATTATAGGCCACCATAAGAAGAGATAACTTGATTATTTGGTTTTTATAAGAAAATAAGTAATTTTAGCTACAAAAATACATTTAACCACAAAGAAAAGCAAACAAAATGCAAGTATTTCCCTTTATTTGTGACAATTGTTGACACACATACATTGGTAATCTATGAGATACGTTACAGCAAGAATTGTACTCCGATTTATGTAGTTTTAAGGCAGTGTCACTCAATCTTTTCTAGCTGAGGCCCAAGTATATTGCTGTGAAAAATATGACATAATTAAGAATATGGGATGTTCAGAAATCTTTTATTAAACACAAAAAAACACATAACGAATACATTAATCCACTGAGCAATCTGCCATCATGTCAGCATGTTATATAGATAGCTGTACATGGGGCAAAAATAAACAAGAAATTATATACTTTTAAAGCATTGTTGACAGATGTGGTATAATTCACCACTAGTGCACAGTACATAACAATATTTTAACAAAGCCATGATGTTACAATAAAACATGTTCACATAAGTCAAAATATCTATGATAAATGATATATCACATACACTAACGAGCCTTGGCAGAATACTGTAATGTCTGATTCTGTGGGAACCAACTCAATTATTTGTTTGAGTCTACAATCATGCTCAATGTAACCTTTACGTGTGTGTATGTATGTATATATATATATATATATATATATATACATATACATATATCTATATTGTGTCATTTTATGGGTATTGTTTGCAAAGTAAACAACTTATTTAGAGGGATAGTCCTTTAAATTTGATTAGGCGAACACAATTTTACATTTCAAATGCAGGCACCTTGTTATCAATCTTAAAAGCTTTTGCTTACATATTAATTTTTAATAGAATAATTGAGACATTTATATGGCTTAAAAAGGATCAAATTTAATCTATGTCAGTTAACATAATATGATGCTAATTCTATACAATGTTTACACTACTTTAATATTTGACAATAATTTCCTGCATTTTTAACATATTTCACTATTATAAAATGACCCTAACTTGAAACTTTAGACTAGTTTTATAGTATAATGCGTAAGTCATAAATTACCAACTCTCCATAATTTTCTTTACTCTATTTATTTATAGAACAGTCTCCACTATGATGCTATTAATCACTAGTGGAGATATGTCACTTGCTGACTCTTACCCACGCCTTACTCCCCCACACGTAGAACGCAGCATGAAGGGGCTCAGTGAAGGTGGCAGTGAAGGTGTGTAAGTGTCTGATTGGGTCACACAGCTGATAAAATGACAACTGCCCGGCCTCGTAGTCCAGACAAATTCTGAATTTCTGACAGGAAATATTATGAAATAACTGGACTTCTTTATACTTATGTCTCGCTGTGAGCTCATTATAAAACTTTCGCAAACACCAGGACTTGTTATTGTCTCCTATGGCAGATTGGGGGCCTTCTCTATAAACACTGGGGTAAGTCATTCCTATTCTCCAGCCACCTGATCTACTCGTCAGAATTTCCCAGTTATGTCGTCCAGAGGAGAAACTCCTGGTACTTAAAACCTGATAACTCTCAAATCTCTCTGGTGTTTCTGGACGTTTCTGGACTATTTGTGATAAGGACACACATTTCATGTCCTCTGATATATCTACATTATTTGCAGCCGTGTTTACATCCAATAGTAGGTCTAAAGCGTCCTGCTTATGGTTCGCTCCCTTTACAGCAGCTATAATATCAAATAAGCCTCTGTGTATTGTCTCTGAAATGCAAACCTCATCCAGATAAGTGACATCATGGAGCTTTATATCACCGCCTACCTCTGTGTCCTCATTATCTTTCTCCTCAGTAACACAGAACCCTTCTCTGTCTGATTCCTGTTCTTGAAAGACAGTCACTGGATCAGTCACGTTACACAACTCCTCAATGTGCATCTTCATGGACAACTCGTCCTTCTTTACTTCCAGATCCTGGATCAGATCACAGAGTGTGAGTAAAACTTGATCTTCCCGCCTGGAGATCTCACTTTGGACTCTCTTCTCTAGGTCTTCCAGTTGTCTCCTGATGTCTCTAAAGAGGGCAGTAACCCTCTCTCTCTCACCAGCTGCTTTTTCTTGTACTTCACTCCTGCGCTCCTCTAGACTATGGAGTCTTTTCTCAGTCTGCTCTCTCTTTGAGGTCAGTTTCTGCAGAACATGTTTCAGTTTCTTTTTCCTCCTCTCATATGCTTCATTCAGCTGGACTACCTGATGTCCTCCGTGTTGTCCAGCCAGACAGCAAGTTATACAGATCTGGGTACCATCATCCATGCAATAATACTGTAGTAACTTATTGTGCACAGAACATTTTCTGGTCCGCAGAGAATTGTTGGGTTCAGTTATGACATGTTCTGCTGATTTCCTGTGTACTCTCAGGTGATCAGAACACATAGAAGCTTCACACATCAGACAGGATTTAACAGCAGGTACAGGAGAGTGAATACAATAATTGCAGAATATCCCAGTATCCTCCTGCTCTGGCTCAGTAGACAGATATCGCTCTGCTATGTTACAGAGAGTTAGGTTTCGGCATAGTGCAGGACGCTCCTGAAACTGTTCTCTGCAGTCAGGACAGGTATAAGCTCCAGACCCCTCCTGTGTGTCCAGCACTCCATCAACACAGACCCGGCAGAAGTTGTGTCCACATCTCAGTGTTACAGGATCTTTGTAAATGCTCTGACAGATGGAGCAGCTCAGCTCCCCTCTCAGATCAGCAGCAGCCATCGCTCACTATGACAGCAGGAGAGAGAAACGAAACTGAAATAGTTTTCCTTACTCCAGAAGAGGTGTGTTCCATCCTGTTAAACTTTATAACTTATGGTTAACTCTGTGTGTTCTGGTCTACAGCAGCTGATAGGTATAAAATAATTTCCGAACAGTACTGGTCAAGTTTACAGGGTCATGCCATTCTCACAGGGGAGTATTGGTCATAGGATTTACCAGGAGTTTTCCTTGCCTACATGATATCATTGGGCTGCATTAGGCTGCTGTCCAGGAGGGAAGGCCGGGTTGTTCCACAATGGGAACATAATTTCAGGATTAGCTAACAAGTGAAAAGCACGAGTACTATAGTCCCAAATCTGGGGTAAAAAATGAGTGAAAGATGGAAGCGAAAGAAGTGGTGGACGATGTTTAATTGAGATCCATAGAAGGGTGTAAGGCAAAAGCAAATGTATACGATTTGCCTCTATGTCAACCCATAATCTAGTACCAGGCGAAGAGTGGAATAAAACTAGCTGAGTCAGATGTGTAGCAATGTAATACTTAGAGATGTTTAAAAGACCTAGTCCTCCCTCCGAATTCCGAAGATGGAGCGTGCAGACTTGGACCCGTGATAAAACGCGCAATTTGTTTCTGGAGGATTTTAAGTGCCAATGAGGGGACCCGGATAGGAAGTGTCTGAAAGAGATATAGGATTTATGGGACTAAATTCATTTTTACTGCTGTCATGCAACTCAGCCAGGAAATATATAGCTTATCCCATTTCTCAAGGTCTTGTTTAAGAGCATTCAAGAGCCGAGGAAAATTAGCGGCATATAGTTGACTGTATTGACTTGTCAAATAGATTTCCAAATATTTGAGTTTGTCTGGTTGCCACTTAAAATTTGATTGCTGTTTCAAAGAGTGCAAGAGGTGGGATGTTAAATTAAGGGGAATGATTTTGGATTTGTCCATGTTGATTTTAAAGTTAGAAAACGCGCCATATTCACTAAGTTCATTCTGTAGGGAGGGGAGAGAGGTGAGTGGATTAGTGACTGTTAGCAAGATGTCATCCGCATATAAGGAGATCGTATACTCAGTTTTGTCAGCTTGAACTCCTGTGATTGCCAAATTATTTCGAACTCAAGAGGCTAAGGGCTCCATCATTAGGGCGAACGACAGAGGGGAGAGCGGACAGCCCTGTCGAGTACCGTTAGTAATTTGAAATGCAGGCGACGTGGCCCCATTGGCCCATACAGTAGCAGAAGGATTGAAATATAAAGAAGCTAGACCAGACATAAATTGACCCCTAAAGCCCATCGCCTGAAGGGTGGCTCTCATAAAGGGCCATGAGACCTTATCAAAGGCCTTTTCTGCGCAAAAGAGTCCACCAGAGCAGGAGTGAGTTTCCAGTTAGCTGTTTCAATTAGATTAATTGCTCGTTTTGTATTGTCTGATCCTTGCCGAGCAGGGATAAATCCCACTTGGTCAGGATGAACCAGGGCAGGAATTACTTGAGCCAGCCAGTTTGCAAGTAATTTAGCAAATAGATTTAAATCTACATTCAGTAGAGAGATGGGTCTGTAGCTCTCACAATGACTAGGCTCACGACCTTCCTTAGCAATAACAATGACATCTGCTGTGGTGGTATCCCTCTCGAAGCTTTCACTGTTTAGTACTGCCCTGAAAAGTGAAAGGAGCATTGGCGCCAGGCCAGGAGCAATTTTTTTATAATATGATGCAGTAAGGCCATCTGGTCCTGGTGCGGCCGAGTTTCTAAGAGACTTGATCGTCTCTTTTATCTCTTTGATCGTAATGTCTGCATTAAGGATCGACAGTTGTGCATCTGAGAGGCGTGGAAGTGAACATGTTTGAAGGTATTCACGTATTCACTTATTGAAAATGTCTGGGGGGTCTGTAGGTGACGGAAGATTATATAATGAGTTGTAATAAGTACAGAATCTATTTGCTATAGCCTGGGGGTCATATAAGTGTTGCTGTGCTTGATCCCTAATGGCTACAATACGATTGCGTGAACGTTTATTCTGGAGCCTACGTACTAGCAATGTATCAGCCTTATCCCCTTTTTCGTTGAAGCGTTGTTGAAGCCATTGGAGTGCTTTAGCTGCTTTGGCAGCAAGCAATTTACCCAGCTGACCCTTCAGGGCTAAAAGTTTAAGGTAGGTTGTGCGTTTGGGGTATTTCTGATGCTGGATAGTTAGAGCTTGTATTTGAGATTCTAAGTTAGCTACGAGTTGCTTGTTTATCTTTTAATCATGTGAAGCGAGGCTGATCAGACAGCCTCTAATCGTTGCCTTCCCATCTAATAGCAGGAGTCAGGGGTGGGCTGGCATGTTTCAGCCTGGGGAGCGCACAGGCGGCCGCATCACATGACACGCGATGCAGCCCCGTCATCAATGACGCAGCCGCATCGTGTGTCATGTGATGTGGCCGCCTGTGCGTTCAGTTTATGCGAATGGCACCGCTTGCATCGTCGGGGGGGCGGCCCAAACAGCGATTATACTGAGCGGCCCGGGGGGGCGATGCCCCCCTGCCCCCCGGCCCAGCCCGCCCCTGGCAGGAGTGGTTTCTTTTGGGCTATTGTCTGCTTGGAAGTCGCTTAGAGTTTGTTTTATCTTACTAAGATTTTCCTTCTTTAGAAACAAGTGGTCATTCAACCTCCACCGATATCTCGGCGTAAATTGCGGCAAGATGCCAAGCCGTAGAAACATAGCCGAGTGGTTGGACCAGGGAACTGGAATGATGCTAGCCAATTTCAGGCTCCGCGTCATGCAAGCATTTACAAAGATCATATCTAGTCTAGAGTATGTGCCTTGCGGCATCGAGTAACGGGTATAAGCTCTGTTGTTAGGGTACAGCACTCTCCACGAGTCATATAGGTTAGCGTTTGTGAGCAAAGACTGCAATTTAGAGCCTTCTAAAAGAGTTAGGGGGGGAATTAAAAGGAAAGTCCAAAGGGAGAAGACAGTTTGACTGGCAAGACATGTCTTCCAAACAACAGAACCAGTACATCCTGTGTACATGGAGAGTGAGGGTGGTGGTAGCATCCCGTAGCAAACAATAAACTAGTATTTACATAGCGACATTCTCCAATCAATCTCCTCTAGATTGATCAATATCTGGCCATTAACTTGTCGCTATTCTAGGCAATTATTTGCGTCACGATCTGAGAGGTAGAACAATAATAACCATGAGAAAGTACTAATAATCAGCTGCCTCCCAGACCATGAGGCCAATCCTTTCTATCAAATCGCTAAACACAGTGAACGTCGTAAACATTTGGACCCAACATTTGGTCAGCTCTCATGAGGTCCTAAGTTTGAAGAACAATAGCATTTACAAGGTCTCTGACGTGCATATAAAGTTAACCCATTTCACATAGGGCTCTCGACCTCATAGTATGATATTTTTGACCCTATACCACAGGGCCTTAAGGACCTCTTCTAGTAAAGTTTAACCAACAGAGGGAATAGGCCTCGTCTGTCTCCTTATTTAATCTATTTATGGCCTGAACAATTTATTATCACTAATCCAGAGGAACATTAGCTTTTTAAGTTCTAAACCCAATCATAATGCTAAACCGGGGAGGCAGTTCTGGGCTTAGTGGTGGGCCAGACCTTAGTTTGTTAAAATGAGCTGTCCCAGTAACTTAGCGCATATTATATCTCATTTATATTTGATAACTGGCCAACCCATCTGGGATCTTATAGCTATGAGACATTATTGCCTCTAAATTGTCTTGTAGGTACAGCGTATTTACCCATATCCTGAGAAAACTATAACTACACGGTAAGGCTCATTTATCAGTACCTGACTGGGCATAAAGGCCCCACTCAAAGTGTAGCGGTAGTGATTTTTACCTGTTGCTTCTAACGAAGTAGATGAGTCTAAACTGATTAGTCGGTATTTACACTCATCTATTGTCAGCTGTATGACCACTAAGTCTTTACATTGCTGATTCAGTACCTGCTATAAGCATTTAGTTCAAGTGGTGACCCAGCCCATGTGAAACCTCAGGCCCAAATTCAATAACCTTTAAATTGTGCTCTATAATCAAGTAAAGTTTACTTGTCTCCTGTGGATACCTCGAGCACCTAGCAAAGTACATTTATCAACCTGTGGCTGGGCAAGGAGGCATTCTTCAAAGTGGTTGAACTAAAATCGCGAACAAACTTTTCCAGTTGAGTCAATAAGCATCAGTGAGTTAGTAAATAAAATATAGCGAACATGTAATTTTTTACTTAAGTTCCTTAGGCTTGTGTCCATGAGGCCGTAGGAGCAGTTGGCCTTGTAGCTTCTGCTGTGGTGTTTGCTGGAATAGAGGAAGTTGGTATTATTGGCAAAAGAATTAATCCTTGATCCAGTGACTTGACCTTGTGGGATTGTCCTTCATGGCCTATCAGGAGGTGAAAGGGAAAGCCCCATCTATAACGGATTTTATGATCCCGCAAGAGATTGGTAACTGGAGCAAGATCTCGCCGTTTTTGCAGAGTAGTAGGGGCCAAGTCCTGATAGACCTGGAGGTTTGTTCCTTCAAAAGTAAGAGAAGCGGTGGTTCGGGCAGCCATGGTGAATTGTTCCTTATGCTTATAATAGTGGAATCGGACGACAACATTCCTGGGCGGTTGGTTTAAGGAGGGTTTTGGGCATAGCGCTCTATGAGCCCGATCCATTTGAACCTCCATCGCCGTGGCCTCTGGGAGATAATGCAGAAACAGTCTATCCAGGTACTTAGGCAACAGGTCGTTATCTATTGTTTCTAGGATATTCCGGATGCAAAGATTATTCCGCCTATTTCTGTTCTCAATATCCTCGAGGTGTTCCCTGAACGATTCCACATCCGTGCGGAGGTCTGAGAGTTCTGTAGAAACAAATTCTTGAAAATGGCATAACTCGTGGACCTTTTGCTCCAGGTCTGCTGTTCTGGACCCAATGGCTGCTATTTCTTTGCAGAGCTCAGATACTACTTTCCTATTTTCCTCTTGTATTACAGCTCGAACTTCAGATTGGATGGTGGATTTGATAATGTCTCTCAATTCTGAAGATATTAATACTTCATTGGTGGAGCTAGCATCATCCTTGTCCGAATCTGAATGCAGCGGCGGTGAGGATTTCTTCGACTGTGCTACCAACCGCTTTTTAGCTTTAGTAAAGATAGAGTCTGTAACCGGCGTGGTGATTTTCTTGTTCTTGTTTGGCATTATACTAGCGTAGGTCCAATGATTAATAGACACTCAGATCTGACAGCAATAATAGCCAATATGAGCGAATGAATAGTTAGAATCCTCTCTCCCGTTGCTGTGGTGAAGGTGTTATATGATTAGCACCCCATGGATTCCCTGTGTCCAGATGTATTAGCAGCCCATTTAGCCACTCATTTGCACGTAGATTCTGCACACTGTGGGCATTGCCAAGACTGAGCTGGAGGGGGAGGGGCCAAGGTTAGTCCTACATGTGTTGAATATCAAGATATTCAGAGGTAAGTGAACCTTGATTTCCTAAGCAGCTATGACTCCAGCTATGCCTCTACATGAAGTTGTGGAACTTTAATATGCACAAGTTGTAGTGTTGTATAAATTACACTAGATGGCAGTAGAGTATAGCAATGGTTACTCGGGCACTGTTAGTTCTCTGGCGAGATAGGATCACGGCAGAGACAATCATATATTTCTAAGGAGGTCTGGCCTCTAGCAGATAGCTGAAGTCCTATCGAGAGAGTTTTCTCACCTCTTTCTTGGTGTGATCAAAGACATCAGAACCGCTGGGCTGTCTCAGTCGTCTGGATTGAAATATTATGCCAGCTCTCAGCATTAGCAATCTTCCCAGCAGGCGCTGCAGCTGTTGAACCACCTGAAGAGAAGGTGGTGATGGAGCCCGCTGTTTCCAGTCTGGTGCAGAGGATTTTATTCAGGCTAAGGATGGTAAGGGCACCCCCGACTGGAATGTCTGCTCACAAACCCGTTCCTATGAAAGTTGAGTGGCTCAATAGGGCAGGACCCGTACCCACAGTTACAGCCGGCTCCGAGCACTATGCCTCGCTTACACTGGCAGTTGTGCATTGTCTCCCGGACGGAGATGTCAGGAAGCTAACGGTGTGTTGGAGAGAGGGTCCTAATCCGGTAACGCTGAGTCCTCAGATAGTATAAAAGGATTGCGGAACCCATCAGACCCGTTTCCACCTCTCCCGGACCGCCGACCGCCCCCCCCGGGCAGGTGCTGCAGTCGCCCAACAAGTCAACACAGGTGCTACTTTATTATTGTGGTGTTAACCACTAGTTAGGGCAGCGACTAGGCGTTTATATTCGTTATTTTAACGGAGAGCTCTGATCTCTCACGTCTTCTCTAGTTCGCTACCAGGCCACACCCCTCCCCCCCCCCCTCCCCAGCATTAGGCATTTTTATTGACTTTTCCCCCAAGTTTTATTTTTTACCCTAGATGGGATGGGCAGGGCAAGGAACAGAGTGCCTTGGTCTATCATGGCCAACTTTGGTCTATAGGGGCTGACACTGGCATTGGTGTCCTTTCTGGTGACTGGCCCCTCTCCAGGTACCAGCATTTTATTGTATGTGCTACGTGGATCAGCTCTCTGCCCTGACTGACATGGGGCTGATCTGTTCCACCCCTATTATCTCTTCGTCCTTTCATTACATATTGTGTTTGGTATTTTGTTGAAATCCAGCCATCTCCTCCAAATAGCTCAAACATCTTGAAATCTATCAGAAGTTGATAATATCTTCAGTACTGGCTGACAAATTTTAGCCAAGGGGGTAAGATAGGGCTCAGCATATTATTAAGAAAAAAAAGCAGGTAGCACAGTGATCCAGCCCAAGGTAGCACATTATGGGCCCCGCCCCAATGCCTCCCAGCCCATCCAGCCACAGTTCAGTACACATGCAGAGTTCAAATCTGGTGAACCACTCTTTTATAGTTAGAGTTTTAGAGAGAGCTCCAGGCCAAACGTAATTCAGAATGGTGCAAGATAAAGCTCTTAATGCAACTGCCACCCTGCCATCCCACCTCTGCAATTCACTGTCCAGACGGCGAAGAAGCCTTTTTACTAAAAGCCTGGAGTGCTCCTTCATCTCTAATTTAATTTGTGCCAAGCCCTTGAGAAGGACCTTCAAGTCCTTCCTGCTTCTAGAAGACTCCAGTAGGAGCCGCTTGCATCTTCATTTACCTACTACAAAGCTCAGGTGGAGATTTCATCTGACACCTACCATGCCTCTAAATGACCCAGAAAGCGGTCCATCTGATGACTCAGACCTCCTACAGTCTGGTCAATTATTGAGATGTTTGTACCCTTTGTAGCCCACTTAAAGGAACGTCTCACAGTCTACCTTCAGTACTTGATGGGCCAGCAGTTGACCCTGCTGATTCAGCATGTGGTCCGCCAACCCTCGTGGTCTCCCACTGCCTGGTCGCCGAATCTACAACCTTTACAACCTATTAAACAGTCCATCTAGTGGTGTATATTGTTACCACCCCAGCAGATGGCCGTTCTGGGACCCTAGAAAAGCCATAGCCAGGTTTACAATGATAGACCCGGAAATTTATTCTGCGTTCTTTGCCTAACGATATCCTTGCGGTAGGGTAGAATAAGCAGTGTTCAGCTATTAAATATTGATTTACTCCCATCAGGATATTCATGTGGTTATTCTGGCCACTCTAGCTCCACTTACCATCTAGCACCAGACAGCCTCTAACTAAAGGTCTCTAAAAAAATGAAATACTGGCCACATAG
The DNA here is from genome assembly GCF_038048845.1 of Mixophyes fleayi. Classification (NCBI taxonomy): domain Eukaryota; kingdom Metazoa; phylum Chordata; class Amphibia; order Anura; family Limnodynastidae; genus Mixophyes; species Mixophyes fleayi. The sequence continues at coordinate 206,024,329 of NC_134407.1, read as the reverse complement.
GCTACCTATGGAGGAAGTGACCAGCGGTAACCTTTCTGCTTCTTGTATACCTAATATTGAAGGACGATCACATGTATCTTGACAGAGAAGGTTTGGAAAAGGCCTACAAAAAAGGATTTGGGGAAGATTGGGATCCTTTTGTAAACACAACATCAGTGAGGTCCTGCACTACTCAAAACCCTGCCGACCAAGTAAGGCTTTGAAATGCTTAAATTTTAATCAACAAGAAGCCACTAGCAAACCAGAAATGAATAACTAAACGCCAATTGGAATTCTGAGGGGGACTCAGGGAGAGAGATATCCTGAGGGAGTCCTCTGCAGCAAGACAACTGGAGAGCTGAACAGAGGTCTGAGTGATAGTGAGACCCCATAGAGGTAGAGGCGCAAGGGAAGAGTGGAAAAGGCTTCACAATGAGAGAGCTTACCAGACACCTGAACAGAGAGGAGTGATCTTGGATGCAGATACTGGAGACCAGTGGGGATAAGTAACATATTACCTTATTATTGATTTGTTGGGACTAAGAGTTGTGTTACTTGTCAGTTAGGGAACAGGTGGAAAGACCTGTATAATATCCTTTACGGGAGCAGCGTTGTGTAAATTGTATTCCGCATTCTTGTTAAATTGGAAGAAAGAGATCAAATCACCTGGGAAAGAGAAGAAGCGATCTGTATTTGAACGGCCAATTAACAAAGACTGCATGATTGTATATATTTGTGTAATAATAAATTACATTTGTGTGATATATTTTAGCAAAGATAAAGACAATGATAGAGTTAAGTGTATGTTACTAGTGATAGTTATCCTTTTTAGAGAGATACATTTTTGTTAAAAAATCTACAATAATAATAAACGTGTCGGTGTGGCTTCTAAAGACCAATCTGGTGTGGTAATTGGTAATTATTCGGACTGTATTTTGTACGTGGCTGCAGTACCTTAATTACACTAGAGGTGGTGCTGTTTGCCCCTGAACTTTATACCACTCCTGTAGGAGTTAATCTCCCTACCTGATTAGTACCAGCAGCTGTCTCACAGCTTCATATACCTGGCTCAATATGTGTTCTGTGCAGTTCATCGTTTATACCTGGCTGCTTGTCTCTTGTTTATCCCTGTTCTAGTTTTGCTTTGCTGCTGTCTGATCTCCTGTTGTGACCCTGTGCCTGATTACCGCACGCTGCTTGTTTGCCTTTTGCCCTGACTTCTGCCTGATTACTGGATTATGCTTGTTTGCTTGTGACCCTGACCTCTGTCTGGCTACTGGATTCAGCTTGAACTCTTTTTTGCCCTGATCTCTGCCTGGTCACATTACTCAGCTAGTCTGTCTGCTTCCCTGGACTGCCTCGTGCCTCTGGCAATCTGGAATCCTGATCCCTTCCTCCTTAGTCTGGAGCCTCGTGTCTCCTGGCAATTGCCTAACTTAATATACTTGTTCCTGCATTTAAACTGTATTTGTCATTGCTTAGAACCTGTTGCTTCTGTGGACTATTGCTGCCATTCATCACACCTGTTCATATTTGTGTTTTGGAGTAAACCTGTTTATTCTGCTACCTGAAAATCTGCATATTCCACGAACTGAATCCTTGTTCGCATATTTTGCTAAATAAAGATACTTGGCTTCTATACTTCTGTTGCCGCTTCCTGAATTTGCTAGGAATAATAACAGTAATATATTAGTGTGTGCCTGTGGTCCAGAGAAGGGGGGCAGAGGGTTTCTTGGTCTCACTATGCTGTTGCTACAACCGAGACACTACCCCGCGAAGAACTTGCGGTACCCAGACCAAAGTGGAGACACTGCGCGATACGGAATACGAGTTAAAAAATAATTTGCAGACAGGACTAACAAACTAATACATACACCCTAGTCAGAAAAGCAGGTGTTACATTTAATTCAAACAGGGCCCCAACATGCCAGGATCAAGACAAGTAGCAACTAAGTTTAAGGAGACAGTAGCAACAAGCTACAGGAAGGGTAGGAGAGAACACCGCTTTTTGACAACTGTCCCAATTCTGGTAGCACAGCCCTGAAAAAACTGTCCTGTTTCGACAAAATTTTTACCAACTGTAGGGTTATTCAGGAGATATGTCCCTCTTCACACTGTCCTGCTCTTGAAGGGGAGCCATATTCACCTAACAGTGGTGCACACAACATTGCTGATGTGATTGAAGGGAAGGTGCAGGAGGGAGGCATAGCACTGTCGAAAATGATAACCATGCCACTTGCATATTGGCTATGTCCATAAGGTTAGTGTGGCTGACACATACATTGTTACACCACTTGAAGATTTGACTATACCCACTAACAATATATCTCCACCTACAGCATTACGCCACTTTCAAATAAATTTCCTGGGCCACTTTAAGTCCCCAAACAGTCTCCGCATTCTCACAGATTTTAACTACATTAAATCTTAATGTGATTCCTGCAAGTCCATAAATCTGTTTCCCTACTTCAGATGACTAATTTACTGGCTTGTTGTGCCCTTCTGCAACCTTTACAAATACTTTCTTTTTTTCTCTATAGCTTACTTTTGTGTATTTTTTTTATCACAGTGATTATATGATCAGACAGTGTTGTTTATTTGTATTGAGCTGGTATATGACAGAGCTCTACTGTGCTCTCTGTATTGGGTAAAATGTGTAAAATGTAGAAACAAGGGGCCGGAGTCATTAGGGAAACTTATGCAAAAAAAGGAGTACATTTGCTCCTGGACAAACCATGTTACAATGCAAGGGGTGCAAATCAGTTTATTACACACAGCAGTGGGAGAGGGACGGGGGGGACACACAGCAGGGGAGAGAGAAGGGCGGGGAGACACTGCAGGGGAGAGAGAAGGGCGGGGACACAGCAGGAAAGAGGGGCGCGGACACACAGCAGTGAGAGAGAGAGGGGCGGAGACATAGCAGTGGGAGAGAGAGGGGCAGGGACACACAGCAGTGAGAGAGAGAAGGGCGGGGACACAGAGCAGTGGGAGAGAGAGGGGCAGGGACACACAGCAGGGGAGAGAGCTGAGAACAGTGCAGACAGAAACGATCAGTAACAATCTGCACACAAGTTGTAAAGTAGCTGGTCCCAGCCATCTCAAACATACAGTGCCCCAGTCTGGGAGGGGGTTCAGGCACTAGGACCCCACCCATCCCGGATGCGCCCCTGGTATGGGTGTGTTTACACAAATGCAACTCATGCAGACCTGCGGAGAAACACATATATGTATTTTGTGCACTTGCTAGAGGGCTAGGTGCAGATGTTGCCGATATGGCTCCACCTGTGTGCAGAAATAGGCTACTTATTACATGCTCTTTTTTTAATTTATGTCCATTTTGTGACCAACTCTGCATCAGCCGCACAGTGAGCAAAACGCTGGGATGGTTAGAACACCAGGAGACATCAATTCCAATCATTCATTTCATCGGGTTACTATAGCAACCATGGCAAACACACCGCCATACATAGCTGCCCTGCGTATATTAAATAATAAAATATTATTTGTGTGGCAATACCCTTTAATCACAATTATTTGAAAATCGTTTTTATTTAAAAAATGTGTACTGTTAAACATAGGTAGCTGTAACACAGAAAGATTATCTGAATATTTGTGTTTATTTACTTAATAGAAGCATATAAAATTATAAAACTCAGCTTTAATAACTCATTCAGCAATGAAAGATACAGATAAACATTTAGGGGCGTATTCAATTGTTAGCGTTAATGCTAACAAACGAGCGCTCGAAAAATTTTAGCGTTAATACGGTAATTACTCGCGGAATTTCAGCTTGCTGCTCCCTGAGCTGCGAGCTGAAATTCCGCGAGTAAACTACCGTATTAACGCTTTTCGCGCGCAATATTACCGTATAAACGGTAATATTTTTCGAGCGCTCGTTTTTCAGCGTTAACGCTCACAATTGAATACGCCCCTTAGGATCAATGTGTAAGGGCCGTATAAATAACCATTTCATAGGACAGCACCAAGATTGAACAGTTTGAGTTCTGCACTGAAGTAAAGTACTCACATGTACCAGAGTACAGCTTCCATTCCATTAAAGGTTCTATCCATGAAAGGTTCTATTCACTGCCAGTTAACTCCCCTTTAACGCGTTGCTTTCTCTTGCAAGCTTCCATCTCTGCTTTATAGTCACGTGTTTATATAATCTATATCATTAAAATATTATCTATATAATCTGCCAAAGTTGTTTAATTTGGTTTCCTTGCTAAATGACACAAAGCTGCTCTTGGGACGCACCGATATACAATGCAGAACTGTTTCATATCCCAGGACAATGTTAAATAAACCAACACTACTTAGTGATATAAATGAATGGATGAAAAGCATCACTGGCTGACAGCACTGGGATATTGGGTTCGATTCCAACCAAGGTCCTGTCTGTGTGGAATTTAATTGCTTGCGTGAGTTTCCTCTGCTCCAGTTTCCCCCCACAGTCCAAAAACATACTGGTAAGTTAATTGGCTTCTAACGAAATGGACCCCATATAGTGCGTATGTTAGGGAATTTAGACTGTAAGTTTCAACGGTACTGATGTGAATGACAAATCTTCTCTGCACAGAGCATCGTAATCTGATTGGCACTATATGGATAATGCTAATAATAGCAATTATTAAGATTTGCAGGAGAGCATGTGCATACCAATAATCTGAAGGTGGAATCTCCCACTTGGGATCTATATTGGGTCTCTACTCTCATAAAGTTGTCTGCTAGCTACTTGCTTAAATCCTTACTTTATTAGCTATGCTTAATTTCTCACTTTTTTTATGTTTCCCGCTACTTATCATCATCATCATTTATTTATATAGTGCCACCAATTCCGCAGCTACTCCTATGATATGTCCTCCATTGAAGTTAGTGGAGGATATTCAACTAATATAATTTACATTAAAATATTCAAAATACAATTTTTAAATGTAGTGTAAGATTAATTGGGATCAAAACACATTTCAATTCATGTCACCGTATTGATAGGGTGATTTTGTGGATGATTTTTCATAACACTCTAACGGAACCTTTATGGTTCTATGTAAGTGAGTAAAGGTCACAAAGGTAAACTTTTCCTTACACCACAAAGCTCGTCATTTTTTGGGGGACAAGTAATCAGAACTCCTAATTCTCACCCATGCATTATATATCCAGATTGAGGCATGAAGGGGCTCGGTGAAAGTAACAGTGAAGGTGTATAGATGTCTGCATGGGTTACACAGCTCATAAAATGACAGCCTCCCAGCCTCATAATCCAGATATATCCCAAGTAAGTTACAGGATAGGTTGGGATGCAATTTGATTTCTTTTTCATTGTGTATAAGTGAATATTGTTGCCTAGACCTGCACAAGCACCAAGACTTGTCATTATTCCCGGTTATAGACTGATATCCTTTCCTGTATACACTACGGTAGCTCACACCTATCCTCCAATTTCCTAATGTACTAGTCTCAAATCTCCATTTATGTCGTCCTGTGAGGAAGCCTTTAGTGCTCAAGACCTGAGAACATTGGAATTTCTCTGGTGCTTTCGGATAACTATCTAACTTTCCAGACCATGTTAGGGTTCTCAAGCCTTCCAGTATTCTTACAAATACACCAGCGGTATTTATATCAAGTAATAAGTCTGACGGCTCCTCGACATAGATTACTCTCTTTACACCAGTTGCAATATCAGCTAGACCTTTGCTTGCTTCTGGTGACTTATGATTTTGCACATACAACTTTCTATTCACATTATCAACAATATCTACAAAGGCAGTTTTTAAAATCCCCGAGATAAGACCCTCGCCCAGATCTCCTACATCATGGATCTGTTTATCATGTCTCTCTCTGTCCTGACTATCTCTCTCCTCAGTATCACACAAGTCACCTCTGACTGGTTCCTGTAAGACAGTCACTGGATCAGTCACGTTACACAGCTCCTCAATGTGACGCATATTCCTGGACAACTCGTCCTTCTGTACGTCCAGCTCCTGGATCAGATCAGAGACTGATACTGAAAAGTTATCTTCCTGCCTGGAGATCTCACTCAGGACTCTCTTCTCTAGGTCTTCCAGCTGTCTCCTTAGGTCTATAAACAGGGCAGTAACCCTCTCTCTCTCACCAGCTGCATTTTCCTGTACTTGCCTCCTGCGCTCCTGCAGACTCAGGAGTCTTTACTCAGTGTCTGCTCTCTTTGACAATAGCTTTTCCAAAATATTTCTCAGTATCTCCTTCTTCTTTTTAGAAGCCTCATGGAGCTGCTCCACTTTGTGTCCCACATGTTCTCCAGCCAGGCAGCAGGTGACACAGATACAGGCAGCGTCCTCAGTGCAGTAGTATTCAAGTATCTTCATGTGGATGGAACACTTTCTGGTCCGCAGAGAATTGTTGGGTTCAGTTATGACATGTTCTGCTGCCTTGCTGTGTACTCTCAGGTGATTTACACACAGAGAAGCTTCACACATCAGACAGGATTTAACAGCAGGTACAGGAGAGTGAATACAGTACGTACAGGAGATCCCAGTCTCCTCCTGCTCTGGCTCAGTGGACAGGAAACGCTCTGCGATGTTACACAGAGTTATGTTCTTTTGTAGCGCAGGCCGCTCCTGACTCTCTGCTCTACAGTCAGGACAGGAATAAACTCCAGACCACTCCTGTGTATCCAGCACACAATCTATACAGACCCGACAGAAGTTGTGTCCACATCTCAGTGTTACAGGATCTGTGTAAATGCTCAGACAGATGGAGCAGTTCAGCTCGTCTCTCAGATCAGCAGACGCCATTGCTGAAAAAGAAGTAGAAATTAAAAAGTGTATTCAAAAGTCTCGGAGCATATTAAGTGCGATCAGACCTGTAATATCCTGTCCTTCAGAAACCACATTCCTGAGTCAATATTAACTGTGTACATCCCATTATGTGATATTTAGGTCTAGTTTTTTTCCTCTTGGCCTGTAAATAAAAAAAAGATTTATCTCCAAGAGTGTCACAAAATGTCCTTAAAGCTTCAAAATTTTGGGCTTATTTATTTTAAACCCAAAAATATTTTAACTGCAGTTTTCAGAGGATTACAGTATTTTAAAGTAACAAGGCTATTCGTTATTAGAGTTTCTTAGTAGATATCAGAGATATCAACTGAGGTCCCAGCCTCATTGATTGCAAATCCAGACACCTATGGGGGCTGCGATTACGCCCTAATAATTAAACTCTGAAATTCGGAGCTTGACACCAACAGGTAACGCCTTCTGAAGATGGCGTTAGCATTTCTATCCTATAGGGTGAGCATTGCAGGGGAGGAATATTCAGATCCCTCTGCGGCTTCCCCCCCCCCCCATTGCAAATTGTGCAGGACCTTAAGAACCTTTACTATACATTATTCTCCAGGACAGGCTCCTGACGCAATTTTATTAAATTGACATGTTTATTAATTTCTTATCATTGCGATAAGAAATGATGATTTAACATGAGCAATAAGTGATGGGTTATAAATAGACTGCTATATTTCTTATTTTCATACATAATCTATGTCATTCATTTAGTACAATACAACATTAACATTAGCTCACAGTGTAATAAATATTTATATATTTTTTTATTCAATGTACACTATATGGATAAAAGTATTCGGATGCTTGACCATTACACCAACAGGGACAATAATGACATTATATTCAAATACATTTATATTTTAATATGGAGTTGCTCCCTCTTTTGCAGCGATTACAGCTTCCACTCTTCTTGGAAGGCTTTCCACAAGATGTTGGAGTGTTTCTGTGGAAATTTGTGCCCATTCATTCACTACAGCATTTATGTGGTCAGGAACTGATGTTGGATAAGAAGGCCTGGTTCGCAATCACCGTTCCAGTTCATCCCAAAGGTGTTCAGTGGGGTTGAAGTCAGGGCGCTGTGCGGGTCAGTCAAGTTCTTACACACCGAACTCATCAAACCATGTCTTTGTAGCCCATGTTTTGTGTACTGGGGCACAGTCATGTTGGAATAAAAAAGGGCTTTCCCCAAACTGTTGCCACAAATTTGGAAGCATAGCATTGTCCAAAATGACTTGGTATGCTGAATCATTAAGATTGCCCTTCACTGGAGATAAGGAGTCTAGACCAAACCCTAGAAAAACCCCATACCATTATTCCTCCCCCACCAAATTTCATAGTTGGCATAATACAGTCGGGCAGGTAACGTTCTCCCGGTATCTGCCAAAACCAGACTCGCCCACCTGACTGCAAAACAGAGAAGCGTGATTCATCACTCCACAGAACACGTTTCCACTGCTCCACAGTCCAGTGTCGGTGTGCTTTACACCACTCTGTCCGTCATTTAGCATTGGTCTTGGTGATGTGAGGTTTGCATGCAGCTGCTCGGCCATGGAAACCCATTCTATTAAGCTCCCGCTGCACAGGTTTTATGCTTACATTAATGCCAGTGGAAGTTAGGAACTCTTCAGCTATGGAATCAGCAGAGCGTTGGCGACTTTTACCCACCATGCGCCTTAGCAGTCGGTGACCCCGCTCTGTGATTTTACGTGGTCTTCTGCTTCATGGCTGAGTTGCTATTGTTCCTAAACGCTTACACTTTCTAATAATATCACTTACAGTTAACTGTGGCATATCCTTCAGGGATGAAATTTCACGAACAGTCTTATTGCACAGGTGGCCTCCTATCACAGTACCTATCACAGTACTACGCTTGAAGTCACTGAGCCCTTCAGAATGACCCATTTTATATCACAAATGTTTGCAAATGGAGACTGCATGGCTAGGTGCTTGATGTTATACACCTCTGGCAACGGGTCTGATTGAAACACCTCAATTAATTAATTATCTGGTGTGGCCAAATACTTTTCTCTATATAGTGTATATTGCATTCAAAGATGATGGTAATATTTACATAGTCACATAATGTAACGGCCTATCACGTACAACCTTTTCTAAATTTTATCTTTGTTGTACACTCTCTATTAAACCTAACACACTTCATAGAGTTCTCTGTTCCACCGAGGCAAGTACATGTCATGCTGCCCTGAAAGCAGAAGCTATTGTAAGTGCTTGTGCAGTGATACAACCTCCCTACAGGGGTGTGTTTTGGTGACATGTAATCCACACAAGTACTTGCTTTGGCTCCTATACACACATGCACTCATGCGCAAAGATTGTATTACCAGAACTTGGAGCCTATGTGAAACAGGCTGTTCCATCACAAAATTGGACTTGTACAAAATTTCACAGCAACTTATCTCATCTATACACAGGCAATTGTATCAGACAGGCGCGTATTACATCTCCCTCCCGTTTATAACGCCTCCAAACATTGCTTTTTCATCCACAAACCTTCATATCATATTCTTATTGTCCTCTATCTCTCTCCTTTGTTTATTGAAAGCATATAGCTAAAGATCTAGCAATGTAACAATATTATGCATAGAGTACAAGGCTTTCCATTTACAAATATATAAATCAAAAAAGTACATAAGAACAAAAACAAGAAGATATATATATGGAGAAAGAAGAACTAAAATGCAAAGGGTAGAAAGGGCCGGAGGTGGGGAGATAGGAGGACCACAAATGTCTCACATACGGTCAATGTTCTTGGAGATTGGAGGCATCAGTAAAAAGAGAGAAAAATAGGGTGATATCATGGTAACCCCATGCCAAAATTTCTCTATCTCATTTATTGATATGAAACTGGCACTTGTGTGGTCATTCTGGTCAGAAGTTATACGTCTTGGGGGGTATATTAATATAACCAGGGCCGTGACTAGGGCTGTACGATGGGGCGACCGCCCAGGGTACAATGCTGAAGGAGGGCGCAATTTAGCAATGTTTTAGGTTCATTTGAGGGCTATGGGGGCGGCATTTGTCTTTCTCGCCCCACGCGACTTTACAACCTGTACATATTTTACATGTTGTCATCTTAACCGTGTCGACCTAATGAACATGTAAACATTATGGCTGTTGATCTTTTAACTGTGTCAACATTATGACTGTCGACCTTTAGGTGTAGACATTTTCACTGTTGACTTTTCGTGCCCAGCCCCTATGTCCCCTCTAACCTCAGATACAATGCAGAAATGCAATAAGAACTACCGTGTAGCAGAAAAGAGTTACCAAAATATATGAGTAATAAGGGTAATCCTATAATAATATTAAGTAGTAATTGTCATTATCTGGAAACACACAGAATGATAAATTATAACCTTCAAGCAGGGGCAAACGCAGGAGTTCTAGAAGGGGGTTTCCATATATATGCTTCCGAAAAAACTTAACATGTTATACTATATATATTTATATATAACCCCCCTTCTGCTAATAGCCAGCAAATTTATCTTCTTGGCACACTCTTTGCCCTCTCTCGTGAATATTATTACCTACCTCATTGCCCTCTTATTGCCCAACATTCTAGGGCATAAATCTGACTGTCAAGTTTCCAGCCAGTTTGAAAAGTGGAGATGTTGCCTATGGGAACCAATCAGATTGCAGAATAGAATCTGATTGGTTGCTATAGGCCATACTTGCCAACTCTCCCTGAATGTCAGGGATACATTCCCTGACCCCTGAAATAGGGGTGATTTCCCTCACTCCCTGAAGAGTCTGGCATTCTCCCTGATGCTGAGCCAGTACAAGACGTCTGTGGCATGATGACACAGTTCAGAAATTGTGTCCTATGTCAATGTATTGATGTCTATGGAGGTGGCCGTTTTTATGGAGACCAAGATTTAATCAAAGACTGACAGGTAAGACAACATGGCTTCAGTAATGGAGACAGAAATGTAAAAGACACTTCAGTCTCTAGAGATTCATTAGCTGCTTTTCTTCAATGCATAGTTGCCTACTCTCCTGGAATGTCCGTGAGACTCCCGCATTTCTGGGAGACCTCCTGGGAGCAGGGCCATCTTTTCCATTGGGCACGATGGGCAGGTGCCCGGGGGCCCCTTGGGCAAGGGGGCCCCATAGGCAGGGCTCTTAATTAGAATAAATAATCCTGCAAAAAAAAACCTGCAAAAAAACTCTGCAAGGGTCACTGAGCAAGTACATCCATCTATCTCTATCTCTATATATCTATATCTATATCTGTATCTCTATACATCTATATATATATATATATATATATATATATATATATATATATATATATATATATATATATATATATATATATATATATGTAGGGGCCCCGGTGCACTGCTTTGCCCGGGGGCCCATAATGTTGTTAAGATGGCCCTGCCTGGGAGAGCAGGGCAACCTCCCGGTTCTCGCCCTAGCAATAGATAAGCGGCGGAGGGGGCTTAATGACGCAAATATCTTGTCATCTTAGCCTTGCCCCCTGATGTAATTGTCCAAAATTGTGACAATTGTTTAGGGGGCGGGGCCAAAACGATGCGATTCATCAAGCCCCACCCCCGCACACCCACCTCCCCCGGGATCTCCCTGAAGCCAATGAGGAAAAGTTGGCAAGTATGCTATAGGCAACATCTCCACTTTTCAAACCCACCAGAAACTCACAGCTTGATAAATTTACTCCTGAAACAGAGAGAGAGAGAGACGGTGTTGCAGTCAGACTCTTACATGAGTTGAACCATGGTGTAGAGGGGCAGGGGCATAAACAGAACTTTGTGGACCATTCAGCGTCATTTTGAAGCACGTCTCTAGCTTGTATGGAGTACAGGAGTACACACAGGTTCTACATAGGGACACCTGCACCCTCACCACTTCTCTCCATCCTTGCACATGTTGGAACATTGTATTTTACTGGAGGGGTTTTGAATGTTGTTAATCATGTAATACTGCCAGACACAAATACCAATGCTTGCACACACACGCACGCATGCACGCCTACTAACAATGGCATGCCACTGCTACAAATATTACCAGCACATGCTGCAAACCAGATCCAACTCAATCACATGCTACCATTGCTAATGCCAGACACTCCACCACCCAAAGGATACTGTCACATACAGCACCACTGAGTACTATAAATACACCAAATAACCAAATTATTACACTGCCTGTTCCCTTTATGTTTTATTTCTGGCTGAAGCATACAGAATGGAAGTAACTTACCTGTAGAGCAGTGTAATGATGCAATTTGAGGTGTTGCAGGACAGCCCACTAGATGCACACCAACAAATGATTTGGTGACTTAACTCACTCTTCTGACAGCGGTGCCAGGGAGTAAGCGGGAAACTCAGACAGATTTCACGTATGAATGGGCGGAGTCACAGGCAGTCCTTGTTATTCAACAGCTGCTCTTTCCCAGTCTTCACTGGAGGTGAGTACTGTGTAAGCTGATCCAGAGATATGAGAGTACATGCAGTTCTCAAAACTGCCACTAGATGTCAACAGAAAACTACTGGATATCTCTAAGTGACCTTATGCATGCAAAAAGACATGAAATATAAAGTGATGCAGATTACCAGTAATAAAGACAAATTTCAGACAATTATTCTGTTGTTCTTCTCAGTACTGAAGAGACTGGAGTCCAGTAGGGAGTACTACACCTAGTCCAGCCTTGAGCTCAATCAGCAGTAGCTGGCAAAGCCCCCAACAGCAGTGGTGAAAGTCCTAGCACCATCGGATCCCACTTCTTCGGCTGACACAGAGGTGATACCAGGCAGGACCGGATTTACTATTAGGCAAACTAGGCAGCTGCCTAGGGCCCGACGGTTCCAGGGGGCCCCCCAGCACCAGCGGAAAGGTAAGCAAAGCGGGGAGAGGCACAACCCTTGCCAGAGGTTGTAGCGCAGCGTGAGGCCCGCCGGCCGTCCCCTCTCCGCTACCTCCTCCCAGAAAATGAAACCAAAACGGGCTCCTGTCTGGCAAACGATTTCCCTCACCCACCTCGAATGTAAACATCAAAATGCAATCATGTGACTTAGGCCACGGCTTCAAACGCAACGGTTGTGGTCTTGGCTGGGAGGTAGCTGGGTTAAGTAGGATATGCTCCATGTCCTTCTGGAGTCATCTGTAACATTTCTCCAATGTCACCGTATTATGGCTCCTTTCGTAAATCGGTGTCATGTACTTGACACTCAATCTGCCACAGGCCATTGCAATCAGTGCTAGGATAGAATTATTTGTTTCATATCCACGTGCAGTATAGTCAGGGTAGCTATACAATAGCAGACAAGTGTATTGGAGAATGTAAGACTTGTTTTGATTGCTAGTCCTGTGAATTGTTGCTTGCCGGCCTGACTTCATGATGATGTTTGCAGCCAAACTACACCATTGTTAATAGGCCTGTCAACCATTTTTTTTTTCATTTTTTACAGTAAGATTGTGCATGCAGAGTAGGGTGAATGGTGTGCACCCTGAACATGCAATATAACAATGTAAAATAGTATGGTGTGCTGATAAAATATTAGATTACCATGCTTTTATAGCAAAATGAATAAAATATACACCTGACGTGCGTGGTTGTGTAAAAAAAAACTAAAAACATCTTATTGCAGCAACATACTTAGCATGCATGCTATGGTAAATATGATGTAACATAAATATATGTTATGCAAAAGAAATGACCAGGTGTGGAATGAACAGGTCCATACCAAAAATATACAAAAAAGTATATTTCCCTGTGTGAAATTTCTTACTCACTGTGAGACCACAAGACACAGGTGCAAACTGTGAGACTTTGCAGGTGTGTTTTAATGTAATGCCTGAAACAGAAAAAAAGGGGTGGGGTGGTCATTCAAGATACAGTTGATTATATATCGGAAGCTTTGAGGCAACTTACAGATACCAGATTCTATACACTTCTGGCTAAGAATCCAACGTTAGAATTTCAGCGAGAATTACGAGACCTTCTGGACTTAGTGTTGGCCAATAATGTGATTTCTAAAGATACTTTCTGGTTTCTTTTTGCACAATACCCGGTGATCCCAACCTATTATCATTTACCTAAAATACAGAAATCCCTTCACAAACCCCCCGGTAGACCTATTGTCACACATCAGAGATACAACATCGTTCCTCAAATTGTTGGAGGGTGTTCATTGGAGAGCTACATACCAATTCTTGACATGCGATGTTGAGTCATTATATTCTAATATACCACACGAAAAAGGTATCGAAGCAGTTTCAAAATTCTTGCTCTCCTCCGACACGGATCGCCTCTTAAGTGACTTTATACTGTATATTAGGTTTATTTTACAGCAAGACTACTTTTTATTTAATACTGAATTTTATTTGCAGACACTGGGCACAGCCATGGGGACCAGATTTGCCCCGAGTTTAGCAAATTTGTACATGGGTTTATTTGAGGAACAATATGTGTGGTGTTCCCCATTCGGGGTAAACTTGGTCCTCTATGGCAGATATATTGACGACTTATTCTTCATTTGGGATGGGGATGATTTTTTTATCTCTTATTTTCTTAATCACTTAAACTCTAATGATTTTGGCATTCCATTCACGAGTAGCCATAGCAATACATCCATTAATTATCTGGATTTCACACTGAAAATAATTGACAATAATATATACACAGAAACCTTTTCTAAACCGATAGATGCGCACAGTTTTTTACATTATAGGAGTGATCACTCTAGGGCCTGGAGGAATAATATTCCAAAAGGCCAATTTTTAAGAACAAAAATAAATTGTTCAACTCAGGAAGACTTTGTGAAACATGCTACCACATTATATAATTCATTTTTAGAACAAGAGTATCCAGCTGGAATTTTACAAAAAACTTTGCAAGATGTGGATGCACTAGATAGGAAGGATCTCTTAGTACAGTCTTCTACAAGAAACAAGAAGAATAAATATGAATGTTTAGACAATAGATCCCTTGTGTTCCTTACACAATATAATAGCTATGCCCACCAAATTAAGAATATTTTCAAAAAGAATTCGGTGATGTTAGAGACTGATAACTTGATAGGCCCTCTGATTTCTCAGGGGAATAATGTGGTCTTTAGAAGATCGCGCAATTTAAAGGAACGTTTGGCTCCGAGCTTCTTTAGACCTAAAAAATCCATTACATCAACTAATGATATACTGACGAATAAATGGCTAACTAATAAACCAAAGGGTTTCTATAAATGTGGGAGAAACAGATGCTTAACGTGCAGTTCAGTAGAACATGAATGCATGTCATTTGAATCACACTATTATGGAGAAAAGTTTTTTATTGAGAAGTTCTTAAACTGCCAGTCTAATTATGTTATTTATCTGATTAATTGCGGCTGTGGGCTGCAATACATTGGGCGCACTATTCGTACTCTGGCTTTGTGGTTTACAGAGCATCGTAGGAACATCTTAAAAAACGTGATATCACATAGTTTGTCTGTACATGTGAACACCTGTCAAAGAGGTCATTTGGATAATCTTCGCGTTAGGGCAATAGAACAAGTATGTGCCACCCCCAGAGGAGGGGATAGATTCAACTTCCTCTGCCGTAGGGAGGCATATTGGATCTTTAGATTAAATACCTTGGTGCCCCATGGTCTTAATTAAAGTATTGAGCTTAATACTATTTAAGGTTGTATCTGTTTATATCTAGTTCGATACAATTGTTGGTTAAGTATTTCTGATTATATACACTATATACATGGTAAATTGATTCCAGTATTGACAATGGATATGTGTGTGCATTTATTTTTGTTGTTTTTTGTTTGTTTGTTTATTTATCTTCTCTTTTTTTGTTATTTTTTTAATGTCATAATATTTTATAATATATTTTTATTATCAGTAATTGGGATATTATTTATATCTAAAAAAAGTTTTTTAAAGATATTATGCTGCATAACACTATAGGTAATGTGACTATTCTTTACTCTATCTCATTTTAGCAATCATCTTTGTTTTTTATTTGAGTAAGTAATCATAGTTGCTATTGATTTATGCTGAAAAGAGTTTATGTATAATAAAGTGACATGTGAGGTTAAAATGTCAGTGTGGTTTGGATTCTCTTACTTACTCCATGAAAGTGCTTTCAATTACACCAAAAACAGCTGTACCTATTATGAATGAACAATCTGGATCAGACTTTGATTGGATATTGCTGGTCATGTGACTTTCTCTATGGCCTTAAATAAATACGTCCTTTAACAAGTTACCATTCCTCTGATGAAGCCGTTTGTAACGGGGAAACGCGTCTGGATTGGCTGTCACTTACCCAGCTGACTAACAGGCTCCGCCCCTTCATACCCCGGGGTATTGCATGATTATTTCTCTGGAGGATCTCCAGAGAAATAATCATGCAATGGCTTTAAGTGCCCCAGGCCCCTCAAACCCTTAATCGAGCCATGTTCTTATGGGGACCATTTTGAAATGTTTATTCCTTTGTAGTATTATCTTAGCATAAGTAATGCAGATCGGGGGTTCATGTGGAGTCGGACAGAGTCTGGATTAATGCCTGTGGTGCAGTGCTGGATCCAGGATACCCTGGATTTAAGAGACTAACATTGTTTTGTATTAATTCCCCATTGTAATGTTTAATATTATTATTATAATTAATTCTGTATTACATGCATCATACTCAGTTGCGTGCCTTTGCCTCCGTCAGACACAGCACACATATTTACAATATTGAGAATGATAGCGGAGCAAAACAACTTTTTAATCAGTGGGAACATTGCCTCTCACCTCTTATGTTGGTACACCTTGAAATGGGCCAGGGTCTTACTGGAAAGTGGGTGGAGCTTCACTGGAAAGTGTGCTAGGCTGCATGGTAATTGGTGATTGGGTGGGGTTTTTGTGAATTTGGGGCATAGTTTGCCCATTTCAGGGATGGGGCTTATCTTGGCCAGATTTTGCCTGGATAAGTGCTGCTAGGTAAAATGTCTTGCACAGGAGACTATTAGAGAGTAAAGTCTTGCTGTATCTCTGATGTCTTTATACAGTGCCCCATGAGGACCTAATGTGACAGACTCCTGTCCAGGGCGCACAGCAAATGTTTATATTGGTTGGTAGTGATCGGTCCCATGGTCTCACTCATCCTGGCTAGAAGCTTGATCTAGATAAGATGTGATGTATATAGTCATTGCTTCCCAGGGACACTAGAACCGTGGACATTATGGTTAGTGTGACCCCTGAAACAATACCAATGGCTTTCCTGAGCTGGCAAAACTCGATCTTCACCAGATGACAGCCATAAATTAAGTTCTAGAAATACAAACCTGCCAAAGTCCCAATTACCAGCTGCTGAAGGGGGCAAAGTCTACTGTAAAAGCTATGTGACTTCACCTGAAATGGGTGTGGTTTGCGCGGTTCGAGGACATGGCCCTCATTGGAACGATTTAACAACCGGGATCGTTGGCAGATATGAAAGTGGATAAAGCAATACTTTTTAAAAAAACAACAATTGTAAAATGAAGCAAAATAAGACTTAAAACAGTAAAGTGTTCAGAAGACTATACATTTTATTTGTGCACAAACATAAACCATCATTAATTATTATTATTATTAATTTTTATTTATAGGGCGCCACAAAGTATCCGTAGCGCCGTACAAGGACAAACAATGGCACAGTACAAGGTGAAACAGCGCAGTACAAGTAACAGTAAGCACTATAACTCTGGGGGCTCAGGCACAGCATGAAAGAGAGGGAGGGAGGGGAAAAGTGAGTATAGGCAGGTAACTATGGCCCAAGAGGGTGGGCACGGATGACAGGTTGAGAGTCACTGAGGGGAGCGGAGAGAAGCGAGAGGAGACAGAGGGCAGAGGGACTGAGAGGAGGTGAGCTGAGTAGCTGGAGAGCGCAGTTAAAAGTGATGGAAACAGAAGGTAGGAGAGCCCTGCTCAAAGGAGCGAACAATCTAAAGGGAGGGGAAGACAGACAGACACATGGATGAGACGGAGAGACGGGAGAAACGGAGACGGAGTCGAGGAAGGGGGAGAAGGGAAGAAGGGATGAGAAAGAGAGGTAGCCGACCGGTGGGAGTTTAGGCATGAGACTGGAAGGCTTTAAGGAAAAGGTGGGTTTTTAATAGGATCATTAATAAGATAATCATTATTAAGACATAATGTAATACATGTGCATAATTGTAGAGGATCAATAGCAACATGTCCTATAGATAACATTATAGGAAAACACTTCTGTCATTGTCCAGATTAATTGAAGAAGATTGAGCAAAATAAAATAACACAATATAATATAGACAAGGAAGGAGAGTAAATAAAATAATTGTAAAATTTCTTAACTCAGTCATTTATGATAGAATTAAATTAATAATTAATCTGTCACTTATTTCCGACTAAATACCTCCATGAGCATTTAGGAAATGATTATAGTTCTCTAGAGGAGTGGAGAACTAAATTTCAATTTAAAATATATATCCACTGATTTTAAAATAAAGTACTGTTCCTCAACTAATAATAAGGTGAACTGTGTCTGTCTCTCTGTGACTATATTGAATGCAATAAATATGTTAAAAGATGCTAACGTATTCATTTGTGTAAAAAATAAATGAACGCACCAAAACACAATTATGTTTTCTATACATCTTGTATCTTATTTGATAAAAATGAGAATGTGGATGAATGTGTTGTAGCCCACAGCAATCAATATCTGTTCCATTTTCTGAATTGCAGTAGAACATTGTCATTAAGGTGCTTGCACTCAGACAGATTCAACCACTTGACATGGGCACTGAGTAGTGGAATCTATGTGGCTTGTGGTCGTTAAGATCAGGAGCTGGGTGTCCCTATGCATTTTCCTACTGCACCGATGTTCAACTTAAGCAGCAGTTGTTTTTGTATCCAAACATATGACAATTAGATCGAAAATTGCTTAACTGATTGTCAGAATCATAGTATGTATAAGAGCATTTAGAATCTGATTGGTTTCTATGGGTTACAGCAAGTTTGTGTACATTACACTAAGCCATGCTTATAAAGAAGCCTTTTATTAAAAATCATTTCTAGCTCCTGATTCTCACCCAGGAATGGTTCCATACGCAGAAGACTGCATAAAGTCCCTCTGTGAAGGTGGCAGTGAAAGTGTGTAGATGTTTTATTGGATCAGAAAGCTCATAAAAGGACAATCTACCACCCTCAAAATCCAGATATATTCTGAATCTGTGTGCAGAAAAGTTTGGAGTCAATAAGATATCTTTACTATTATGTCTCACATAATATCTACTCCATTGCTTCGTTAGACCCCAAGACTTATTATTAACTCCAATCAAAGACTTACGTCCTTTTCTGTCCATACTCGGATAACACATCCCTATCATCAAATATTCTGTTTCATTGGTCTCCACTTCCCAGTAATGTCGTCCTGAGCTGAAACACATATTGCCTAGAACCTGAGAATAGTCTATGAATCTCTCTGGATTTTCGTAGAGATTTTGTTTTATATCTGTCCCGGACGCAGACTTGAAGTCACCTGATAACAATACGTTATTAGAAGCTGTATTTACATCCAGAATCATACCTTTAGTTTCTTGTATATAAAGATCTTTATTTATACCAGTCAGTATATCAGATAATATTATGTGTAAAGTCTCTGAGATAAGACCGTCATCTAATTTTCCTGCAGAATGGATCTTTTCATCACCTATTTCCCTGTCTTCTGTATCTTCCATTTCAACGTCTGATTCACATCCTCTTAGAAGAGATAATGGATCAGTAATGTTACACAGTTCATCAGTGTGATTAATCTCCTTTGTCAGCTTGTCCTTCTTGTTTTCCAGAAGATTGATCAGATCAGAGACTGAGAGTGAAACCTGCTCTTCCTGGCTGGAGATATCACTCAGTACTCTCTCTTCTAGGCCCACCTGCTGCTCTCTGGTGCCTCTTAAGAGTTTTAAGAGTTTCTCTTTCATATCAGCTGCTTTTTCTGGTATCTTTTTCCTGCATTCCTGCAAAATCTGAAGCTTATCCTCCGTCTTTTTTCTGTTTGCATTCAGCTTCTCCAGAGAACTTTTCATGTCCTCCTTCATTTTAACAGACGCCTCGTATAGTAGGTCTACTTCGTGACCCTTATGATCTCCAACCAAGGAGCAGGTGACACAGATACAGGTATCATCATCATAGCAGTAATACTTAAGGATCTCATTGTGAGCAGAACATTTTCGGTTTTCCAAACATGTGGTTGGTTCGGCTAATACATGTTCCAATGATTTGCTATGTATCTTTAGGTGGTTATTACACAGATAGGCTTCACACATCAAACAGGATTTAACAGCAGATACAGAAGAGTGAATACAGTAGGTACAGAAAATGCCAGTCTTCTCCTGCTCTGGCTGAGTAGACAGGTATCGCTGTGCTATATTACACAGAGTTGTGTTTCCATGTAGTGCAGGACGTTCCTGAAATTCTGTTCTACATTTAGCACAGGTATAAACTCCAGACCCCTCCTGTGTATCCAGCACGCAATCTATGCAGACCCGACAGAAGTTGTGTCCACATCTCAGGGTTACAGGATCAGTGTAAATCTTCAGACAGATGAAGCAGGTCATCTCCTCTCTCAGATCTGCAGAACTCATTGCTGTGAGTTGAAAACTACAATTCTTTTCTTTAAACGTCTCTTTATATTGCTGATAGGGCGTGTTTAAGTATTAAACTGTGAACTTTGAACGTAAACTTTATGAGCAGTCAGAATATTCCTTATGCAATAACTCACTCTCTTTAAAGATATGTGTCTTCATTCCTGGCACGGAGCAGAAAAAAATGAGCAATACATTTTCTGATTAACATCTTCTTTTAGTGCATATATTTGGTGTCCCTATAATTGTGGAAAGTAAATGGATACATTGTGGGTCTATTTGTAAGGTCATGAGGGCATGATCACTTTCTTTGCCCAGAGTATATAAGTCATAGCATCCTGGCTGCAGTTATAGAGCATATCCTTTTGAAACGTAGAAGGTATTTAAATAAACAGGCGCTTGTGAAAAGATGTTGCTAAAAAATGGAAAATAAATTATTAAATATATCTAAAATATAAGTCAGCAATACTAATTGTGGGAAACTTGCCTGGATGGGCTCCGTCGGGTCTCTCCTACGGCACCGATTGTACTGGCCGGGACGGGCAGCCAATCTGGGAATTTTGGCACCGCGAGGAGCCCTGATTGGCTGTTGTCACACAACGGTGCAGTGACGTCACATGGCATCAGTGCATTGGCGTCTATTTCAGGTTCCGTAGCCAGCGACATGTTAGTACTCCGGGAGCAGAAGAAGAAAGAAGACGTCGGGAAAGAAGCTCCAGAAGAGGAAGAAGAAAGAAGACGCTGGACAGAAGAGACAGCTTCCGCAGTCAATCACAGAAGAAAGAAGAGGAAAGAGACGGCGGTGGCGAGCAGCGGCAAGGAGCCCTTGTAAGAGCTGAGAGCTACCCTGCCAAGAAGACGTCGGAGGCAAGTGGAGTCGAGCCCAGCTGGGTGAAGACCTCCGCGACGGGTCAAGAGGACGTCAGCAGAGGCTGGAAACCAGGTAGGGCCCCCGTCCACACCTCCAACTCCATAACCAGAACGGGGAACTAACGCAAGGTGAGAGCTCCAGATTGCCATCAGATAGAACGCGGTGTGCCTCCTAGCTATCCTTCGGGATTGGGTGAGTACCAGGGGTGTTGGGAGTGGGACTGTGGTTTGTCTGACTTTGTCTCCCCTAGCAGCCATTACACCAATTTAACTACCATAGACAAAATTGTTAAACAAAAGATCCGTTAGATATAATTTCGTGAATGAGTTCTCTGTGCAGTGCTGCAGAATTATATATAAATAGATGATGATGATGATGATGATGATGATGATGCACGGACTGCATAGTAGCTCGAAGCAACACAGGAGAAAACCAGAGAATCTATTTGTGGTACTTGAGAGTCTTATGGAACCTTCCAGATCATTAGCTTAAAGAGCGCAATAAATATCCGATGATTTTAAACAGTCTTCCCACTTATGTCTAGTTTTGTCATCAGTTGTTCATGACAATTTGTTTAGCAGCATCCAGCGGTATCTGTGTCCATAGGGATCTGAGATAGAATAGAAGATGTTGTCCATAGGTGGAAGAAAGGACAGTTCACATATATATTAAAAAATTCTTCTCTATCCGTCTCAGCAGTTTGATCAGAAAGGAAGTGATTGTCGGAGCCCACTGGAGTGAATTTAAAAGAGCTGATGTCCTTCCACTACACATTATTCATTAAGTTACACCTGCGTGTAAATTCACAGGGTGGGGGAAGAGGTTTTCTGTGATCTCTCTACAGTTTTCCATTAATTGCATAGTACAACCAAATTGCAACCATGGAACAGATAATTCCTTTGTTGTAATGTTTGATGGTACAGAGCTGAATTCATTGGGAGAATATATTTGCGGACAATGTGTCATATTATACATGGTGGCTCAGTGGTTAGCACTTCTGCCTCACAGCACTGGGGTCAAGAGTTCAATTCCCGAGCATGGCCTTATCTGTGTGTAGTTAGCATGTTCTCCCTAAAAACATACTGATGTGTTAATTTGCAGCTAACAAGATTAACCCTTGTATGTGTATGTGTGTTAGGGAAGTTAGACAGTAAGCTCCAATGGGGCAGGGACTGATGTGAATGACAAATATTCTTTGCAAAGCGCTGCACAATTGGCGGCGCTATATAAATAGCTGATGACGATGATATTCTATTGGTTCAAACAGTTGAGCAAAAAATTCACATAAATATCATATTAAACACAGCAAGTCTGGATCATGGAGGTAAATGATATAGGGCATATCCTGTTAGTGTGACAATGATCCAGCACTTACCCTACTTATAGTTGGTCACAAAATGGGGGTAGATAACTATTAAAAAAAACACAAAAATAATCTATTTCCTCCCATACACAGAACTGTCACATCTCGAGACACATCTGCAGCATATGCCCCTGGTTTATATCATCATAAGCATGTCTTAGCAGGATAAAAACCCCTCAAATAATGGTGCACGTAACAAAATATACAAGATCAAATGATTAGCGAAATGGTAAATCCGCTGCATATAAGGAGGCTGCAATCCTCCACAAGTGTATCCAAACAAACCAACAAAGAAAAATACAGGGCTAATTATACCCTAAACGCACTAAACATTAAATCATGCATATTGCAAAATAAGGTCTCTCACAAATAAGGTTTAATATGATCCTAAAACATAAATCGCATAAATGACTATCAATTGATAAGATACATACACAATGTAATAGTTTATAAACATAGCATAAAAATTAAGTATTAAGCATACCGTCACTAGATCATCAATCAGATATGTCAGAGACTCTGAAGCAGTATCCCAAAGTGCACAATGGAAATACATATTGTAAAATTCCAATTATAAGACGGTGCTGTTCACTACATAGATATATTAGTATATTCTGATAATGATATGGTTCTGATCAAATCCTTACAACAAAGTAAAGCAAGCGTCCTCTGGTAAATGAATCCTCCACTTATGGAACCCTCACCTCATCTTCTGAAACTGATTTGATGTACGTAACCCCAGCAAACCAGGACTTGTGGTAGGCTGGCTGCACTGGAATCTAATCACCACCTTTGCTAGTGAGTATCAGATGTGTGATAACTGTGTGACCTGTGTTTTGTGATCAATGTATATCAGGTGTACAATATTAGTGGGACCTGCCTATCGAGATCAGTGTGTATAAGGTATGTGATATCACTGTGACCTGTGTATAATTAATGATCAGTGTGTACAAGAGCATCCGGAGGAAACCCACGGAAACACGGGGAGAACATACAAACTCCACACAGATGAGGTCATGGTCAGAAATAGAACTCACGACCCCAGTGCTGTGAGGCAAAAGTGCTAACCACTGAGCCACCGTGCTGCCCCAGTACATAACCTTTCCAACCTTAACATTCTTTAATTTTTTGGGCTAATTGTTACTATATTGGGATCCATGTTTGCAGATCTATATGTACAGCAGTAGCATCATTGCAAAGATCAATCAATTCAATGTTCTGATATGCTTCAGATACACGTACAGATTTATAGTGGTGTCCTTTCATCTGGTTATATAGTACAATTGTCTCATTTTTATTCTTTGACTGGTATAGTTTTACACCTCGTTAAAGAGCAGATGTAGCAGTTTATCAGTATAACACCTTTTACGGGAACAATGAAAAAGTCACTCTGCCACCGTCCCCACGCTGAATGTGACAGTCAGGACGTTTTGTCAGTGCTAAGACCATTTTATTTTATGCAGGAATGGTTGGGTCTCCCCCATGCATTTTAAGAAGCATAAAGCATAAAGCATTTTAATCTTAGCTGTGCTTGCCTATAGAGAACATGATCACAATAGTGTGTCCTCTTACTGTAAACTTCCAAGTCACAGGGTGTGACAGCTAAAGGTATTCAGGAGCGGTTTCCTGACAAAATAGAGGTTATATATTGTTTGACTGTTTAATTATTTGATAAGTTATCAGATCAGGGAGCCTGCAGAGTATGGTGTCCATGACAACGCTATAAACAGAAAGTAAGAGTATGGTTTCCGTGGCAACGCTATAAACAGAAAGTAATGTATAAAGATAAAGTTCAAAGTGGGTTTACATTAAAAGCATTATAAAAGTTGATGTGGACTTTGATACCCAAAGACTTCAGTGAGTAAACTAAGGTAAGGTAAGTAATGTAAAGAAGACAGAATACTTCCGTTTCAGAGCTTGACTGGCGATAGTACCCTGTGATCGATGCACGTGGTCCAGCTTTCTGCTATGAAGAGGGAGGGGAGCTTAGGTTAAGAAAAGATTAAAAATAAACCCACAGGGGAAAATCCATCTTAATAATTAGCAACTTACAAAGTAATGATACCATTTATTTGCATTATTATAACACACATGCTTAACAAGCTGTTAACAGACATTATATTTGTCAGATGGCAGAAATCATTGTACATTACCAGGAAATGAAAGAAAATGTGACTTTGCATAATTTTGCTAGTGATAGATTTTTGCTATCCATTTGTACAGGCTGTGCGTAAATTTGTGTACATGTCCCCATCGCCGTGTTCTCTGACCTTTTTTGGATCTGAAGAAATCACATCCTGCTCTCAATATTGTCCGACACCTTCCCCTGTCTTTTTAAAAGCCATTGCATTATAAGAGATTACCACTCATGGATAGTGTTAACAGGAGTAGACACCAGACAGAGATACAGACAATGGCACACTATTGAATGGCATGCTCTGGCTTAATAATACTTTTAATAAATTTAAAATTATTTTATACATCCATAGTTTAATGTACATTAGACAAATACAAAGGAAAAACAAAATGGATCAGTTTGCCTTCAATAAAAAAGTCACTCGCTCTCTCTCTTTTGGGCCAGAAACCCATTGAACCTTAATAGTATGTTTGTATTCTTTGAAAAAGAAATAAATATCCCTCTCTGATGTTCAGCACCTGAGCTGCCCCTATTGAATGCCCCTTAACCTTTCCCTCTTTGAAAATTCCTTTCTCATAACCTCCACTGTTTCATTGTATATAAAGTGACTGCTTCCAGTTACTTAATGGAGTGCACTCGAAGTGCAGGGTGCAGCATAATGCATTGGTTTTGTACTTGTGTACCAAGAGGGTCTGCCCAGTGCACATCTAGGTGTATTTTTATATGTCTTGTGTCTCAGGTGTCTAACTGGAAAATAAAAACCAAAATTGTCAGAAATTTGGAGATCAAATGTGCTTATTAATCTGAAATAAGACATACACAATACTGCTCAGGCTATAATCACTGGCGTAGCGCTTATATGTAGTTTACTGGGGCCAGTAAGACATTTTTGCAATCATTTCTAATGCTCTATATTACTTACTGAGAGACAAACATTATTCTTTGCTTTGCTGATAGTTGGGGACAATGTTTGTTTTGCACATTGCTCTATTTAAATATTGTCAATTCAGTTCTCCTCTATTTGATGATTGCTCTTTGTGTAATTTGGTTCTGACAGAGTGGTATGGCTATTGAGACATGTCTAACAGTAGTGGAGTATTGACAAGTCCATTGTAATCATCATAATCATCATCATCATCAGTTATTCATATAGCGCCACTAATTCCGCAGCGCTGTACAGAGAACTCACTCACATCAGTCCCTGCCCCATTGGGGCTTACAGTCTAAATTCCCTAACACACACACAGACAGACACACACACACACATACACACACACACAGACAGACAGAGAGAGAGACCAGGGTCAATTTTGATAGCAGCCAATTAACATACTAGTACGGTTTTGGAGTGTGGGAGGAAATCGGAGCACCTGGAGGAAACCCACGCAAACACATGGAGAACATACAAACTCCACACAGATAAGGCCATGGTCGGGAATTGAACTCATAACCCCAGTACTGTGAAGCAGAAGTGCTAACCACTATCGTAATTGAGAGTTGTATTGGAGATTAAATTGTCTGTTGAATTTTGTTTGTTCCGACTGTGCCACCTGTGTCACGAGCCGCGGCGGTACTCACAGCCGCCGCGGCTCGCTTCCTGTAGGTCCCAACGTCCCGGCCGTCACCATGACGACCGGGACGTCATTTCCTTCCAACTCCCGACCGTTGCCAAGGCAACGGTCGGACGCTTCCTCAGCGCCGTGTCCTGGCAGCCAGGCGCGCATGCGCTCTAGGGACAATCAGGCAGATTTAGCCTGTGGCTGAATTAGCAGGCATTAGCCTGCAGGTGTGGATTTCAGTGCTAAGCCCTGATTGGTCTTGCTAGGTGCTGGCAATTAGCCTACAAGTGTGGCCTTATCTAGGGGCAGGTTCTGATTGGTTATGGGTTGTATTTAAGGCAATGAGGTCTGCTGCCTCATTGCCGGTTATAGCTCCTGTGCTCCAGTCTGCTGACCTGCTTGCTCCAGTTCCTGTTCCTGTATCTACGTTTTGACTTCCCGTGTATGACCCTTGGCTTCGTATTTGACTTCGCTTGTGTTTCCTGTGACCCTGATCCTTGGCTCGTTTACCCGTTCTGCTACTTTGCCTGTGAACTCTGACCTCAGCTTGCTCATCGTTTCTGTTACCTGCTGCCTACCTTTTGACCTCTGCGTGGACCTGACTCTTCTTGCCTGGGTTCTCCCCAGCCGGTACACACTTCGCGACCCTCTGTCAGTCTGCAGCCCAGTCTGTCCCCACCATCAGGGGCTCCAGTGAACACCTGACTGGCAGAGTAGACTCCGGGTTGTGTTGTGCCGGCTGGAGGGGTTCCTAACATTATAACCGGCCCACTCACGGAGACAAGATTAGGATGGATACAAGTGGATCCACACCGTCTCCAGCACAAACTCTAGCAGGCCACGTTGAGTCCTTGTATCAGATGATGCAGGGATTGGCTGAGCGTATGTCTGTTCAAGAAGAAGCCACAAAAGCTTCACAACCGACTCCAGGTCCCATCTGTGAACCCAAAATGAACTTACCAGATCGGTTCTCCGGAAATAGAACCCTGTTTCGGAACTTCAGGGAGAGCTGCAAGCTCTATTTTCGGATGAGACCTCGCTCCTCCGGTTCAGAGCAGCAAAGAGTTGGGATTATTATTTCCCTTCTACAGGGTGACCCCCAGTCCTGGGCGTTTTCTTTGCCGCAGACCAGTCCGGCCATGCAGTCCGTAGACTCCTTCTTCGAGGCACTGGGTCTACTGTATGATGACCCGGATCGAGTGGCCTCCGCGGAAGCTCATCTACGGTCCTTGAAACAAGGCCGACGGTCGGCAGAAGAATACTGCGCTGAATTCCGTAGATGGTCACCTGATAGTGGATGGAACGACCCTGCCTTACGGAGTCAGTTCCGTCTCGGCCTATCTGAACAGATTAAAGATTCTTTGGTGCAATACCCGTCTCCTAGTTCTCTGGAGGATCTGATGCACCTCTCCATTAAAATTGACAGGAGATATAAGGAGCGGAAAACTGAAAAGGAAGCATCATCACCTCCATTCGCCTTCGTTCCTGTTTCCCAGGATGGTGAGGAGCCTATGCAATTAGGAGCATATCGTCTCTCTTCGGAAGAGAGAGACAGGAGACGTTCGCAAGGTCTATGTCTATACTGTGGCATAAAAGGCCACTTCTCCCGTTCTTGCCCAAATAAGTCGGGAAAAGACCATGCCTAGGGAATGAGGGGAAAGTTCACCTAGGTCTGCAAATTATCTCCCCGAAAAATGCTGTATTAATCCCTACACAGCTCACCTTCCGGGCTCGCTCTGTGGACCTGTCGGCCTTCATTGATAGCGGAGCTGCAGGCAACTTCCTTGATATTGGGTTTGCCCGCTCTGCCGGAATTCCGATGGTAAAACTCAACTCTGCCATTACTGTCTGTGGCTTAGACGGAGGTCCGTTGCCTGGTGGCAAGATTTCCTGGGAGACCCCACCACTACAGTTGAAGATCGGAGCTCTCCATTCTGAGTCAATCACCTTCTTCCTGATCGATTGTTCGTCGGTTCCTATGATCTTGGGCCACCCATGGCTTTCCTGTCATAACCCTGTCATAGACTGGGTAAAAGGAGAGATTGTCAAGTGGAGTACTTATTGTACACAGTCTTGTTTGTCACTGTCTCTGCGTATGATTCAGCCTATTCCGGAGCGGCTTCCCTCACAGTATCATGAATTCTGGGACGTGTTCTCCAAGAAGGCTGCTGATACCTTACCGCCACATCGTGACTTTGACTGTGCCATCGAACTTATTCCTGGTTCTAAGTTACCTAAGGGGCGTTTGTATTCCCTTTCTGCTCCAGAAACAAAATCCATGCAGGAGTATATCGATGAAAACCTGGAGAGAGGCTTCATCAGGCCATCTAAGTCTCCCGTAGGAGCGGGATGCTTCTTTGTATCAAAAAAAGACGGAGGGTTAAGACCTTGTATTGACTACCGGGGATTGAATCATATCACAGTCAAGAACACCTATCCCCTTCCGCTCATCTCGGTTTTGTTTGATCAGCTAAGAGGGGCCACTGTCTTCACTAAAATCGACCTTCGCGGAGCATATAATCTCATCCGTATCAAAGAAGGAGATGAGTGGAAGACGGCATTCAATTCGCACTCTGGCCACTACGAGTATCTGGTCATGCCGTTTGGCCTTAGTAATGCACCTGCAGTGTTCCAGGACTTGATCAATGAAGTTCTTCGGGAATTCCTTGGTTGTTTCGTGGTCGTCTATTTAGATGATATCCTCATCTATTCCAGATCTTTGCCTGCCCATCAGACTCACGTCAAACAAGTTCTACAGAAATTACGAGAGAACCACCTGTACGCTAAGCTGGAAAAGTGTGAGTTCGAGGTACAGAGAGTATCCTTTTTAGGCTATGTAATCTCTTCTGAGGGATTCTCCATGGATCCAGCTAAGGTCCAGGCTATTCTGGATTGGGTGCAACCCAACAATCTTAAGGCGGTGCAGAGGTTCCTGGGCTTCTCCAATTATTATAGGAGATTCATTCACAACTTTGCCGACATTGTGGCTCCCATTGTCGCTCTGACCCGTAAAGGAATGGATCCAACTAATTGGTCGTCCCAAGCAGTAGCCTCATTCGAAAGCCTGAAAAGGGCCTTTGTCTCCGCTCAGGTCCTCAGACATCCGGATCCAGCTAGGACATTTATTCTTGAGGTCGACGCCTCTGACATCGGTGCCGGTGCCATCCTATCGCAGAAGGATCCTCATACTAATCGTCTGCACCCATGTGCTTATTTCTCCCGTCAGTTCTCTTCAGCGGAGGCCAACTATGATGTCGGTAATAGAGAACTATTGGCAATCAAATGGGTCTTCGAGGAGTGGCGGCATTGGTTGGAGGGTGCTTCACATCAGATCTCTGTCATTACCGATCACAAGAATTTACAATATATACAGTCAGCCAAACGTTTAAATCCCAGACAGGCCCGGTGGGCGTTATTCTTTACCCGGTTTAACTTCCTGATCACCTACCGACCAGGCTCCAAAAATGTCCGGGCAGATGCCCTTTCCAGAAGTTTCTCGGCACACCACATTCCAGTCACTATCCCAGAGCCGATTATTCCCCCTTCTGTAATCCATGCCGGGTTGACCCAAGATCTGAGTATCACACTTCAGAGATTCCAGAAATTAGCCCCTGATACTACTCCGGAGCGACGTCTCTTTGTTCCAGTCCATCTAAGGAAGGCAGTTATTGCAGAGGCGCATAACAGTAGGGTTGCAGGGCATCCTGGAATTTTCAAGACGTTAGAAATCCTTTCCCGTACAGTCTGGTGGCCATCTATGTCTGCTGACGTCAGGAGTCATATCCTCTCATGTGAGGTTTGTGCCAGAAACAAAGTTCCTAGGATCCGCCCAATAGGCCAGTTAGTTCCTTTGGCACCACCTGCAAAACCATGGACCCACTTGTCCATGGACTTTATAGTGGATCTACCACCTTCTGCAGGACACAATACCATTTGGGTCGTGGTAGACCGGTTCAGTAAGATGTCCCATTTCGTTCCCTTACCCAGACTGCCTACAGCTCGGGATTTGGCCGTCTTATTCATTCAACATATTTTCCGGCTCCATGGACTCCCTACTGACATAGTTTCCGATCGGGGTTCCCAGTTCATAGCGCAATTCTGGAGATCTTTCTGTACCCTCCTCGGAATCAAGGTTAGTTTATCATCCGCATATCACCCTCAGTCCAATGGGCAGACCGAAAGAGTTAACCAGTCCTTGGAAAATTTTTTGCGATGCTACACGTCAGAGTTCCATGATAATTGGTCTTCCTTGTTACCCTGGGCAGAATTCGCCTGTAACAATTCCTGTCATTCATCTACTAAAACTTCTCCGTTTTTTTCTGCAATTATGGTTTTCACCCCAGATCTAACTCCCTGTATTCACTTAACCCAGTTGGTGTCCAGGAGATCCGTTCCACTGCAAGAGATCTCAGAGTTATCTGGAGGAAAGTACAGGCATCTCTGAAACAGGCTTCAGTTGTCGCAAAAAAAATTTCGGATCGCCACCGTACCATCTGCTCCTTCAAGGTGGGCCAGAGAGTGTGGCTGTCTACAAAAAACATTAAACTCAGACAGCCTTGCAAAAAGTTAGGTCCCAAGTTCATCGGCCCGTTCCTTATCATCAAGCAGGTTAATTCTGTTGCATTTAGGTTAAGAATTCCGGGCTCATTGAGAATTCCCAACACATTTCACTGTTCTCTGTTGAAGCCGGTATTATATCCTACTCAAATCCAGTCTTCAAATTTGCCTGAGAGAAAATCAAACAGATCACCAAGATACGTTGTTCAGAAGATCTTGGATTCCAAAAAAGTGCAAGGTCAGGTGCACTTCCTAGTGCAGTGGAGGAATCGTGGGTTAGAAGAACGGTCTTGGATCCCACGGAGACAACTCGATGCTCCTAAACAGTTGAAGGAGTTCTTTAAAAAATTTCCAAGGAAACCGGGATGTCGGGGTTCCTTAACCCCTCCTCAAGGGGGGGGTACTGTCACGAGCCGCGGCGGTACTCACAGCCGCCGCGGCTCGCTTCCTGTAGGTCCCAACGTCCCGGCCGTCACCATGACGACCGGGACGTCATTTCCTTCCAACTCCCGACCGTTGCCAAGGCAACGGTCGGACGCTTCCTCAGCGCCGTGTCCTGGCAGCCAGGCGCGCATGCGCTCTAGGGACAATCAGGCAGATTTAGCCTGTGGCTGAATTAGCAGGCATTAGCCTGCAGGTGTGGATTTCAGTGCTAAGCCCTGATTGGTCTTGCTAGGTGCTGGCAATTAGCCTACAAGTGTGGCCTTATCTAGGGGCAGGTTCTGATTGGTTATGGGTTGTATTTAAGGCAATGAGGTCTGCTGCCTCATTGCCGGTTATAGCTCCTGTGCTCCAGTCTGCTGACCTGCTTGCTCCAGTTCCTGTTCCTGTATCTACGTTTTGACTTCCCGTGTATGACCCTTGGCTTCGTATTTGACTTCGCTTGTGTTTCCTGTGACCCTGATCCTTGGCTCGTTTACCCGTTCTGCTACTTTGCCTGTGAACTCTGACCTCAGCTTGCTCATCGTTTCTGTTACCTGCTGCCTACCTTTTGACCTCTGCGTGGACCTGACTCTTCTTGCCTGGGTTCTCCCCAGCCGGTACACACTTCGCGACCCTCTGTCAGTCTGCAGCCCAGTCTGTCCCCACCATCAGGGGCTCCAGTGAACACCTGACTGGCAGAGTAGACTCCGGGTTGTGTTGTGCCGGCTGGAGGGGTTCCTAACAACCTGTAAATTTGAATCCTTTTTCCAATCACCTGTCCTCTTTAATAAAGGCACCAATGTGTTATTATATACATGCTGTGATGTGTTATCCCTGAGAGGTCTGTGTGGAGTCAAGGGGGTCTCCCTACAGGGGAGGGCTGGCAAAAGTTAGGTCGGGAGGCAAGACTCGGCTCAGCAGCCTATTAGGAACATTTTAAAGGGAAAAAATGCAGGTAACCCAGTGACCTATCCCAAGGTAAGCCGCTATGGGACCGGCCCTGAGGGCAGATGCCCCCCTGCTCCCTAGCCCACCCTGCCCCTGGTCTTCAATGTCATCCCCTGGTACAACAAGCTACCCATGTGCGGCCTACAAGACTGGGGTGGAGACACTGAGATAACAAAGGTAGATGTGAGTAACACATCAGCAACAGCCCACTCAGGAGTGGAGTAAGTGGGTGCTACATTTATATTACAAGCACCTGCAACTCACTACAGGTGAGTGAAGAAAAATCACCTGCTTCTAATTATTTCTAACTACTTCTTAACAGTGTCTTGACCATTTAACTATTTCTATGTGGAATAATATATATGAGGATACTAAAATATATTTTTTTAATTTCAACAATTTTCTGGAAGTAATGTTGCATTATTAGAAAAAAAGTGCAGGGTGCCAATATTCTTGGCCTAGACTGTATATAGAAACAGCTAATGCCCAGGCTAATATTATGAAGATATTTGAGTCCACACATTGGTATCTCTATAGACAAATTCATTGTTATCACCAGTTGTTCTTAATTAGGTCCCCAATTGTCTATTTGCTGTGGTTCAGTGCAAATTGGACAGTGCATTGAACCTAAATGTAATGTAATAGAGAGTGGGTATTGTCGCCCTCTGGTGGCAGTGAAATATTATTACGCCTCCAGTTATGCCGAATCACACTTTACACTCTTTATCAGGGCCGCCATCGGGAAGGTGAGGGGAGTGCGGTGGGTACTGGAGTACGGGGCCCGGGCTCACCAGGGGATGACTTAATATAACTACAGGAGTATACTGTAAAATACAGAAATCTAGTAACACAAATACATTAATATGTAGCCATAGAGTAGTGTGAGATGGGAGAATGATCTGTCAAATAGCGATCAGTGGAGTCATGTGCTGTATATAACATTAAAAGAAAGTGCAAATGCCAGTTTTGAAATTCAATAATACACACAGCAAAACAAAAGACCATATATAGCGGTGCCCACATAAATTAAATAAACAAAATCTACAAAAACTTTCTCGTAAAGCTGAATGTCACTGGCGTAAATCTTGTACCTCAAATGATTTCAGCGCATATACTGGTATCTACCACTCATATTGAAGTGCTCTGGACACTGCTAAACAAGCATACTTCCCATCTCTCATCTATGCTCAGGCTTCTAACCCCAAACGCCTTTTTAACACATTTAAATCTCTTCTCAATCCTCCCACCCCAAACCCTCCAACTACCATCAGTGCCCAGGATCTTGCTTCCTATTTCAAGGACAAGATTGATAAAATCCGCCTGCAGAAGATTTCAAGCAAGCAACCGTGAGCAATCATTCATATATTTGAAGTTTATTTGCATATATAGTGTTCTGTTCATTGTTCAAATTGTAGCATAATGCAAAA
The DNA here is from genome assembly GCF_038048845.1 of Mixophyes fleayi. Classification (NCBI taxonomy): domain Eukaryota; kingdom Metazoa; phylum Chordata; class Amphibia; order Anura; family Limnodynastidae; genus Mixophyes; species Mixophyes fleayi. Next base: position 205,990,634 of record NC_134407.1, on the reverse strand, counting down.
TTATAATCTGCACTTTTTTACAGTTTAGTTCTTCATTTTGTTTGCTGCACTTTTTTATATTTGCATTTTAAATTTAAAGCTTCTTTCTTTTGGCCACTGGTCAGCGCAGAGACACATACGTTAGATGAAGGAGGGGAGGAGTGTCCAGACTGGCAGCTGTTCAAAACGGTATAACAATCCCTTCTTCTCAACTGTTTGTCCCACTTTCTATAATGAATAAATGAAAAATACATTATGCACTTTCTGGGCTTTCACGTCTTGGGTCAGATACGTAAGTGACCCCTCATGTGATGCAGTAGATTGTCTAGTTTTACAAATGGTATGCATTGGTATGCATTGTTGGGCTACCCATATTATTCCTCACATTGTATGCATTTCATTCAAGACAGTGCAAACTAGCAAAAAAACTTTCATTCACTTTGTTGCCCATTTCTGATAGATTTTCTTTACCATGTCAGTGGTTATAAACATACCAGTGGTATAAAGCAAGATATGATTTGTGTGGGAACTACACAAAAAAAGACTAAAAATTATTTTGGAATAAGTAAGTCAGTTCCAAAACAGGCTCATCGCAGGGACGAGAAAAGCCTCAGCGGTGAAGGGGTTAAGTCACCTGAAATAGTGACTTCTACCTCCCTTGTCATTTTAGTACCATCAATACTTTATTCAGCCTTTGGCTTTATGAGACCCAAGTGCAAAATTTTGCACTTGACCATTCCTCTGGTCTAACTAGATCAACAATCATTTTGTTTACCTCTCCTTGTGTGTCTACCCTGTTGCATATCTTTTGTGTCATCTGCAAGAAAAGAATCCTAAAAACACTATTGTCTATAATAGGAAATGACAAATTGTTACATTATATGTTATTATTACATCATATATGTGTAACTCCTTCCATAAGATCTGTACTATATAATAATCCCTTACCCAAATAACTAACACCCCAAAATGATCCACATAGCTCCTACAGAAATCAGTTACTTACAATTTAAAATTAGATTGCAACATACCTTATATAACATTTACAAATATATCATCCACTTATCACATTTAACCCAACATATTGCACTCCATTAATAAACTAATACCCTGCCATTCATTCCTATAGCAAGAAGTTGTTTTTTTTTTATCACGGATACGAGACTGAAATAATGAATATATCTGTACATTGCAACCTTTTGGGATTAATCTGATAGTTTTATTTTAGCCACAGTATGGACCTTGCAGAAATGACAGTCCTACATGTATGGATGAGATTATTCAGTAATCACAGGTAACAAAGTGTGTGTGTGTGTGTGTGTGTGTGTGTGTGTGTGGTGGCATTATATGGTGCACTATTACCGTAATATTGTCATAGTGTGCAGGTCGCGTTACTTTTGGCAGTAACGCGGCCAATTGGATCCCCCTCTGAAAGTTAATGATAATGATGTTATCGTTAAAATAAGTCAGGCTGCAGTTTGCACTTCCGTCATTAGATGGCGAAGTAGCTTGCATTTTTATGGAGCTAGTACATTTACAGTAACTAGATTGGGTCATTTTTTATAAAGAACCAACATTTTGCAGCACTGTGCAATTTTTAAAAAGTATACAGACCTTTCCATTAAAATTGTCTTTAGTCCAAAGCACGCGATGGACTAAAAACAATTTAGTTAATTTATTAATTATTTAATTTATTTATTATTTAAAAACATAAGGAGGGAATCTACTAAAGATATTTTTTTTACTAGTTTTAAATCGACCAAAATCTTGACAAATTATTTTACAAACGGGAAATCATTGTCTTAACTCAATTATTTGCTAGACAGACATTTTCTTTCAAATTTGGGCAATTTTGGTAGATTAAAAAAAAGTACCCATTGGAGACCACGTGTGATTGGCAGGTTGCAAGTGGGAGTCCCAGGCACTTCTTGCGTTCACCATTTAGAGGTAGATAGCGCTATTGTTCCATTACATTGCCAAGAAAGATGAATATTTCTCAATTAACTACTTTATTGTCCAACATGGATTAAGAACGATAAAATAAGAAAAGAAGATTTTCCCATTGAACTGTGATGACTCAAGAACAAAGATTGTATTTTATGTTTAATAAAGTAGTAAATAAATTATAAGTCTTTTATTCAATTGAACCTTATTTGTGTGCTTGTGTGTGTTCATTATTGTGCTATTTTAGTGGGTCTTGAGATGTGAACAAGGGTGGAAAGTGCATTGCATGATTTTTTATTTATTACATTTTGGAGCTTTTTCAATTAATTTTTATGGGGTTTATCAATACATGAGAAAAGCTCTAAAGCTCTGTACCTGCGTAAATGGATTTGTCTCAAACCAGTGAAAATTTTCACAGCAATTTGCTAACTCAATCCTGTTCCATACTTACATTGAGAAGGCAGTGATTGCACTGATTTTACAATGTGCAGCCATTTGGAGGGGAGGGGCAAGAGGGGTTTGGAAAATTGGTGATTTATCGGTATCGGTAGTCACCTTTAGTAGATTTAGTGATTAGCAAATTGACATTTAAATCACAAATAAATAACAATTTTTATTACCATTTCTGACCTTTAGAAGACCCCTTTAACTCTTACATGTATATTACTGAATCATAATTGGGGCAAGACTCAACATGTTTCACCCATACTAGCCCACTGCCATGGAATTTCCAGGAGACTCACGAATTCCGGGTAGGTCTCCAGGACTCCCGGGAGAGCAGGCCCTTCTATCACAGCCTGCCCACTTACTAGGATGGAAGCTTCCATTCAAGATGCAATTCGTCGCAAATCACGTCATTTTAGCCCTGCCCCCGTGGTGAAATTACATGGTCATGACATTGTACCACTAGGAGGGAGGGGCAAATCACTTGATTCTTGGTGCCCTGTCCCCTCCGTAGCCCTCATTTGACAATGATGTCTTCGTCTTCGGGCCATAAGAAGTCATGTTGTCCACCTCAAAATTTAAAATAACCGACCCCTCTCCCTTCCCACTACTAATGCTTTGGTGCGGGGTCCCAACCCTGTGACTCTCACCACTTCCGCTATTTAGCCAGGTGCTCTCATTGGGCAGCACAGTGGCCTAGTGGTTAGCACTTCTGCCTCACATCACTGGGGTCATGAGTTCATTTCCCGACCATGACCTTATCTGTGTGGAGTTTGTATGTTCTCCCTGTGTTTGCATGGGTTTCCTCCGGGTGCTCTGGTTTCCTCCCACACTCCAAAAACATACTGGTAGGTTAATTGGCTGCTATCTAAATTGACCCTAGTCTCTCTCTCTCTCTGTGTCTGTGTGTGTGTGTGTGTGTGTGTGTGTGTTAGGGAATTTAATTTAGACTGTAAGCTTCAATGTGGCAGGGACTGATGTGAATGAGTTCTCTGTACAGCGCTGTGGAATTAGTGGCGCCATATAAATAACTGATGATGATGATGATATAGCCAAGATCTTTGTGAATCACCTTCGGGTTTCTCTGCTGCCGGAGGAACCTTATACAGCAGCTCGTACTCAAAGCTGCACGGTAATAGCTATAAGGGAAAATAAATAACAATGTATAAAGAGGTTAATGGGAGACACATGTAAAAATAAATATATGTTATTAGGTATGTATTTGACCTATATATCATGTGTGTGTTTACATTTTCATTTAAATAAACTATTTTAAATATATTTATGGCAGCAATGCATTATGGGCCTAATTCATTAAGGAACGTCAGTCCCTTTGCATGCCGTATCTTGCATAAAGTAGCTCTGCGCATGCGCGAAAATGAGACTTACGCCAGAGAACGCAACTGCATGTAATTCATGTTCGCAAGCAAATGACTCTTCTGACTGCCTACGATGTGAAGGGTGGAATGGGGGTGAGAAAGGGGCGGACTAACATAGGAAATATACAGTAAGGGTGTGCCAAGGTTGAGCGCACGCACATGCGGGCGATTCTGGTTCTGGGCATATTTTAGTTAAGTGCTTTTTAGCAGTATCACTTGTACCAGCTAAAGGGCAGGTGTAACTGCCGACTGATAGTGATGACTGACGTGCATGCATACTAGAAGATGTGTTTGCAATTAAGAGCAACTGTAAATATTAATTTTGTGTAAAAAATTAAAGTGTTATTTCCCTTTCAATAAGTAAATTTCAGTATGTACGTGACAGGTGGAAAATGGTCCTTAAAAGACAAGTTTTATCAGCATGATAAATTCGATCAGTGTATCAAATAAACCTGTTTATGCATGTGCAATTCTTAAAACACAACTTAAAGACAATCTGATTGGTTGAAACATGAGGAAGCTATAACATAATAATATGCTTTTTTTTATTATTTAAAACCTTAAGGGGTCTATTTATCAATAGGAGAAAACGGGAGTTTTTCCTATATATAAAAGGCTCCTGGCCGGTGAAGACTAGCGTCAGCTGTAGCCTGTGATAACCTTCGCCAAGGGTCTCCGGTAAGCCTATTCGTCAAGTTTCACCGCTGTCATCCGATGGCTAATGCCATCTCAGGATGGTGTCAGCCGACGGACAGAACAAGATGATAAGCTTAACAAAGCATTTTTTTGTTTTTTTTTAAAATAAAGATAGGTATTGATTTATTTTTAACTTACCAAATTACATATGATAAATTTCCAAGGGGGGGGGGGGGACAGAAGGTCCGCACACAATAATTTTCAACTATATTAATGGTGCTACACTGCTGTGACTGAAAATTCAATACACAATAAAAATTACGGATGCAGGTGCATACTTTAAGCACTAAGAACATATTTATACATAATTAGCAACAGAGATATGTAAACTCTGCAGTAATGATATGGATTCTAGAATACACATGAGGTTTATAGTGCACATTTCGATCAATCTGTGGGTGCCCATCTACCATGTCAAGGGGACTTCTTTCAGGTGGGTACCTACACTTACAATTTATAATTAGATACTAGGGGGACTTACCTCATTTAGTGCCTCTAAACTACAAGGAAAATTGTGCTCTAAGTATAGATAGGTGGGGTACTGGGCCAGAAAGAATACAGTCACAACCTTCAATATATGTATATATATATATATATATGTATATATATATATATATATATATATATATATATATATATATATATATATTGTATATGCATGTGTGTGTGTGTGTGTGCGTGAGTGTTTCTCACTGCTCTTTAGCGAAAGGAATGCTACTGTTTATATATGTTTGTTCTGAGTAATAAATATACCCATATATACCTTATGTAAACAAAGAGCAGATGTTAATGTTGTATGGATTTTCTTCCATAAATAATTCATTATGCACCATGTGTCACGGAAGGACATGAATTGTTTCTACACTTCTGATTTTTAACCACTAGAGGTCCCCCTATATGTAGCACAATAGTGCACTCCTTATATGCGACCTGTATGTGCTTTACTTTGCATCCAGCCGATATACTCAGCTACCTTCAGGATCATCATCATTATCAACATTTATTTATATAGCGCCAACAAATTCCGTAGCGCTTAACAATTGGGGACAAACACAGTAATTAACAATATTGGGTAATACATACAGACAGAGAGGTAAGAGGGCCCTGCTCGCAGGCTTACAATCTATAAGACAATGGGAGGTTGATACATGAGGTAAGTTCTACAGATTGCATTTCGGTCCAGCCAGATTGCAAAGGTAAAAATTGATTTGTATGCTACATGATCCAGTCATACTGCAATGTTGGTCAGGGAGTCTAAGGGTTGTTGTTTTGTGTGAATTGTGTAAAGGGTGGTAACGGGGTACCCTAGTGAAGTTAAGAGGGTGGTTGAGGAATATTATAAGCTTGCCTGAAGAGGTGGGATTTCAGAGAACGGTTGAAGATTTGTAGATCAGAGGAAAGTCTTATTGTGCAGGGAGGGAATTCCACAGAGTGTGTGCAGCTCGAAAAAGTCCTGTAACCGGTAATCAGAGCATGTAATGAGTGTGGATGAGAAACACAGATCTTGTGCAGAACGAAGGTGTCGAGTTGGGAGATAGTTTGAGACAACTGAGGAGATGTATGTCGGTGCCGTTTTGTTAATGGCCTTGTATGTTAGTAGAAGCATTTTATATTGGATTCGGTAAAAAACAGGCAGCCAATGTAGAGACTGGGAGAGTAGGTAAGTAGAGGAAGAATGATTTGGAAGGAAAATCAGTCTGCAAAATAGATTGTAGGGGTGAGAGTCTGTTTAGGGGAAAATCAGTAAGGAGAGAAAAGCAATAGTCAATGCGGGAGATGATGAGTGTAGGAAGTAGAATTTTTGCAATGTCTTGTGTAAGATACGTACATATTCTGAAAATGATTTTTAAATGCATGCAACATGATTTAAATATAGAGTCGATGTGGAGAGCAAAGGATAGTTGTGAGTCAAGGATTACACCTAGGCAGCGAGCTTGCGGGGTGGGATTTATGGTCATGTTGTCAATAGAAATAAAATTGTCAGGCAGGTAACTTCTGTTGGTGGGTAGGAATATTATTAACTTTGTTTTTGAAAGATTGCGTTTGAGTTGGCGAGCGGACATCCAAAATGAAAATGCAGAAAGACTGTCAGTAACGCGGGACAACACAGATGACGAGAGATCAGGAGAGGACAGATTCATTTGGGTATTTTCCACATAGAGATGATACTGAAATTCAAAGGAGCTTATTAGTTTTCCTAGAGAAGTGGTGTAGATAGAGAATAGCAGAGGACCTAGGACTGAGCCTTGTGGTACTCCAACTGATAAAGGAAGCTGAGCAGAGGTAGATCCAGAGAAATTAACACTGAAAGAGCGATTAGAGAGGTAGGATGAGAACCAGGATAGGACAATGTCTTGAAGACCTAGGGATTGTAGCGTTTGTATGAGGAGAGTGTGGTCAACAGTGTCACATGCAGCAGAGAGATCCAGGAGAATTAGAAGAGAGTAATGGCCTTTAGTTTTAGCTGTGATCAGGGCCGGATTAAGGGAATGGAGGCCCCTGGGCTTAGGGGGCCTCCATTCCCCCGTGAGGGCACCCCCCCCGTGATCCGAGCTGCCCAAGCCCCCCCCCCCGTGATCCGAGCTGCCCGCGCCCCCCCTTCCCCGGCGTGCTGTACGCTCTTTACTGAGGAGATCTCGTGAGAGTGAGACTCACGAGATCTCCTCAGTAAGGAGACTACAGCGCGCCGGAGAAAGACCGCAGTGAAAGTGCTCAGCAGCACTGATCGCGCCGGGGGCACCCCCAACCGATCAGTACTGCTGCTGAGCACTTTCAAGGGCCCCTGGATGCCATAGGCCCCTGGGCTGTAGCCCAGTTAGCCCTATGGTTAATCCGGCCCTGGCTGTGATCAAATCATTGACGATCTTGGTCAGAGCAGTCTCTGTGGAGTGTTGAGAGTGAAAGCCTGATTGAAGAAAGTGTGCGAGGCGAGTGTAGGCAATTCTCTCGAGAAGCTTAGGGGGCATGGAAGCTGAGACATGGGGTGGTTATTTGAGAGAGAATTTGGGTCAAAATTTTGTTTTTTCAGCATAGGAGTAATCACTGTGTGCTTGAATAGTGATAGAAAAATACCAGTAGAGAGAGAGAGAGATTACAGATTTTAGTTAGAGCTGGAATGAACACAGGAGACAGGGATCTACCGATTTGTGAGGGAATAGGATCAAGAGGACAGAAGGTAAAGTAGGAAGAGAAGAGGAGAGTAAATACTTCCTCTTCATTTGTAGGATCAAATGAAGAAAGGGTGTCAGAGGGTGTTGCGAAGGAATTGAGCTGATTGCTTTGCGAGGAAGATGATACCATTTTATGTCAGATCATATCAATCTTGTCCTTGAAATAGGTAGGAAGATCCTGGGCACTGACAGTATTTAGAGGGTTTTGGGTAGGGGGGGTTGAGAAGAGATTTAAATGTGTTAAAATAGACATGCTTGGGCTCAGTTTTCCGAAAACCGAGCCCATCCGAACTTAGCAGATCTGAGTACCGAGCTGAGCCGGCTCGGTACATTCACGCGCCCTCAAAACTGAAAACAGGGCAAAACATCATTGTTGTGTCGTCGGATCTCGCAAGTTTTGGATTTTATAATTACCCCTCTCCCCAGGAGATCCAGCCCCATTGCTCACACAGAAACAGGAAGGGTAGCAGTGTTCTTGTCACTTGACATAAACTGGAAATTACTGGAAATTATTGTTATTGAGGTTAATAATAAAAATAATAATAATAATAATATAGGAACAAAAAGGAGCCAAATTATGTGATTTTAGCCTTTTTTAGCAATTTTTGTTTTAAAAAATAAAACAAATAGAGATCCAAAACCGAAACCAAAACAAAAAAAAACACAAAAAACACATGAAGGCGGTTTTGCCAAAACCAAAACACGAAATTAATACAGATATAAAACCAAAACCAAAACACGGGGGTCAGTGAACATCTCTAGTTAAAAGGGTGTTTCGGGTTAGAAGCCTGAGTAGAGATAAGCGAATGGAAGTATGTTTGCTTTGCAGTGTCCGGAGCATTTAGATAGGAATGGTAGATAGAAGTATATGTGAATAAATCATTAAAGGTACAAGATTTACGCCAGTGAGGTTCTGCTATACAGGAAAGTTTTTGAATATTTCTTATTACTTTAGTGTGTTACGGCTGACATTGAAGTCAGCGTGAATTATGAATATACGCTGGAGCCACCTGATCAAGGGCTGTTGCTAGGGTTTGATGAGGTATTGCCATATACTGGGAGGAGAGCGTAAAGACTGGGGAGAAAAGGTATTGGAAAGAGCTGGGGAACTGTTGCAAATTAATAGAGTTAAGATTTCTGGGGGTATAAGGCGGCTTTGTTGAGTTTGACAGCAGAGAGGTTAAAGTTGTGAGGGGTGAATGTGTAGCTGATAAGGTGATGATCCGAAAGGGGAAAAGGCATGCTAAGCAAATCAGAAACTGAGTATAGTCTAAGGAAAACAACATCAAGGCAATAGCCATCCCGATGAGTAGAGGATTCAACCCACTTGGAGAGACTGAGGGAGGGGGTTAGAGAGACTAGTTTGGAAGCTGAACTGGAATGTGGATTAGCAATGGGGATGTTGAAATCACCTATGATGATGGTGGGGATGTCGGAAGGTAAGAAGTGATGGAGCTGTGCAGAGAAATCTTCAAGAAATTGTTGGTGCGGTCCAGAGGGGCGATAGTGAATATGAATAAGTTCAATTTTGTAGCAGGTCCAGAAGATGGTTCCTAACCAACTAAGTAAAACCCAATCTCCGTGATTCCAGGGGAGTGCTTGAAAAGTCTGAAAGTACCGAGAAACATTCCACACAGTTCAGACTAACAGGCAGGACCATTAACAGTGGAATACATCAGACTAACTGGCAAGACCAACAGTGGAGTACATCAGACAAACTGACAGGACCACCAACAGTGGAGAACATCAGACTAACTGACAGGATCGCCAACAGTGGAGTACACCAGACTAACCGACAAGACCACCAACAGTGGAGTACATCAGACTAACTGACAGGATCGCCAACAGTGGAGTACACCAGACTAACCGACAAGACCACCAACAGTGGAGTACATCAGACTAACTGACAAAACCACCAACAGTGGAGAACATCAGGCTAACCAACAAGATCACCAATAGTGGAAAACATCAGACTAACCAAAGGGACTACCAACAGTGGAGAAAATCAGACTGACTGAAAGAACCACCAACAGTGGAGTACATCAAACTAACCAACAGGAGCACCAACAGTGAAGAACATCAGACTAACCAACATGACCACCAACAGTGGAGAACATCAGACAAACCAACAGTGGAGAACATCAGACTAACCAACATGACTACCACCAGTGGAGTACATCAGACTAACAGACAGAACCACCAGAGCACATCAGACTAACCTGACAGGACCACCAACAGTGGAGTACATCAGACTAAATGAACAGTGGAGTACATCAGACTAACCGACAGGACCACCAGAGCACATCAGACTAACCAACAGGACCACCAACAGTGGAGAACATCAGACTAACCAACAGTGGAGAACATCAGCTCTGAGCAGGTGCAAATTCAAGTACTTTTGCACAATGAAAATGTGCACAACAACGAGTGCACTTTCTCCTCCCATTTCTCTCATTTCAGTGACTGGGGAAATAATTTGAAACCTCATTTTTGTACAGCTCTGCAAAAGTAGACACAACTGTGCGTCTCTGCAGTAGTTTTTAAGGATCGACCATATCCTTCCCTCGTCTTGATGAAATGTTTGCCCCTCCACAAATGTTGACATTTTACTTTGAAAATCAATATGCCTTGGTGAAAACCTAGACCAACTGACCTGTGGAATCAACTATCGGGACTATATAGACCATATGTAGTGACTTGCTACAAGATGACCTTATTACAATAATGTTTTTAATACTTGCTGAATAATAAAGAAACATTTTTGATGGCTATAGTATATTGGTATATATTTTCACACTTCTTTGATCCCCTGGTTCTGGGTTACTCTAGTCTTTATGCATCTCTTTGGGCAGCACGCTGGCTAAGTGGTCAGCACTTCTGCCTCACAGCGCTGGGGTCATGAGTTCAATTCCCGACCACGGCCTTATCTGTGAGGAGTTGTATGTTCTCCCCGTGTTTGCGTGGGTTTCCTCCGGGTGCTCCGGTTTCCTCCCACACTCCAAAAACATACTAGTAGGTTAATTGGCTGCTATCAAAAATTGACCCTAGTCTCTCTCTGTCTGTGTGTTTGTCTGTGTGTGTATGTTAGTGAAATTAGACTGTAAGCTCCAATGGGGCAGGGACTGATGTGAGTGAGTCCTCTGTACAGCGCTGCGGAATCAGTGGCGCTATATAAATAAATGATGATGATGATGATCTCTATTACTTCTCTGTGGAGGCTATATGTGACATGAGCTTTAATAGAGGTCTGGCCTCTTACTGTTTTTCTCTTCCCTTCACACCGAAAAGGTCAATTCCAAAATGATAAACAGCTAATTCTGCATATAATTATATTTGATCCAGCTGTGCAGCACGTGTGTGTCTACCTTCACACTTAATTAATCCACTGGTTCTGGGTTCCTCTAGTACTTAGGAATCTATTATTTCTTATTTGATTATTTCCTTTGACAGACTGCAGCTGTTTTAACACAAACTCCTGTGATAGGTGGTTATAATGGATTTGCCATTAAGCCTAGTTTTTATAAGTCTCTTGCTGCTAAGTATTTCTCACAAACGTTTGTAGACTTAGTTTACCGGTTGAGGTGCAGGGGAGCCGGTGGCATAGATTGTAGGTCCTGGCAGTCAGTGGCACGTTCACTGAGCTTTCTAATGTACTCAGGTCTGACATCTGTTCCTGATGTCTCTTTGTGTACCGGACCTTTGGCTTGTCTTTGAACACGCTCATTGGGTCTGATTCAAGACCTGATGCAACTTGTATGCATGTTGCATTTTAAAAAGGAGCACAGAATTTTAGCGTGGTTCTGATTGTATTGAAATAGAAGAGAATCTTAAGATACATTTCCGATTTGAATCTAGGCGTAAGTAGCTTTGCCTAAACGGAACTTGTCTTATGTAGACAGACAGAACAAACTGTAGTATACGCACCCGCATAGGTGCAATATATGGTCACGTCAGAATGCATACCAAAAATATTATATTATAAAATAAATGAACAACGATTAACAGTATAAGCATTAACATAAATATGCATTTTCAAAGAAAATATGTTTTTACATTCAATACATAAATAAAGTGGATTTCAATGTGTACTGTACATGCAATGTGTTTTTATGGTCTATCTTACTTGCATACATATGTTCTGTGCTAGCTACTGGAACGCATATGTGTAGCTTTAAAACAAAGACTATGCCGATAAACTATGGTGTACATTGCTGCATGTGATAGAAGTCCAGGTCAATCTAGAAAAAAAATATTTCCTTTTAGAACAAGGGTGTATATTAACTAAATTGCGGGTTTGAAAAAGTGGAGATGTTGCCTATAGCAACCAATCAGATTCTAGTTATCATTTATTTAGTACATTCTACAAGATGACAGCTAGAATCTGATTGGATGCTATAGGCAAAATCTCCTCTTTTTCAAACCCGCAGTTTAGTAAATATACCCCAATGTAGCAGTACTGTGCAGCTTTCCATGCACAGGGAATATGATAAGTTATGAGAATTACACCCAGTACATATATCCCAACTATCCCGATTTTAGTGGAACATCCCGATCCCTGGGCTTAATAGAAAAGTGGGTGGAATTTTACTCAATTGTGCCCATTTGTGGGCGGAGTATGGGCTGGACAGGGCAAGGCTTATTTTGTTCCACTTTAGGGATTCTATAAGTTGGGACAAAGCCAGTTTATAGAGCTGGAGAAGTTATATTTAGCAGTTTTCCATATAAAGGGAATAAGAACAGTTATTAAGAGCTCCGTCCATGGCGTAGAACATGAGAAGTAATATTATGCTGTATAAAAAGAGCATTAGGGCAACAGACACTGGTAATTGCATCCAGCCAGTGATAGGTTAAACAGGTCTTCCTTCAGATAAGTTTAACGTATTGAGTTTATTTGCTGTCCAAATACACTGTTTTATCTTTCTGGATTCTGTGTTTTTCGCCAAGTACTTTATATCATGCTGATAGGTCTGTTTATGATCATTTCACTGACCCAGATCAATCTCGCTTTGTGAATTATAAACAGTTGTATTCACAAAGCAGTTATATTCTGTATCCAAGGGCAGCCGTGCCTGGATGATTTAAAGGCTTTAGTTTAACACATGGGAAGAAGCCAGAGAGATAAAGCAACACAAAGATGAGAGGTGGCATAAACAAGACAATAAACAGTCGAGAAGAGGAAAGTACAGATACAATTATTTTGGTCTATAGGCTGTTGGAAACATGATTATCTAGTAGCTCCATTAGTGGTACTATTTGCAGGTAGGTTATTGCAGTTAAGATCCCTCCCAAACCATATGTTAATCCTCATTATTTCAAACAGCCAGATCTGGAACAGACATAACGATCGAGAGAATGGAAACCATGCAGTGTATTAATTAAGCAGCCGTTTGCTAACTCGCATTTCAAGCAGCCAAACATTTTAGTTGTGTTTCTGATAGGCAAGATGGACAAAATCGATGGGGAAGGCTAGTGACGGAGATAGCCGGCAAATCTCTATGATAGAAAGGGCTGTTCTCTAGTCAATAAATAGACCCCAACATCCGGTGAGCAGTCAATTAGCAAAACATCAAGTGCAACGTGGTACTTTTTTTACAAGTGAAAACTTCCACTTATCGTGCCAGATTGAATCAGATTCTAAAGTGTCATTTTTCTAGAGTAGTTTAAAAAAATGAATGCAATGATCTGATTGGTTGCTCTGGGCTACACAACCTTTCCCCTTTGCACTAGTAAATGTCACCTCAATACGCACAGAGTAGATCTTAGTTTAATAACTAGGAAAGTCTGTAATCCCCCGGCATTCCTTGTGGTGCATTAAGGAGCTAATTAAAGACTGTTCTCTATATAGCTAACAACTGGTACCTCTAATTATTCTTGTAGAATATTTGCAGACTCATCCATGTTTACAGGAACATGGGAGACAGCAGGAATGCACACAGCTGCAGTCACCTTGTCTGAGACCATTGTCCGCAAAAAGGGAACAGCTAATAGATTGACCTGATATGGAAATTGTTTAAGAGTCCTTAAAGTGCTAAACATATTTAGGTTGTTGCTAGCTGGATCCAGTTGCATATTGAACATAAGGCGAATGTATTGGTTGTTTGTAATTACACGGAAAGTTGCAGTTCCTTTGACTTCATTAAAAAAAAATAGTGAATTCTGCCATTTGAATTGAATTTAAAGGGGTCTTATTTGCAATTATGATCAGCTGAAGGTAAAGAAGTCCCAACTGCGCTCACAGGATGAAAGACTAAAACTGAATGGAAAATAATAATAATACTAGAACAACAAATGAAAATCACGGATATTGAACATCGAATAACCATAAACTGTGAGCGCAGTTGGGACTTCTTTATCTGCAGCCGATTCAAGCTCCGTGCATCTCTCAGGCATGTTCCTTTAGCCGTATCACTTGCACCAGCTACAGGCAGGTGTAAGTGCTGACTGATAGTGACGACTGCTAGAACATGTGTTTGCATGTAAGAGAAACTACAAAGATGCAACTTATGTACAATAGGCATTAAGAATATCCTGATTTATGTATTTTATATGAAAAAAAGTTTATTTTAAAACATATATTTTTATTAATGATTCTAGTTTTAAGAGTTGCAAATTATTTTATGAAATTTTTTTTGCATACGTTCTGACTTTATATCGCACATATGTATGTATGTCTGTATCGTGCACTGTGTTCTGTCTGTCTGAATATGGCCAGTAACGTGTAGCCAGAGCGTACTTATGTCTGTATTCAAGTGGAAACATATCTTGAGATCCGCTTGTAATTGAACATGGGTGGACGTGCGTGCAAACTATGTGTTTTGTTTTTTTTTAAAGCACAAGTTGCTGTCACATTGCATTCGAAGATGAATCAGGCCCCATAAGAGCGGAAGGTGCAAAACTAAAGTTGAAATAAGGCATGAGAATATTTAGCATGGGATGATGGTTGGGCCTTACTGCTTCTGGATAGACCTAAATATGTGTTGTGTTATACACAAAATCCAGATTTCCTTTTACGGCATAGGATACTTTAAGGGTGGGGGAGGGCAAAGGGGCGGAGATGGTGTTTATGTCATGGCGTTCCTGACTTTTCCATTATGCCATCTCAGACGTGACAGAAATCAGAAGGTGCAATTATACCACAAGTAAAGCTCAATGTGCAAATATTTGCCATAGTTGCCTACTCTCCCGGAATGTCCAGGAGACTCCAAAATTCCAAGCAGGCCAACCTTCCAGTTACTATGCTCTTTTTTAGTTAAGTGGCGGAGCGGGGCTTAGAAAGCGATTTGCGCATCATTGTGACCCCACATCCTACTGTATTAGGCTTGGAAATGATATGGCAATCTAGGGGGCGGGGGTACGATGACGTGAATATCTGTCTTCTTTCACACTCCACCAACAGGTGATTTTTCAATGCCTGCACTGTGCCCTAGATCAATCCAGGTGGTAACATATTGATAGCTATATGCTATAATTATTTTTTTATTTTGTAAGTGCAACTTATAGCACATTCTTACTAATTTTCTATGTCCTTAACTGTAAAGCTAAATGCAGACCTGCTCCTCATACTCATACTCCTTTCATGGCAGTACCCAGACAAATATATTAACATCTACCTTCATTAGCTCTTGTTGCAATCACCACTTCAAAGATGAACTGGGGATTCAGCTTGGCGGGCAGTGAGGAAATGCCAACTTGGTGCAGGAAGCGGCTACTCCATTTCAAACCACCAGGGAGGAAGTCTCTGAGGAAAAGCGATTCATCCAAGTGCTGAGAGCAACCACAAGCCCCCCTAAGTGCACGCAGGGTGGTGGAATCCGGTCCCCTCCCAATTCAGCACGGTGGCGTAGTGGTTAGCACCTCTGCCTCACAGCACTGGGGTCATGAGTTCAATTCCCATCCATGGCCTTATCTGTGTGGAGTTTGTATGTTCTCCCCGTGTTTGCATGGGTTTCCTCCGGGTGCTCTGGTTTCCTCCCACACTCCAAAAACATACTGGTAGGTTAATTGGCTGCTATCAAAATTGACCCTAGTCTCTGTCTGTCTGTCTGTGTGTGTGTGTTAGGGAATTTAGACTGTAAGCTCCAATGGGGCAGGGACTGATGTGAGCGAGTTCTCTGTACAGCGCTGCGGAATCAGTGGCGCTATATGAATAAATGGTGATGATGATGATGAATGTAAGTAGGCACCCCTTGGTGCGCACAGGACGGAGATGACCACATTCGGGCCCTTCTGTCCAGAAGCAGGTAGGATCTCTCCTCCCCCACCCACTATTTGCCAAATTGTGTCCTCCTCCACTGGTCACACCCACAGTTTATCAAAACCACTCCCACAATTTATCAGGACCACACCTATATTCTGTGATCCTTAAATTGGAAATGTTTGCCAAAATTGGAACCATTGGCATGTTAATATAGTACTAATTGCTTTTGCTAAAATGAAATCCAGAAGACAGGGAGTGGAATCTGAGACGCTCCCGGACATTCCGAGAGAGAAAGCAAGTATGGGGTTCAAACTGCCAACCCGATACCCGCCATTTCTGCAAGAAGAGCAAGGTTAGAAAATATAGGGGAGACAAGTGAGGATTCAATTTGCTGGCCAGAAATGTCGTACACTAGGCAGGACAAGACAGATGTAATATGCTGGACAACTCTTGTAATATATTGTATAACGGATGAGTAAGTGACATGTTGAACAAGTGAGGAAAAATAATGTTTAGGACATGGAGCATTATAGCATTCTGGATAATTGGATCCATTTCCTGTGGAAATTATTAAATATTTTGCCATGCTGTGCATTATACTATGCAAAACACACCATCAGGCTTATTTACTATTAATTGCAAGTTTGCCCTGTTAATTATCATCTGTCATCGCAGCGATTACAGATGTATTAATGGGGCAATTTACTATTAAATCATATCGGGACAGCGCGTTGTCCCGGTGACAACTTCTTACTAAAGACAACTCCGAAAATCCCTTTTCTGCGATGTTCTCTCCATAGAACTGAATGACTAACGCCATCTTCAGACCTTCATGTCGGGGGACCATGATAAATTTGCCCAAACCACAGCATTCCTGTCAGTGGGTCTAAAATAAGTGGCAGCACAGAGTCAGTGCAAAAAATGACCAAGTCCATAAAATGAATGGCATGTAAATTAATTTGGCTTGAAAAATGCACCTGAGAATACACATGTTGACAAACTGTTTAAAATAAGCTACAGAAGCCTGCCAAATTATGAACAAAATAGATCATCTTGAAACTGATGTTTCATGATGTATAATTCTCCATAATTAGCCACGTAGGGTTTAGCAAACGAAAGTGACACTGGGAAACACTTGTAAACACCTGTACTTTTACAAGTAACAGTTTAGTTCACATTTTAAGTGGTTACAAGTAATACACAGCTTCAAAAGTAGATCAGGAAAATACACTAAAAATTGACGATCAATTGATAGTTCATAGGAAAGTGGAATAAATGTATACAAAATACTGACATCAAGGGCCTGATTTATAGTTGCAGCCCTTCCTGAGTCCAAGTAAAACTGCAACTCACGTAATATTGATCGCACTGCGCATGCGCACAACTTGCAGCTGTAATTTGGGCTGAGAGTATCTTAGACCTGTGGCCCCTTGAACTTGGAGAGGAGTGTCAGAGGCATTCACATGTGAGTTCAGTACAGTAGAGAGAGGAGACACAAGTCAACAACGCCTCTTAGGGATGTGTCCGCTTTGACTTACATGTATCCTTAAACATATTTGCCAGCTCTCCCTGAATGTCAGGGAGACTCCCTGAAATAGGGGTGATCTCCCTCACTCCCTGAAGAGTCTGGTATTCTCCCTGATGCTGAGCCAGTACAAGACGTGGTTGGCTTCGCCATCTGTGGCATGATGACACAGTTCAGAAATTGTGTCCTATATCCATGTATTGATGCCTATGGAGGTGGCCATTTTCATGGAGACAAAGATTTAATCAAAGACTGACAGGTAAGGTAACATGACTTCAATAATGGAGATAGAAATGTAAAAGACACTTCAGTCTCTAGAGATTCATTAGCTGCTTTTCTTTAACGCATAGTTGCCTACTCTACCAGAATGTCCGGGAAACTCCCGCATTTCTGGGAGACCTACCGGGAGAGCAGGGCAACTTCCCGCTTCTGGCCCCCCAATAGATAAGTGATGGGGGTGGGGCTTAATGACGCAAGTATCGTGTTATCTTAGCCCCACCCCCTGCTGTAATTGGCCAAAATGGTGACAATTGTTTGGGGGGGGGGGGGCAAAATGATGCGAGTCGTCAAGCCCCACCCCTGCACGCCCACCTCCCCCGGGATCTCCCTGAAGCAAACGAGGAAAAGTTGGCAAGTATGTCCTTAAATCCACTAACCACTTCACAAGATCATTGGTGCGCTTCATACATGATTTTTGGAGAGCCAAGTAGTAATTGTGCATAAGGTTCAATAAAGAAAATTGTGAGCTGATACAATGGACGTCTTTGCTGGATGCCATGCCTCGTTCTGCACTTTAAGCAAGTCTAGTACAACAGGTGAAATCTATAAGTAGACTGTTCATTGTGACCATTTTGCAAAGCTTCATGCTGCATTGTTTACCACATAGATTGAAATGCAATAGTACAGTTAAATATAAGCAATTGGTACAGTATTGTATGTGATCATACAATATCTTTGATCTGTCATTGATTTCATCATCATCATCATCACCATTTATTTATATAGCGCCACTGATTCCGCAGCGCTGTGCAGAGAACTCATTCACATCAGTCCTTGCCCCATTGGAGCTTACAGTCTAAATTCCCTAACACACACAGACAGACAGACAGACACACACAGACAGACAGACAGAGAGACTAGGGTCAATTTTGATAGCAGCCAATTAATCTACTAGTATGTTTTTGGAGTGTGGGAGGAAACCAGAGCATCCGGAGAAAACCAACGCAAACACGGGGACAACATACAATATGTTCTCTGTATGATTTGTGGCAATTGGGTCTCAAATATCCTAATTGACCATCAGATCCACAGTGTGTATGGCAACCTTAAAGACCAAGGGACATGACATAGACTCATTGGAATGTGCTTAGCTGGAATACACTATCCCGAGGTTAGATAAGGTCACCTAGAATTTACTATCCTTAGATTCAAGTGCAAATAAATAGTTGGTTGTATTGAGTGACACAGTCATGTGACAGACTTAACAGGCAATACTTAAAATGACAATGTCTTAAAATTAGCATCTTAGCTGGCATGATCAGCTTGCTCACCAAACTTAAATTAAAGCCAGGAATGTGCCCCCTTTCACCTGTTCTACCAACTGGCCTCTGCAGGGCAGTGCACCCAATCTGCTATCACAAATATTTTTCTGCCCTTGTGAATTCCAAACAAGGATTCACATGCAGGGAGCTGTAAAGAGCCCAAAATATCATAGCGGCTTGAGAGAGCTGATCTTGCAGCTTAGTGGTCTGAGGTATGACCACAGAACATGTGTTGTGTCTGACGATGCACAAGAGCTGACATGCCTCCATTAATCTGCAGTTTGATCCTCTTTGAATCTCTTCAGGTCGTCAGCTAATTTGGCCAGGAAATAAAGCTGGAAGAGATCATCCAGAGGGAAGTGTGGATTGCACAGTCTATTTTGGGTGTACTGTAGAAAAGCATAGGATGACTTGGCACTGATGAATGGAGAAACTGGATGTGGAGGAAGACATTTTTGGAGAATGAGAACGTCCTCCATCATGACCCCTTCCACCTGGAACAAAATACTCACGATTTCATATTCAATTTACTTTTACATTAACTAATTCCCATTGAAAACGGGATCCTCATCAATCAATTAATTAATTAATTAATTATGCTTACCACAGTTAACTCCCATCCCATGTAACTATAACCCCATCCCCTTCTGGAAAGCCCCCCTTACCTGAAGCCAAGAGCCAGCAGGGAATTCCCTAATTGCTATGGGGGGGAACATGTAACATTAAGGAGGGGCTGCTCAAATTTAGACACCTTCTTTAGGTCATGTCACGTAGATCCCCTGAGATGAGTACAATATTTTATATTACAAGCTTTAGGAGCTATTTGGTAATACAGACAAACAAAAGCGCCTGGTCTTCTAATTATAAACACTCTTATACCATAGCTCCCAACTGTCTCGATTTAGGCGGGACAGTTTCTTGTCGAGGGGTCTGTCCCACCGTTCCATCAGTCTGCAGCTTTGTCCTGACTGACGGGATGTTGGGCAACATGTCTCAGTCTCTGTTGCTGTACTGCGCACACATGACACTTGTGTGTGCAACAATGCATGTGAGTGAGGAAGGTAGAGGGGTTAGGGACGGTTAGGTGCGCACTCTGAGTCTGATTCTTGTTCAGATGCAACCTGCACACAACTTGTATAAAAAAAGACTACGGAACTTGAGCATGGTTCCGACCGTATTCAAATCCAAACGGATCTCAAGATACAATTCAATTTGAATCTGGGTGTAAGTACGCTCTGCCTAACTAACCGTGACTTTATATATATAGACAGACAGAACAGACTGCAAGATACACACATGCATATGTGCATTATGAAGTCCCATCAGAATGCATGCAAAAAAATTCTAGAAAATAGAAGAACAACTCATAATACTATAATCATTAATAAAACTGTTAATATTTTTACTTTAAATACATAAATTAGTTCTTAATTCATACCGTACATAAAATATGTCTTTAATTATATTCACGAATACATGTAGCTTTCAAAAAAAATAAAATAAAAAAAATATATATATATATATATATATATATATATATATATATATATATATATATATATATATATACTGGCATGCAAATGTTTGGAATCACTATATTTCTTGTTTTTTTTTTTAAAGAATTTTACACTTTTTTTTACCAAGGTAACATTAAATTGCTTTAAAAATATAGTTAAGACATTGCCAATGTTGCAAATGACTATTACTGTTTGAAATGACTGTTTTTTTATTTATTACTTACTTATGACTGCAAAGCCATATTTTCACCAGCCATTACTCAAGTGTTCTAATTCAGTTTTATCAAGGAACTTGTCAGTCTTATCCACAAGAGGATAAGTACATCAGAGCCTGCAGTTTGCGAAACAGACACCTTACAGGTCCTCAGTTGGCAGCTTCCTTAAATAGTACACGTCAAATACCAGTGACGGACCTAGATTTTTTTCAGGGGGGACAATTTAGTATAGCCACACCCCTCCTTCCCTCTGATCGGTGGACCCCGCTCCCTCCTTCTCTTTGATCGTCCGTCTCAGCCACCATGTAGAGGGCAGGATGGGTGCCCCCGTGACGCGATTTGAAACCTGAACAAATAACCAGGCACCTGAGGATGGATTCATACCCAGAAATGGGGTCAGGAAAAACAGTAAAGAAGCACCCATGTGACTGAGTCCTACCTATCAAAAGTTACTACATATTATATACTACCTGTATACATGCTTGCCCACTCTCTTGGAATGTCTAGGAGACTCTCCCGGTAGAGCAGGCCATTCTCTCGCATCCTGCCCACTTAATTTGCTCAAAGCACACCATTCTGTCCCACCCCTGTGGTGAAATGATACGATATCGTCACAGGGGTGGGGCCTCCATGACGCGTTTCGCAGTGCCCGTCCTCCTCCACAGTCACACTTCAACTCCCCTCTGGGATCTCCCAGAGGGGTAAAAGAAAAAGTCAGCATAAATACCTTAACCCCTTCTGAAGCCTATAGCACCCAATGTCCACTTATTATTGCCCGTAGCAGTAGTCCTTGTGGGTAAGAACCGGGAAGAGGGATGTAAGGGAGGCATCATTATCTCTATTTTAAGTGCACAGTCACCATATAAATTACATTTTTACCAAACCCTGGTGCTGTTAACCCCTCATGAGCTGGATATCTTTGGGGAAGAGGGTCTGGTAAAGGGGAGAGGGAAGAGATGAAGTGGGGAGAAGGTAAAGATACTTGCATGCCAAAGGAGAGAGAAGAGGGCTGTGGAGGGCACCCTGGGCTTATAAAGCTCACCTGCCCTCCCAGCACCCTGAGCGCTCCCATTGTCTGATGATGTCATCGCATACACATGGATGCACTGTGCTGCACATCTCTCTACCTGCAAGTCCCCGGCAGCAGGATAGGGGTCATGGTCACCTCACAGTGGGGGCTTGACCACACCCGCAGAGGGCTGCACCGTTAGGCTTCCTTTTAGATATCTCTTTTGACCCCCCAAACATTCCCACCCCTGGCGGGACAGAGCCCTAAATTAGGGACGGATGGTAGGGAGGTATGGTGTCGGCCCGTCTGTTATAGTGCATGTGCCTTCTGCCCGGTTTGACACATGCGCTTTGCAGCTGTTACAATAGGAAGTCCCAGAGGACTCCCTTGTGCATGTCCCCTGCAATATAATCATCACGAGGGGTGTGTCATAGTCAGAACAAAAGTTCTGGCTGCCTGGACAGTGCCCCAGAATTGGGACTTACTCATATCTCCCAACAGTAGCATGGTGGCTTAGTGGTTATCACTTCCGCCTCACAGCACTGGGGTCGAGGAAAGTTAAGCAAAAAATTGAGTACGTTTTCTTACTCAAGTTTCTGGACGAAACCATGTTGCAGGACAAGGGGTGCATATGAGTTTATTATTTTGCACATACGTTAATAACTGGCTGTTTTTTCATGTAGCACACAAATACTTGATAGCTTAATCTGTACACTGAAATTTAAAGTTCATCTAGAACGTGCACTACCCAAACTATAAATCTGTCCCCACAGTTTAAATTTACCTCCCCCTCCACTGCAACATGGTTTTGCCTTACTTGCTTACTTTTGCTTAACTTTCCTTAATGAATCAGACCCGGAATGTAGTAGATCCTTAGTAGATTCCTTAGTAGATTCCTTAATGAATCAGACCCGGGGCAGCACTGTGGCTCAGTGGTTAGCACTTCTGCCTCTCAGCACTGGGGTCATGAGTTCAATTCCCGTCCATGGCCTTATCTGTGTGGAGTTTGTATGTTCTCCCCGTGTTTGCGTGGGTTTCCTCCCGGTGCTCCATTTTCCTCCCACACTCCAAAAACATACTGGTAGGTTAATTGGCTGCTATCAAATTGACCCTAGTCTCTCTCAATCTGTCTGTCTGTGTCTCTGTGTTAGGGAATTTAGACTGTAAGCTCCAATGGGGCAGGGACTGATGTGAATGAGTTCTCTGTACAGCGCTGCGGAATTAGTGGCGCTATATAAATAAATGGTGATGATGATGATGATGAGTGTAGTAGATCTCTATAGATCAGGCTTTGTGAGATCCATAGTAGGTGACACATGTGTGGTCTCTGAGGATAACATAATATAATAATGGAGTGTAGTAGATCTCTGTAGATCAGGCTTTATGAGATCCATAGTAGGTGACATATGTGTGGTCTCTCTGGATAACATAATATGAAGTGTAGTAGATCTCTATAGATCAGGCTTTGTGAGATCCATAGTAGGTGAGACATGTGTGGTCTCTGAGGATAACATAATATAATAATGGAGTGTAGTAGATCTCTATAGATCAGGATTTATGAGATCCATAGTAGGTGACACATTTGTGGTCTCTGAGGATAACATAATATGAATATGGAGTGTAGTAGATCTCTATAGATCAGGCTTTGTGAGATCCATAGTTGGTGACATATGTGTGGTCTCTGGATAACATAATATAATAATGGAGTGTAGTAGATCTCTATAGATCAGGCTTTGTGAGATCCATAGTAGGTGACACATGTGTGGTCTCTGAGGATAACATAATATAATAATGGAGTGTAGTAGATCTCTATAGATCAGACTTTGTGAGATCCATAGTAGGTGACACATGTGTGGTCTCTGAGGATAACATAATATGAATATAGAGTGTAGTAGATCTCTATAGATCAGGAATTACCAATGTCAGAGAGATGAGCTCTCAAGAACAACTAATGATCCAAGGTGGCTACTGCGCATGCGCTCAGAGTTCAGCACGCGTTTGTAAACAACAGAAGCCCCTCCCAGATCCCGCCCACCGATGTATTGCGCCCCGCCCTTTTTCCCTTACTCAGAGGCGCACTGAGAGTGGGAGAAGGACCCGCCTCCTGAGTGATGGATGGGCGGCGCAGCCAATACAGGGAGACTGATCCCATAGCAACTGTCGCCCAGTCCAATCAGTGACGTAAGTGGGCGGAGTTTGTGAGCTGTCAGGCTGAGCTCAGTGCTCCACGTCTGGCAGATCGGCTTGTGCTGTGGACGGGAGCTGGGTCTTGTGCGTGTCGGTGTATTGTATAGAGGTGTGTATTACATGCCGTGTTACAGTGTGTGCTCTCCGTTCTGTGTGTGGGCTGAGCGGTTATATATATATATATATACACATATATATATATATATATATATATATATATATATATATATATATATATATATATACACACATATACATATACATATACATACATATATATATGCGCACCTTTTAACTGTGGAGGTGTATATTGCATTTTATATGTTATATTAAGTGTGTGCTGCATTTCATGTGAAGTGTGTGCTGCATTTTATATACACTAAAAACACCATACAGTTGTGTATGTATGTGGTGAGGTGTGTATTACATTTAATATGCACCATGTAGTATGTATGTGTGTGTATGTGTGTGTATATATATATATATATATATATATATTTGTATATATTACATTTTATATGCATTATGTAGCTTTGTGCGAGAGTTGCGTGTTACATTATATATACACCCTATAGGTGTGTGTGTGGGATAAGGTGTATATTGCATTTTGCATGCACCCTATAGGTGTGTGTGTGTGGTAAGGTGTATATTGCATATTACATGCACCCTATAGGTGTGTGTGTGTGTGGGGTAAGGTGTATATTGCATATTACATGCACCCTATAGGTGTGTGTGAGAGTGTGTGATAAGGTGTATATTGCATGCACCCTATAGGTGTGTGTGGGGTAAGGTGTATATTGCTTTCTAGATGCAACCTATAGGTGTGTGGGTGTGGGGTAAGGTGCTTATTGCTTTCTACATGCACCCTATAGGTGTGTATATAATAGTCTATAAACACTATATAGCTGTATATATGCGCTACATTTATGTTTCCTGTGTTATGTGAGATGTGTGCATTACAATACTTTATTAGTTTGTAAATCAAATGCTGAACTATGTTTTAAATATTATTTTTATCCCATATATGTGTGTATTATATACTGGATTTCTAAATTATCCTGTAACTACATGGAGGTGTGTGCATGTCATTGCAGTTTAAAAAAAAAAAAAAAAAAAAAAGATTTATGTTTCCATATACAGTACAAAATGCAGTAACAATCACCAGAGATTAGGTTAGTAATAGTTTTACAAATAGGCAATCAATCAGATTAATTTATTTAGTACATTCTACAAAATGACACCTAGAAACTGATTGGTTGCTATACGCAACATTTCCACTTTTTTTTAAACCCGCAGTTTAGTAAATATACCCCTAACTGTTTGTTGATGTGTGGTATTGGTACCAAACTTAAAGTGGTGTGGATGGGATGAGGTAAAAAACAAAATTGGGAGGGGGGTGGTAAGGAAAAGAGTAGTTGAGGCCGGAGCCAGGACCTCCAGCTTCCCCAAACTTACTATGGGGACTAGAACCCTGGTATGTAGTATATGGTAATAACACACTTGACTATGGCTTAAAAGTGGTCTGAGAAGCCCTGGGAGGGTCTCTTTAGGTGAACGGACTGTTACAGATGAAACAATCACACCTAATTGGGGTAGATTTGTGAGACTTGTTATGTAAGTATGCAGACTTTGTTCTCCATGGTCGCCAGGTACCATATTCTATTGAAGAGCTGCTGCCTGGAAGGGAGACCTGGACATTTCCAAAGATTTGCAACCAAGCTTCTGGCTGTGTTGAGGATTTTTATTGAAAGTTGTTGAGAGTGTTTATTTAGTCCCTTGGGGGAGCCAAGAAGGGAGGACCATGGGCATCTAGAGATTGAAACCTTAGTAATGTCACTAATGAGGCTCTCCAGCATTCCTCACATGCAGTACCATAAATCCTCTTTAACCAGGTACCACCTATAATATATTTTATAGGCGTTCTCCTGGACTAGGGAGGAGATTAAGGATTTAGAGACTGGCTTTGCAGTTTTTACTACTTACTGTATGTATTTTATAGCTGTGTGGAGGCGAGTGCTTTATAGTATATAAATCCTATTCTGCTCTATAGATTGTGTGATATACAAAGTATGTACCCCATAGTTGTGTGGTGGTAAGGGATGTGTTTTGCTGTTTATATCTTCGAGCTTTGTGAAGGTGGGGTGTGCATCGTTTACTGTATAAATCCTGTAGCTGTGTGTGTGTGAGGTTTGTGTTATAAACTACATGTAGCCTATAACTGTGTGGATGTGAATTATCATGCTCTATTTACCCTATAGCTGTGTACAGGTGGAGTTACATAGGTTCTCAGGTGGAGCCGTGCCCGGCGCGTTGGCCCGGTGGAGCCGAGCCCGGCGCGTTGGCCACTGTTTTCTGTGTTCTCTTTTTATATACGTGCCCCTAAACGGGTTACCCTTAAATCCTGTAGATGATTTCTTTTTTTCTTTTGTGATTGATCCCAATCTGATATTGGGACAATGCCTAACAATTTGTGGCATGTTTTGGTCTGAAGTGACACTTGATGTCCAAATAACTCTGTGTGGGGGCCGTCTAACTCCCTCACATTTATTTAATGGTGGAACATTCCAAAAGTGATTACCATGGTAACTGCAGGTACAAGTGCTTGTATGGCGTGAGCATGAGATATAGAGCTATATGTAATGTACAAAGGCTTATGAAATGCAGTTCGTGAGTACATAACATTAATTACATGACAGGGACATCAATTAAATATATCTATTAATTGCATCGAAATGGCTACTACCTTAACGTTGTATGCAACAATAGAATACATGATACATAATAAATGACACCTAATGGGGGACATTTATATTAACTTTTCCACAGATAACAGCAAAGTATAGTAGATGTTGACCATAATAAATAATCAGAGTCTCAGTGACCATTTACTATTATGGTTTAGAAATGTATGCCACCTTTTCTACACAGCTAACTGTGGAACAGATTTTATAAATGTCCTTCAGAATATTTTACACTTTTCAAGCTCTGTGGCTATAAGTCTATGACGGGCACTCCGAGCCTTCACCTGCAGCCCATTCCCGCATTATTGTCAGAATTGTTTCATATAGCGGTGAGGTACAGTGGAGTATTTGTTTTTTTGCTGCTTTGGTGAATGGTGTCCTGATTTCTTATGTATTGTTCATGCCCTAACATGTCTTTCCCTGGTCTTCCAGCTTGCTCAGGACTCTGGATATGTGTTTCTCACCTATGTTGCCCCTGTGACTCTGGTTCCAGCTTACCCATAATGGGCTGACTGAGCCCCATGACCTGTAGACTCTCTCGGGGAGGAGAATGACCCACAGAGTTAGCCCAGTGAAAGCCTACGACTTCCTTCTGAAGTTTCTGCTTGTCGGGGACAGCGATGTTGGTAAAGGGGAGATTCTGGCCAGCCTTCAGGACGGATCCACGGAGTCACCATACGGTTACAACATGGGTAAGTGTGTTTGTTTTTCATTTATGTATTTTGTTTTTTGTAAAGCTTGCGTCAAAATACTTGTGCTTCTGCTCTGCTTGGTCGTATCATTTTTAATACCATGAAATAATACAAAGGGGTAGAGCTTACTAAACTTTCTAAAAAGGAAAAGTGAAGATGTTTCCCACGGCAACCAATCAGATTCCAGCTATCGTTTATCTACTACATTCTATAAAATAGCTTGAATCTGGTTGCTATGGGCAACAACTTCACATTTCCTTTTTAGAAGGTTTTAGTAAATCTATCTCAAAGTGATAAAATCCTTGTTATGTGGTTTACAACAGTTACCCGTTCAACCTGTATCATACACCTTTAGTTGAAAGTAACATGTTTTTAAATTATTTTCCCTTTCAAATTCAGCTTTTCTTGACAATCGGTATTCTCATCTTAGGGGCGTATTCAATTGTTCCTCCGGCCGCCGGAAAAAACGAGCGCGTTAAAACTATTACCGTTTATACGGTAATATTGCGCGTGAAAACCGTTAATACGGTAGTTTACTCGCTGAATTACTCAGGGAGCTGCGTGATGAAATTCAGCGAGTAATTACCGTATAAACGGTAATAGTTTTAACGCGCTCATTTTTACGGCGGCCGGAGGAACAATTGAATACGCCCTGAGTACTGTCTCTGAGATGCTTTGACAGATTTACATGTAAATTGTTGAAAATGACTAAACCAGTAAAACATAAATTCACAAAAAAAAATGCTTTTTTTTAAAGCTGCATTTTTAAAATGTGCAGTACCCTCCAATAATCCTTTGTGTCTCTGGTCCCCAATCAATTGGTAGGTTACATTCTCGACATAGCTGATTCTGATGTCCACCAGTTGTACTTCAAAGCTAATCAAATGTGACTTGCATTGATGACCGTAGTTTCTCTTAAGGTGTAACCTAAATGCAAATAGTATTGTAAAACATGGTGATTATAATATTTTATAAAGTGCGGTCATACTACATAACGAGACAGAACGTAGTGGTGGGCCTGCCCAAATTATCGTACAATTCTATCCATGTAATTCGTGAATTATAGGGTTGTGATAAGTGCCGTTAGTGTTCCTGTATAGTCACTGTCTCTCAGCAGCCGGATGTGAGGGATCTGTGTGATACTCAAGGATATAACTCCAGCCAACGCCTTGGAGAGTTGAATCTGACATATTAGATATACTGCCCTTAGTCTTTAAATTATAGACTGAGCGGTAGCATATTTCTAATCGGTCATCTTAGTAGGTGCCAGCCCAGTTAGGTGATGTATTGGGCAGTAGCCAGTGACTTGTGGGACAAATATCCGGGCTGTGCCAAATTAATTTGTTACTTCGATAAATGAACATTTTAACCTGTGCATTTATTTAGGCTTCAATACTTTCAATTAATATATGATGTTTTATGATGGGGTTTGCCATAGACATGAAACACCAGTGACCCAAACCATCTCTGTGTCTGTATCTACTTAATATATTGCCCTTGTCCTCTCGGGGCATGATATCATTGGGACTGACTGACTGACTTACATTTTGCTTGGTTGTGGAATGAGTTGAGGAAGGATTTCCCCCCCCCCCCCCTCCACACACTCACCCACCGCCTCTGCCTTCTGTGAGGTTACAGAGGACCCCTTGCCTCAATGGTAATTATTGGGTATCCAAAAGCTGTAGCAGAAAATGTTCACTCAGTAAAGCCTGTAGTACTCTGGCAGTTAATATGCTAATCGATCTGACTAGCATGCTAAACATTCCAGCCAGGATTCTATTCACCACCTCCTCTGCTGTCCGTCAATGCTTTAAACTAGTTGGAAGAGCTGGCGGGGGAGGAACAGAACACAGTGTACGCTTAGGGGGAGATTCAGTTCGGAGTGACGTGCCTGCTGGACATAGCCTCGATGTCCGGATTTGCATATTGTCACCTATTACGGTAAGGAATCTCCGCCCATTTTTCTGTGCACCTCTATGGGGCTTGAGGAAAAATGAGCAGAGATTTCATCCTGAACATCTCGTTGATGCGTCTCCGCAGACTGTTCCAGTGCCGCCTCACGCTGAATTGATTCAATTAGTCTTCTGAGCGCACTGTCTCTGTGCCTTTCCCGGTTGAACCAGAGGGGCAGTGGAGAATGTTTTTTGTTTTCCGAATAGTTAGTTGTTATTTTTACTTTGAATCTGCACATCAAGAATTTTTACAATGCTTGAATTTAATGGACCTGTATCTTTTAATTATTTTTCAGTCCTTATGTAACTACAAATTAGAGAATATTAGCCATGCATAGCAAACTGGTCATTAACAGGAGAAGCTAGACACATTTTGGGTGTGGTCCTGCAAGCACGACGATCTGATCATAAAGAATGTCAGGTTCCTATACATTAATTAGGATAACCTGCATATTGCCACACCTTGTAGCTTGTCAGGGTGTCAACCTCTCCAAGATCTTCTATGTGAATAGAATTACAGCCAGGTGTAAGAAAGAGTTCATGTGTTTTCTGTGACCGTAAAACCCAAAACAATTTTGTATGAAGTTTTGCTGCAGATTGGACTTTCATCAGGGGATGCCCGCCACCGTATCCCAAATAGCAAAAATCAAAGCCTAACCATGCCCTGATTTTCAGCCACCCACTATATGGAATTATTACTGACATAAATTACCTCAGATTTGTAGCCTATATAAAAGCGCTTGCTCGTAATTTCATATTGTAACAGTACTGCTTGTGACTGCTAATACCCATATAATTTACAGTCGGCAGTGCTCTATCCCATCTATCACTATTGTATGTCTGAATAATATGGAGCTATATAATATGTATATACATTTTTTTTTTTTTTATATGTGGTTGGAGATAGGTCCGAAAGCAACAGAAGTGGGCGGAGCTTTCTAGGAAGAAATTGCAGAACACTTAACGCAAAAAATTATGTGTGTGTATAAGAGAGAGAATCTGCCTTTGGTTTACTAACCTTAACATGTCCCATGAAACAAATAGGGGGACGTTTTATAAAAAGCAAAAACTGGTACCTGCAAAAAGGGTGATGTAACTCCTAACGACCAATCAAACGGTTGCTTTAATTTGCTAGACTTTATTAGAACAAATAATAGCTAGGTTTGGATTGGTTGCTATGGGTTACAGCATTGCAGCCTCCACAACATCCGCAGGATCCCGAGACTCATAATAATGTTATCATCATCATTATTCTTATTATTCTGAGATAATGTCCGCACATTTAGGCTTCCAAATAGAACGAGATCTGGCCTCTTTGTGCCAAGCAGCCTGATCACTTCTGGCATGACGGTAAGAGCATGACCGCAGATGACTGCCAACAGTCTGTGTCTGGTCGTTTATCAACGTGCCAGCATATTCATATTTAATAGAATTGATTTTTAAGTGTTATATTGAGTCACTTGGTTTAGTTGTCCTGTTTAAAATCTGATTGTTCAGGATTATCGCGTAATCCTATAGCACAGTAGGGAAGCCCCATCATTCATCTAACAGAGCGCACTTCAGGATATCCCTGATTTAAGGCAGGGCGGGTACAGTCATCTGTATGACCTACTTCTTCTCAGCCAAGGCTGGCACAGGGCACTGTAAAATCCCTGGCAGCCCAGTGTGCATGATGTACTGCCTGGCAGTATTTGTTCATCTATATATATTTTAGTCACTTGACACCGAGCGGTTTTCCTCTGTACACAGAAGTACCCCAGAATAACGGAGGAGGGATTCTCATCAGAAGCCATTAAGAAGGATCATTGCGAGAATATTTGATGATTGTGAACAAATTATCAGATACTTAATTTTATTTTTGTGAAGCTATTTCAAAGCTGACTAGTTGTGTGCATTAGGTATGACTATTGTGAAATCTGTTTTATAGTTTATTTAACAAGCTGTTTACAGTCTGCGTAGCAAGACCTGGGAACGGTCCAATTTTTTTGTTAACAAACTTGTCGTAGTGCTAGGGTAACATAACTGGTATCAATCATCACAATAGGGAGAACAGAGTTGAAGGGGGAGAGGGAAAAACGCCAGGAGAAGAAGGCTTCTTTACGTCCCAGGTGGTGGACCTAGCATTGCTTCACCGTTTGTATCTAGGAGGCTGAAGGGCAGGCAGAGATAGTACTGCGGTTTTGTACGTTGTATATCTGTGACTTGTACATGTGGTGTAAGCTTTACTGAAGGTGGATTGTGTGTGTGTGTATATATGTGTATATATGTGTATATATATATATATATATATATCTATATCCTCCTATTGGCCAGTGTTGAAACTAAGGAATTCTGGGGTACAGCCCGAGAGACCACTCATTGCAGGTGGCTTAAAGGACAATTCAGAAGAGAGTTTAAAAAGCAAAATGACCCACCCCTTGTACTTGGCTACTGACACTCTTCACCCCCCTCCGCCCAAACCATTGGTTTTGTGGAGGCCCGATTTTTCACCAGATCTTCTCTGTGACACGGGGCCCCCTCGCTCTTCAGGGTGGTGGGTAATATTGATAAATCTTTACAAGAGGAATTGTAAAATTGTCAGTTCTGCAGTTGCTGGAGAGATGGAATGCTTCCCTGGAAAACTAGATCTCCCCAAAATGAATGCATTTTTTTTTTATTGTTTTATTACTAAAGCTTATTTTTTTTTGTGTCTTGAGAAAAAGCATTAATCTGTTGCTTCTAGTAATGTCTGAAGATATGTTTTACCAGAGACGTTGCCACCATTCATCAATGGTTTTACAGTGTTGTGACATTTGGAAGTTACTGGCTGTGGATACAAGTACTCTTATCAATGCAGGATCACGTTGTGCTGATCTGGCTGTATTCTCCCGAGGGAACCTGCTATACTGGTTTCTGAGAACTGACATCTCCACACAGTGTGATGTAACTTATCTGCTACAACATGCAGATGCCATTCCAGTTAGTGTGGGAATAAAACCATCACACTGACTCCGTAACAACACGGTTAAACTTTCACAGTTGTCCTTTTAAAGGCATAGTGGCCAATCAGATTTAAGATTGCACAGTATTGCTAGGTTGGCATAAGCTTAATTGATTGGTTGCTATCCGTCATAATTTACGTGCTGTTTGAACCATGATATTTCATTTTTTTTTTTTTTGTTTTTTGTTTAATTGAGAAAAAATGGTTTTTCGTGCTAACAATGGCCTTTAAAAGGATAGTGCACCATCAGGTGACTTTAACAACTTTGTGGTGTTTGCACATTAATGGGATAAATTTTGTGTGCGTTTTGTTATATGTTGAATTAGTTTGTTGTCGTCACTGTAGAACACTGGATAAAAGATCACAAATGGAAAATACACTATTCATGAATTTTGCTCAACATTACTGTTATACAATTAGTGCAATACCAGATTATTACTCCAAAATATTTGTTGGTAATGGGACCCAATAGCTCTGTCTTCTGTCGTAGGGTTTCAGCCATCATGTGATCACTGGAGGGATACAGGATGTACAAGCCCTGGCGTGGTGGCACAGTGGTTAGCATTGCTCCCTCACAACACTGTGGTCATGGGTTCATTTTCGATCGGGGCACTACCTATGTAAAGTTTGTATGTCCTCCCCATGTTTGCATGGATTTCCTCTCACAGTCTATAACCACAATGGTGGGCAAGGTAAACAGCTCCCGACAAAATTGACAAGAGGTGGTGTTTGCATGGTAGATAATTTAGATTTTAAGCTCCACTGGGACAAAGACTGGTTGAATGAGAAAAGGTTGTTGGGCAGGCATTCATGGTTCAAGGTCTCTCATGCATAAGGCCTTTCTATCCTGCGTGGCAATCCTTGTGGTAACTCATTGTGCTGTCATAGGGGTTTCCCATCTTGAAAATCCAAAAATAGTTACGGGTAAATTAACGTGTGTTTGTGTATAGAGAATTTAGACTGTCAGCTTCCCTGGGGCAGGAACTAATTTGAATTAGCTGTATAATATGTTAGTGCTATATGAAGAGAGCTTAATATAAGAATATCCCCCCATCTCTCCTTACCCAAAGGGGAGGGTGTTGTGGTTTGGTGACGAGCCTTCCTAGGCCGGGATATTTCCGCTTGTAAATCCTGCCCTCTTAACGTTTTAGTTGATGACAATCTATGTAAAACTTGTAGTATTCCTCCCTTCAGATGGAGGGTTAAAACTCAGTCGCTTCTGTTCTCTCTCTGCACTTGCTGTTTACATGATTGGACATGTTTTTGTTCCCCCTGCTTTTTGTGACTCATCCTGTGCCCTGAATCTTCATTTTTATTTTTATTACAGGTTTTTCTTGTAGTGTTTATGGCTCATTCGCATGCATTGCTGTTGCCTATATATTTGTCCTTTTGATCCTTATCCCTATAAATTTTTCTTTTGAGTTTGTCAGATAATTCTGTGTCTTATATCAATGGTGGTGTATTACTGGACTGAATAGTATACAACTGAAGTGTTTATATAGTCTTATAGTATAGTGACTGAATGTGTCCACCATAATGTCTTCTGTTCCTTTGTTGCTGGCTGCCATGATGTGAGGAAGGTGTTTTTCGAACTAATCAGGTTTAGATAAATGCGTTATGTAGATTGCCGTATGCAATAAAAATGGCCTGGTCGCGTTTGTCGTAGTAACTCTAAAGACTGCGTTCCCACATCTTTATGACCAGCAGATGTAGAAGGAGAATCGGCTGTCTGTAATGGTTTGGACGGGTACAATGGTGTAGCTGGAAGCCTCTGGTACCCAATGCATATCTCCCAACATTTAGAATCCCGAAATTGGGACATACAAACTCCACCCATGAATGGACATATCCGGACAAAGCCCCACCCACCTTTTTGTTAATCCCACCCCTTTTGGGGACAGTGAATTCTCACCAATGCAGAACCTGATTTGAGGCCTCCTAACCCAATCTGAGGCAGGGACCGAGGTCCAAACATTGTCATTGCAGAGCCAGTATCAACTTTCACAGAGACCCTTTTATATAGATACCTCAAATACCTTATCGGTGCACACAGACCAGCCCCCCTCCCCCCCCAGACCCAGACCGGGGTTAACGATGGAAGATCATGTTTCTGTTTTACAAAACACTTGTATAGTGTAGGGGAAGAGTAAATAGAGGGGCTTAGTCACCCCCCAATAGAAGATCCTCAACTGGGTCAGATTCTTGTACCCAGAATTAGGCTAATATGATGGGTCTAATTGGCAAGATACTGGAAAGCATTCTGTTTGGGTATAGATAACTAACTTGTTAATCATCAAACATAAGCCATTTTGGCGGCTATATCTTGCAGTGTTTTAATCCTAACCTGGGGACCTGAAAAGGTGCCAAGCAGAGACCGTGAGCCTTGATCAACCCCTTATCCACATAAAGGAAGGCATAATGGAATTAATACATGCCTCCCAAAATTGTCTTGGTGCAAGTCAACGTGCCTGCACCACCACTTGGCCCACATATAAGGAGGCATGGCCGGCTAAATCATTTTCTAAAACCTGGGATCCATGGGCCTGGCCCCCATCTCTCCAGATAAATAACCCTGCATAGCCGCACGCACCATCCTGGTGAGCAGGACATACCCCCAACAGTCCCCGCAGCTGAGACAAATGTCCTGACTATGAAATCAGGACTGTCGCCCCTAAATTGGGACAGTTGGGATGTATGTTAATATCTTTATGTAGGAGAATTTGGTGAGGAATTTCATTCTGACTATAGGTTATACAGAATATATAAATTGTATTTAGAAACAAATATAACCCAAGCTGTTAGCATATAGGGAGTCCACACTGTACACATGAAAGCTAGTACACACCAGATCAGGTTTAAAGGAATACATTGTGACACATCTCTATGTAATGTAATCCCTAGGTATTTCAAATGGTCCGCTCTCACCAATGTTACTTTTCTGCATTCTCACACATATACACACACATACACACACATACACACACATACACACACATACACACACATACACACACATACACACACATACACACACATACACACACATACACACACATACACACACACACACACACACACACACACACACACACACACACACACACACACACACACATACACACACATACACACATACACACACACACACACACACACACACATACACACACATACACACACATACACACACATACACATACACACACACGCATGCTTTTCTGCCCCATATACACACATACATCATACATGATGCATACATTTTTTTTCTTTCTCTGCACACTTCTCTGTCACGTTCTGCCTCATCTCTCCAAACATCATTATTATCGTTGAATTATATACGTATAATCATATTACACAGTGTTGTACAGGCTATATGTAGTAATGTACATCAGTCCCTGCCTTATTGGAGCTTACAGTCTAATTCCCTAACACACGGGAGAGACGAGGGACACGTTGTCAGATTCCATATAACCTACCAGTATGGTTTTCAGAGCACCTGGAGGAAGTCCAGGCAAACACGGGGAGAACATATCACACCAAGTCCTAGTTGGAATTGAATCCACAGTCACTGACTAAACTCTCTCCACAGCATGGAAATACAACACTGTGCAAGGAGAAGCATACTTGTAGTCTAATTGCATTTTAAGAATACATAACAAAATGTATTTTAGTGATATCTATCCTTTTCAAGACCACTGTTTCTTTGTCAATTAACATTTGTGTGATTTCATACATGTATGTGAGACTGATGAGCGATTGCTGTTTTAGTGCTACCTTAATACCTATGCACAAGACTCTGCAAAAGCCTGCATGTGTATAGTGTAGATCTGTAAGAAGGCTGTAAAATGCGGATAGGAAACGGAAGGAGAATCCACAAGTAAACAGGAGACAGGAAATGTGTAATTAATGGAGAGGAAACTGGAATATCAGTCGTGGTTTTATTTTTTAAAGAAATTATCTGTTCAGCCCTTTAGATCCTGTGTTCTTGTACTCTTTTGAAGACCCTCTGTAAGTAGGGTAATGTCAGTAGATAGCCATTAAAGAACCCCCTACTCCATGATACGATGTTGCCCTTGGAGTGCAAGTATATTAATGCTTATTACTTTTACACATACTTGCCAACTCTCCCGCAAAGTCCGGGAGACTCCAGAAATTCGGTTCAGTCCCCCGGGCTCCCGCGAGAGCTGGCATTTCTCCCGCATCCCGGTACTCCCTTGTCAAAATGACACGATTCACAGAGAATCACGTCATTTTTGCCCCGCCCCCTGCAACAAAACAGCAGTTTACTCGTGGGGGCGGGGCCAAAATGCCGCGATTTGAGGCGACCCTCCCCCTCCCGCCCATTAGTCACGCCCCTCTCCTGAACCGAAACTTTCAGCCTATGTACCTAAGTGATATCCCAAATGGATAGTCTACATGAAATTTGGTTCAGCCACAAAATGGCTGCTTCCACTTTGTACTCTTTAAAGGGGGTGTCTCTTTCTTTACTTTTTTTTTTTTTTTTAATGATTATTTTGATTATTTTTGAAAGACACTAACTGGTGACTGTTTTGGCCAATAAAGCTGCTTACCCTACTGTCTCCAGCCTCCATAAAGACCAGCTCTGATTGCCGGCTAATCAAGCCAACACAGGCTAAATTTATAGAAGTATATGTAGAAGTAATAAAAGGTACCTTTGCATGTTTATATATTTTGTAGTCACACAGTAAACATTACTGTATCGACAAAGATGGTACATTTGGAGTATGTATGTGGTAATTTTGCAGAATAATTGTCGTTGCTTAGACGTAACTTTATCGTCTGTTCTGAAATTCCTTTGGCGTGTGGCTGGGATTGCTGTTTTACTTTTCTTTTTTCTTTTTTTATTGTCATCCTTTCCACTAATCTAAACTTCTCCGCATACCAGACTAATATTATGTACAAAGGGCGTGTTGACTATGCAATTTCTTTATTTTGTGGTTATTATAAACACTATGCGGTTGGAGGAGAATTTCGGCCTTTCGTTCAGCTTGGTACTATTCCTAACTGGTTTATTATCCCAGGTTTAAAGTGGAAATTTTCTGTAACCCCATAGCTCTTGTAGTAATAATTTAGCACATTTCATGCTGGTTTATACATTACCAGTTACTATTACTAAACAGGTTACACGTGTGAAGGATACATAAAATAACAGGTAAATACTTGTAATATAACATTGTGTAATAGGATATACTTGGTACACTTTAGTTGTGTATACATGTGAGCACTGCAGGGGACTTAAGGGTTGCTGAAGTTATGATTGCATAAAACTACTATATATGCAATATCTCCTGGGTTCTGTCTTTGCATGCAAACCTTTACATACCGTGCACCATAATTCGGTGCCAGGTAACATTACTATGGTATTTGACAACATTCTGGTGGGTGCGTTTTTAACCCTTTGTTGTAAGAGAAGATTTACTGATTTAGTGTCCAGAAATGTTTAGAAGAATGCGCACTATCTCTCGACTTTGGCAGGTGATGCCGTGTTTGCAGTACACTCTACACTCCCACCTTTTGAGCCCTTGGCACGCTCAAATGCCTTTTTGGAAGATTGAGCTGACTTTAAATAATCCAGACCCTGACTAAAAGCTTAGTGTTTATATGGGCTGCAAACACCCCTGTCTGTCTCTCTCATCTACGGTGGTGATTAGTTAGCAAGTGCCTCATCTAAAGGCCTATTTATTAACATGGTAACTTATAGCATAATGGTGCGGTCTCCCATATAACCATGTATAAGCTTTGCATTAGTTTCACTGGCATTTGTCATCAGAGCCAGTATCTCATTGGCTTCTGTGTATAGTTATACAGTCCTGGTTTTTCTCATCCGAGTCTACGTTTTTATTGTCCAGAAAGGGGTGTGGCCCTGCTATTTGTGGGTGGGGTTACAGAAACGGTCAGGGCATGTCTTGTGTGAATCAGGAGCATGACCTTTTCTATCTTTTTAGTGTTCACCTCAATAGTAACAACTGAAATCTTTCACTAATGCAGTTGTTGGTGGGGTACACATTCACCTGCACATGACCTATCAGTCTAGCACATCTGCTGCGTCTGAGAATAAGGTTGGTGAGTGCTGACAAACCTGTCAGTCTGAACCTTTCCTAGCTATTTAATCTGCAAGGACAGGGTGTGCTTTGTGTGTAGCGCCTAATTTTGATTGGCTGAGGAGCCTATTTAGTCGGGCAGCGTATCGTGCGTGATATAGCGCTGCACATGCTTGGGAACGGACCTTACGCCAATGAACACACTTGCATGCAATTCATGTCTGCAGATGACACTTACCACTACCTATGACTAGAGAGGTGGAACAGGGAAGGGACGGGGTCAACTAACATGTATACTTGGAGTGTGTCAAGGGCGTTCCGACGCAGATGCGGCCGGTTCAAGTCCAGGCTTTCTCGGAAGTACGCTTGGGTTCAGCTTTATCGTTTGCACCAGCTACAGTGCAGGTGTAAGTGCCGACTGATAGTAGTGATTGACACGTAAGTGCCACTAGTTAGCACGGAACATGTATTTACAAGTAAGACAAACTATAAAAAGGCATTGTATGTACAGTGCGCATTAAAAGCATCTTGAGTTAGGCCTATTCAATGTTAAAACATTTTTTAATGGCCATATTTTATTAATAATTATACTGTCAGAGCGAACTTGCACTCACATTCAAATGGAAACGTATCTTGAGATCCGATCGGATTTGAATATGGAACTACGCTCAAGTTCAGTTACTTTTTTTTTGCGTCCGAGTTGTCTTGAATCGGGCTCCTACAGTACAGACCGCTTGACCACTTGCCCAGATTTCTCCTTTTCCTGTCCACATGGCTGAACGGACGGCTAATTACAGGTATTGGAGGGTCTGGGGCTACCTAACTTTGGTCTGTTGTCTAAAAGTGAACAATCTCTTTAACAGCAAATTTTGTTGATTCCTAGTAGAACATGCCACACTACACACCAGTTTGCAAAACACCCCAGCATTTTTTTTTTTTTTATTTAAAAACAAATCTTTTAGTACCAACATTGTTCTATATATATATATATATATATATATATATATATATATATATATAATCTCTATATCCCATCCACTCCCATAATCCTTTGCTTTCACTTTGCCTTATAGAGCCCTATCCACCTAATCTATTTTCTTATCAGTAAGAATACTTTCTCTTGTTTTGACCTCCAGTAAAGATAAGGGCTTGTAAGCTCTAATGGAATTCTTTTTTTCTTGGTAACAATAAAACATACGTTTTAGAAGCAAGTATATGCAAGTAGAATAAGATATGTGTCCCTAGTGTGTATAAAGTTTATTTATAATCTAGATGGAGCACACGGAGAGCACCTCTTATAGTGTGTAGGTCTCTTCTATTTGGAGCCTTTCCCTTTAATGGCAGAACATGCCAGAAGAGTAATTTCTGTAATTGCATGTTATGTACTATTCGCCCACCTCCCACTGTTCCTGCGACATTGGCACAAAGAGAGATTTCTGAACAGAGAAGCGTACCCGGAATAATTAGATGCTCTTCTGTGGCTACAAAGCTGTCACTCGGTTGCACGTTCTCTAGATCTCCTTAACATGCGCCAGGGAATATTCTGCTATCTATCAAGCTAATTATGTAGGAGGGACTTAGAGGGATGGTTCAGCGAATGTACAAAAGGATGTCCTATTAAAGGGTGTTTGTTGCTGGAGAACTCTTGCAGATGTGATGTTTGTTGCAGATTGTACGTAGCGGTGTGGCTTCTGTAGGAGTGGCACATGGGATGGCTTTGAAACTTTAATGCTGCTCTTACTACGTCTGCACACGGTACCATACCTCCCAATTTCAGAGGGGCAGCCCTGAATTTTGGGCTCTGACATGTTTGTCCCGGGGGTGGGAATGTTGGGGGAAGGGAGATAGTTCATGGGAAGTCTAGAGCTTTACAGCACTCTGGGAGGGTGACCACGCCCACATTGAGACGTGGCCACGCCCCTGTTCCGCTGCCGAGGATTTCCATGTTGAGAGGTATGCGGTAAGGCTCATCACAAAACTGTATTTGTGCTACAATTCAGTAAATGTCATCCGCCTCCTTTTCGCAAATGCACCTTTTTTGTTTGGGTGAGTGCATGAATTTGCTGGTCAAGATGGTGGCCTGTGTAGATTACCAATATTATCTACTTGCTTGTGGGAGGAGCTGGACAGATCATTGACTTCCTTGGCTAGGTGCATAGATATGCATAAATATGCACCACACCCCCTTTTGTAGCTGTGTGTAACTACGCCCCCTGGTGACTGGGCAGTGGGAGAGAGCCACAGTGTCAGGATGGAGGAGAGGAGGTCTCTGGTCCCTGGTGAGGGGGTCCTTGGCATATGGATCCATGATTAACTCTAGCAAGAGAGCCCACCTTAATATAGAGAGAGCTTATGTGCTGAGAGAAGTGATATCCTGGGAACAGCCTGTGGGTCTATGTACTATAGAGAGTTTGTGGAACTACTGCACCCAGCAGTAGCTGATTTGATCTATGAGTAACACAAGGTGCAACGTTAGGGATTTCGAAATGTCCAAAAACAGATCTTTGTTTTCACTAAAAAATATAAAATGAAGGGAGCCTGCGTCCCATTGTATAGGGCCTTAATTGTCACTTAATGTTTCTCTCAAATGTTCACTAAGACAACTGAACAAAAGTATTTTTTAGTTTTGCATTTACTGAAAGTTGCCTTATTACAAAATTTGAAATCCTGCTTCCCAATGATGAAAGCTGTCACAAAGGAAACCGTATCCGCTGCGCAGCATCTCACTACGGAACCTTCATTTTCAATAACTGTGTAAGAATACCCAGATAATACTCTGCAAGAGTGAAATTAGGGTTTTTTGTTTTTTTTTTGTGCTGCTGAACACACATTTTAATGGTGCATTGTAAATCAATGGCTTGTTTAGAACGAGCAACAGAGAAAAAACAGGCGTTAAATCAGAAAGCCGGCATGTTTTTGCAGCGTACGTATTGTGTTTACTACACGGCATTCGCAGACTGTTAAAATATTGCTTTATTTGGAGAAATGGGGACTAAATCCAAACAGTTTATAGTTGTCCAGTGTGTTTGTACTGGGACAGAATGGTATCTTCCACAGCAGCTTGCCACATAAGGGAGTCTGTGTTTGTGACTGTACAACTGCTGGGCCAGACCTGGGTAGGCACAAAATATAATCCAAATATTTGTAAAATGTTGTATTAAATTGCATGAGGCACACAGAGAAGTATGCTTCGTAAAGGCTGCAAACAGGCAAGACCTCTATAACAAGAACAACAAAATATTTTTGAAACTGAAATGTCAGCAAAATCTTTTACAGTGAAGCAACAAAAACTAAGTATTGCTGATGATATCTTGTTTGTGTTTGTTGAAAAAGTAAGTGTGTATGATCTGCAGCCATAATATGCTCCCCTTCAGAGAGATTTTGAAAAGGAGATAATGGATTGTAGCCGGACTGCTAAGAAACATGCCTAATGCGATCCCTTAAAGAGCATACCTCAATTTCTTAGAGATTCTTGCTTTATCTTTTGAACATCAATGCGGCAGGCTATAAAGAGTCCTGGTGTTTATCATTTTTCCCTTGGTTTGTGTCTTCAGGCTGCTATTAATTATTTATAATTCTGCACCGTGTCATGGGCTACCATGGAAACCACAGTCAAGTAGCCCATGTAGTGAGCAGAGCTCTGTCTGTTTTGTGTACAGTAGTCCCCCCATCGCTGTCGTCACATGACTTGCTCAGAGTTGTAAACCTGTGTGACTGACTGGCAGCCATGCTTTGCGCCTCCCTGAGACATTTTGAAAAGGAGAATACAGATCTGAAGGAGTGCAATTAAAAATAAAATGATTAAATGCTTGCTTAACATGTTCTTAGTTTGCTACTTAGAGAGGAAAAAAAACCGATGTAGGATTATTGCTTTAATGTATTGCTCTGCTTCTCTTCTTTACCTTGCTGTGATTGGCGGAGAGAGCCTAGTCTCTGGCCTCAGTTTAAGAAACAAAAAAACTAGGTACATTTTGTTATCACTAATTATCGCCATCCCTTCTGTGAGCCCCAAGTCTTGCAGTGGGCAGCGTCAGAGCAACCTGCAAATGAGGTCATCAGAACGTGCACAGTAGGACAAAGTAATTCAGGAGAGAAGTATGCTGATCTTATAGGAGGTAGTGTTGACCTAATCACTAGTGTATGTTAGTATCAGTGCTGAATATGACGGGTGGTGTCATGATGTGAGGAGGGTAATAGAGAGAAGCAGGATGTCAGACTGAGAATTTTATAGTGGAAGTAGCAGGGTCCTCCAGCAGTACAGAGCAAAGATGTGTTCAGCGTCTTACAGCCTTAGCCAGTGTACTTCTTACATGCATAATAGTGGTGTCCATAAATGCTATTGTGTAGCAGCAAACAAGTGTTGTTGCAATCTCGGGCAAGGTAGGGAATTGTAAGATAGGTCTTCACCAAGCTCTTTGATACTTTTATTATTATTATTATTATTATATTATTATTTTGTTATTTGTTTCTCTTTTAAAAGCAAGTAATAATCCACTCCATCCCAGGATGACGTTTTGTGGTGTTG
Source organism: Mixophyes fleayi (assembly GCF_038048845.1). Taxonomy (NCBI): domain Eukaryota; kingdom Metazoa; phylum Chordata; class Amphibia; order Anura; family Limnodynastidae; genus Mixophyes; species Mixophyes fleayi. The sequence goes on along the minus strand of NC_134407.1, from coordinate 205,947,879 downwards.
TTTACATGGAAATAGTTCCCTAAGATAGAACCTAGTAATGTGCCCAGAGGGATAAAGCAATTTCCATGCTGTAGCTATTAAGAGTTATTTGTCTCATGAGCTATTTATAGTCTGTGTAATCAATACTATGTACACAGTATTAGTAGGGGTTGGCTATAAAGTGTGTATATAGTACACTACGGGGGGAATTCAATTGCTGGCGTTGTGGCGCACGGACATCGCGGCGCGCAGATTGCCGACAATTACGGTAGAAATCTCCGCTCAGAGGTGCGAGGAAAAATTAGCAGAGACATCTGACAAATCTTCACCGCAGAGTCTCCCATGGACGTTCCGTAAACACTTTGCGGCTAATTGAATCCCCCCCTATGCTCGCAATCTGAGGAGAATACGCTATCTATGGATGTGTCACACAGCGCAGTGTGTAAGACCTGTGACTTCTCGCACCAATAAAATTCTACATTTTTCCTAAATTTATACGAATAACGCTAGGATGACTGTTTTGATTCACTTTGCTCTCGGGTGCGGTTTGAATTCCGGGCAGAACAAAAATGATGGTGAGAATTCCCGAGAGGAACACTAAGGGTTTGTACACAGTAACAGAGGATATATTGGTCATACTTATTAGAAACCATACAACCTATATTTAATTTTATCTTCCAGTGTCAGTGGCTGAAAAGCACATTAACAGCACAGATGTGTGAACGAGCCCTTATTAAAGACCATACTTCACTGGGGAAACAGACAGAATTCCGCAGACAAATGTGTAATGAGGTGATTATTCCCTCTTTAACATTCTGCTCCTCTGTACTGTGCCCTCTCTCACCACCTTTGTTTGCTTCCATGTACAGTGCTCTTTATTTGGATATGATATCCTATTGATCCCATTATTCTGTAGGTCTATGTTGGCAATATATAAATGAATGTAATAAATGGAAGGCTAGCAGAGGCCGCAGACTAGATAAACAGGACTTGGTAACCTATTGCTTTCCCTGTTAGCCTCTGTACAATACCGGTGCCCCTCATACCTACATGGTAGAGAGGCTCCCTGATATTATGCCAGGTAGTGCTGACTGGTGTCTTCTGATGTCTAGTCCTTGGTGGTAGGTATAGAAATCCTCCGTTACTTGGGAACCCAGGCTTTTTTGTATCCTCCTCTTCCTGTTGAAGGTGAACAGATATTCGTGTAGAGACGCCATTTTGGCCCGCACAGCCGATATGCCAAAGAGGATGACGGGAGTACTGTAGAACTGTAGAAGAAACTTGGTGCCAGTGATATTTTATATATGTATAAATAACCATTAAGTTACCAGTTTTTGTTTCATTCACACATTGGCACAGGAAGTGCGTAAAGCGGGGTCAAACCATAATTAAAGCAGAGGAACAATATATAAACCATTATTCCCTACGGTAAACTCTCCCGCTCCCATTATTTCCACACATTGATGTTTATCAAGGAGAAGTTTGCCTAGGGATAATGTTCCCTGGTGCTGCTCTTTTCTGCTCCCGCTTTAATTACCCTCCCAGTACTTCCAATGGTCCATTACCCCTCCCCAACCCCCCCACCAGGATTATTGCTGTAGTTAATTCTATGTATTCATGTAATAAATGTTACACATATTCCACAAATATAAAATAGACCGCAATGTACATCATGTACCAGATGACTTGAGGCTGAAACAGGGTTATAAGCATTTCTTTAGCAAAAAAAATATCATTGACAAAAGATAAACAGCTCTGTCGCTACAAAATACAGATAGAGGGCAATTAAACTTAGGGCCGGACCTCCGAAGTGTTAATATATTTATAATATGCAGCTGGAGGTCAGTTACACCTTTTATAATACGGTGGATGAAGGGCTGGTCAAGGAGTACTCTTATAACCCACCAATTTCCAAGTCCTGGACAGGTTCCGTTAATATTTTTTAGTAAAAGATTAAGGCCCTGGCAACCATCTTCTGCCTGACGGTCACGATACAATAATCGATCATACCTAAAGTTTCTTCTTTGTAATGTAAGCTGCTAGAGCGCACCTCTCCTCCGTACGTGACCAGGTTTGTCTGTCTCTGTCCTCTAATTCACCATGTATGCAGGAGTTACTCATGTTAGACTGGATTTCTGACAAACAGGCCACTCTTGCATGTTCTGTACTATGCCTAATTTCTTGGTAATATTGCATTTATGCTCCTTGAATATTCTGTTTTTTTGTAGTGTACAGATTTGTGTATATTTTCATGTGTAGACCTTTTTACTGGAGCAATCTGTGACTACAGTGTCTTACTGTGGTAAAATAGACTTCTGTAGATTTTGCTTATTTTACTCGAAGTTTAGTTATTTTTTTTTTTTTTTTTTTAACGTTCCCCGTGTTTTACACCAATTTTTATCTGGTCTCTTTAAAACCCTAGAATGGGAGTTTTTGACTGAGCATTTAAGAGCTGCGTATGTATCTGTGAGTAGGTGGCTTCTAATTTCAGCCACAGCACATGAATAATTCTAGAGCTAGAGTGTACAGAGTTGGGCTGCGAGAGAGCCTGCAATACAAGTGATTTGTTTTTTATACAGTATGTATCACTTACAACACTAAAGTAGTATAGTTAATAGGCTGGAGTAAAATCAATTTTTTTTTTTTTTTTTTTTTTTTTTTTTCCAACCAGCTACTGTCAATTAAAGACCGAACTCTTATTCATGAATCTTTAACTTTTATATATTGTAGGCAGATAACCAAAAAGGTAAAAGTTATTCATGTATATTATCTAGCTCAGCAATACACAACCTTATACATACACTGTATTCTACTGTTTAAACAGTAGTTTTATTTGCTCTCTAAACTGGTTCGTCTCGAAAATTGTTAAAAATGTCTCAAGGGATTTTATATATTTTCTCATTTCCCAAACTCTGCATAAACTTCTCAGTATTGCTGTTTGCTGCTTGCAAAAATAGGTCAAGACCAATGAAACACCTCTAGACACCTGCAATCTCAGCTACACATCCCCTAAGGCCTAGCAGGTTGCTATGTTAGAACGGAGGTGCCTCTCTCTGGTAAAGTTTGTGATTGTTACCTTTGAATTTGCAATGTAATATTTTAATTGACAGAACATCTGATTAACTCCTGTCTGCTGTTTCTTGCTGTGTTTTGTTTTTATTAAAAAAAAAATACAAAAAAATACAAAAAAATAAATAAATGCCAAATCCGTTATTCATTTATATATTTTGTTTGCATGCTGCAGCTTTAATAGTTTGCAGCTGTTTTCAATATTCCATGGTCTCTGGGACAATTATCCACTTTGCTTTTAGACTGGGGCTGCTCTCAGGAGGCCACAAAGAGATCATGTTTTGCAGATGCTGAAAAAATGATTTGTTTGGAACTATGATGCAAAAAAACAGAGTTCAGATTGAGAACGATGGGTTTTGTTGAAGGAAAAATGAATTCACTTTTGCAAGATTTACTTTTATCCTCTTCTTTATAGCTGTTGAGTTGAAGCTCGTGGTTTGCGATATTCTGCAAGACGAACAGTATCTCTTTATTACAAATTGGCTGCAGTTCATATTGATTTCTCCTAGATCAGTGATGGCTAACCTGTGATACTCCAGGTGTTGTGAAACTAAAAGTCCCAGCATGCTTTGCCAATATATAGCAGCTTATTGCCGGAAGGGTGTGCTGGGACTTGTAGTTTCCCAACACCTGGAGTGTCACAGGTTACCCAACACTGTCCTACCTAGATGGAGACCGTAATGCAACAGTGCCCCCAGTGGTCAGTTTATGGAAACTGACCAATACAATACCTAGTGATGTCAGTGAAGCATTACTATGTACCTCAATGATGTCACTAATTACTAATAAATTGATTGGCCGAATATTGGTTCAGCCCACAGAATGGCTGATTTCAGAAGCCCATGCTGAAATCCCAGCTAGTTATTGAACGTTTAACCAGGCTGTGTCTCATTTCAGTATTTTTAACCTGTGATTGTACTTGAAGTGGGAACTTTTGACAATATAAAGGTTTTGGCAAAAAATGCTCATTCCTGATATTTTTGTTGTGCTAAATATATAGAGATTAACGGTTTGTACACACAAGCGTTCATTGTAAGCATGTGACACTTGTTCCTGAAGACTGTTAAACACACATTGATGCTACAAAAACAATTTAAGCAGAAGCACTTGTGTGTCCACATTCACTTTTTTGCTTTGATTGGATTTGTCAGATGTAAAATTCAATGGAGTCCTATGGGAAGTTTCATAGTACACTATGCTGCAGAGAGGCTTGGTGATATGTTAATTAATGCTCTATTAAAGCGGGGACGAAGTACAAGGATGTGTCTGTGTGTTTAAGTTGCGTTGTTTTTCAGAACCCTGATTGTACAAACTACATTGGTAAGGACAAGTGCTTACACAATGTATTATATAATCCATGGCCTGTCGGGATTGTGTCTAAAACTCCAAATGGTAGTTCTTCTATAAAAGCACAGTATATGGGTTTATGAAGGAGTGTCAAGGTAATTTTATCTATATATGTCACTTAGCAGTGTACAATGATCCTGTTTTGTCTGCAGAGTTGTAGTTTTTACTTGTCCTTAATAATATTATTGTATATTATAACAACTCTTTATACAGCACCTACGTATTACGGAGCGTTGTACTCCCTCTTCCTTTCCCTCCTCCCCATATAGCTTTCCCTTTTCCTCCCACCTTTCCCATTACTGCTCTACCTCTTTCTCCCCCTCCATTACCAGTCTCCCTTTCCCTCTATCCCTGTTACCTCTCCCCCCCCCCCCCTCCCTCTCCATTACCCCCCTCTCCCTGTCCATTACCACTACCTCTCCCTCTCCCTCTCCCTCTCCAATACCACCACCTCCCCCCTCTCCCTCTCCAATACCACCACCTCCCCCCTCTCCCTCTCCAATACCACCACCTCCCCCCTCTCCCTCTCCAATACCACCACCTCCCCCCCTCTCCCTCTCCACACCTCCCCCCTCTCCCTCTCCAATACCACCACCTCCCCCCTCCCCTCTCCATTACCACCACCTCCCCCTCCCCCTCTCCCTCTCCATTACCACCACCTCCCCCTCCCCCTCCCCCTCTCCCTCTCCATTACCACCACCTCCCCCTCTCCCTCTCCCTCCCCCTCTCCCTCTCCATTACCACCACCTCCCCCCTCCCCCTCTCCCTCTCCCTCTCCATTACCACCACCTCCCCCTCTCCCTCTCCCTCTCCATTACCACCAGCTCCCCCTCCCCCTCTCCTCTCCATTACCACCAGCTCCCCCTCCCCCTCTCCCTCTCCATTACCACCACCTCCCCCTCCCCCTCTCCCTCTCCATTACCACCACCTCCCCTCTCCCTCTCCATTACCACCACCTCCCCCTCTCCCTCTCCATTACCACCACCTCCCCCTCCCCTCTCCCTCTCCATTACCACCACCTCCCCCTCCCCCTCTCCCTCTCCCTCTCCATTACCACCACCTCCCCCTCCCCCTCTCCCTCTCCCTCTCCCTCTCCATTACCCACCACCTCCCCCTCCCCCTCTCCTTCTCCTTCTCCCTCTCCATTACCACCACCTCCCCCTCCCCCTCCCCCTCTCCCTCTCCCTCTCCATTACCGCCACCTCCTCCTCCCCCTCTCCCACTCCCTCTTCCTTTCCCTCCTCCCCATATAGCTTTCCCTTTTCCTCCCACCTTTCCCATTACTGCTCTACCTCTTTCTCCCCCTCCATTACCAGTCTCCCTTTCCCTCTATCCCTGTTACCTCTCCCCCCCCCCTCCCTCTCCATTACCCCCCTCTCCCTGTCCATTACCACTACCTCTCCCTCTCCCTCTCCCTCTCCAATACCACCTCCCCCCCTCTCCCTCTCCAATACCACCACCTCCCCCCTCTCCCTCTCCAATACCACCACCTCCCCCCTCTCCCTCTCCAATACCACCACCTCCCCCCTCTCCCTCTCCAATACCACCACCTCCCCCCTCTCCCTCTCCAATACCACCACCTCCCCCCTCTCCCTCTCCATTACCACCACCTCCCCCTCCCCCTCTCCCTCTCCATTACCACCACCTCCCCCTCCCCCTCCCCCTCTCCCTCTCCATTACCACCACCTCCCCCTCTCCCTCTCCCTCCCCCTCTCCCTCTCCATTACACCACCACCTCCCCCTCCCCCTCTCCCTCTCCCTCTCCATTACCACCACCTCCCCCTCTCCCTCTCCCTCTCCATTACCACCAGCTCCCCCTCCCCCCTCTCCCTCTCCATTACCACCAGCTCCCCCTCCCCCTCTCCCTCTCCATTACCACCACCTCCCCCTCCCCCTCTCCCTCTCCATTACCACCACCTCCCCCTCTCCCTCTCCATTACCACCACCTCCCCCTCTCCCTCTCCATTACCACCACCTCCCCCTCCCCCTCTCCCTCTCCATTACCACCACCTCCCCCTCCCCCTCTCCCTCTCCCTCTCCATTACCACCACCTCCCCCTCCCCCTCTCCTCTCCCTCTCCCTCTCCATTACCACCACCTCCCCCTCCCCCTCTCCTTCTCCTTCTCCCTCTCCATTACCACCACCTCCCCCTCCCCCTCCCCCTCTCCCTCTCCCTCTCCATTACCGCCACCTCCTCCTCCCCCTCTCCCTCTCCCTCTCCATTACCGCCACCTCCCCCTCCCCCTCCCCCTCTCCCTCCCCCTCTCCATTACCGCCACCTCCCCCTCCTCCCCTCTCCCTCCCCCTCTCCATTACCGCCCCCCTCCCCCTCTCCCTCTCCATTACCGCCACCTCCCCCTCCCCCTCTCCATTACCGCCACCTCCCCCTCTCCATTACCGCCACCTCCCCCTCTCCATTACCGCCACCTCCCCCTCCCCCTCTCCCTCTCCCTCTCCATTACCACCACCTCCCCCTCTCCCTCTCCCTCTCCATCTCCATCTCCATTACCACCACCTCCCCCTCTCCCTCTCCCTCTCCATTACCGCCACCTCCCCCTCTCCCTCTCCCTCTCCCTCTCCATTACCGCCACCTCCCCCTCCCCCTCTCCATTACCGCCACCTCCCCCTCCCCCTCCCCCTCTCCCTCTCCATTACCGCCACCTCCCCCTCTCCATTACCGCCACCTCCCCCTCTCCCTCTCCATTACCGCCACCTCCCCCTCCCCCTCTCCCTCTCCATTACCGCCACCTCCCCCTCCCCCCTCCCTCTCCATTACCGCCACCTCCCCCTCCCCCTCTCCCTCTCCATTACCGCCACCTCCCCCTCCCCCTCTCCCTCTCCATTACCGCCACCTCCCCCCTCTCCTCTCCCTCTCCATCTCCATCTCCATTACCACCACCTCTCCCTCTCCATCTCCATCTCCATTACCACCACCTCCCCCTCTCCCTCTCCCTCTCCCTCTCCATTACCACCACCTCCCCCTCTCCCTCTCCCTCTCCCTCTCCATTACCGCCACCTCCCCCTCCCCCTCTCCATTACCGCCACCTCCCCCTCCCCCTCTCCCTCTCCATTACCGCCACCTCCCCCTCCCCTCTCCATTACCGCCACCTCCCCCCTCTCCATTACCCGCCACCTCCCCCTCTCCCTCTCCATTACCGCCACCTCCCCCTCCCCCTCTCCCTCTCCATTACCGCCACCTCCCCCTCCCCCTCTCCCTCTCCATTACCGCCACCTCTCCCTCCCCCTCTCCCTCTCCATTACCGCCACCTCTCCCTCCCCTCTCCCTCTCCATTACCGCCACCTCTCCCTCTCCATTACCGCCACCTCTCCCTCCCCTCTCCCTCTCCATTACCGCCACCTCTCCCTCCCCCTCTCCCTCTCCATTACCGCCACCTCTCCCTCCCCCTCTCCCTCTCCATTACCGCCACCTCTCCCTCCCCCTCTCCCTCTCCATTACCGCCACCTCTCCCTCCCCCTCTCCCTCTCCATTACCGCCACCTCTCCCTCCCCCTCTCCCTCTCCATTACCGCCACCTCTCCCTCCCCCTCTCCCTCTCCATTACCGCCACCTCTCCCTCCCCTCTCCCTCTCCATTACCGCCACCTCTCCCTCCCCCTCTCCCTCTCCATTACCGCCACCTCTCCCTCCCCCTCTCCCTCTCCATTACCGCCACCTCTCCCTCCCCCTCTCCCTCTCCATTACCGCCACCTCTCCCTCCCCCTCCCCCTCTCCCTCTCCATTACCGCCACCTCTCCCTCCCCCTCCCCCTCTCCCTCTCCATTACCGCCACCTCTCCTCCCCCCTCCCCCTCTCCATTACCGCCACCTCTCCCTCCCCCTCTCCCTCTCCATTACCGCCACCTCTCCCTCCCCCTCTCCCTCTCCATTACCGCCACCTCTCCCTCCCCCTCTCCCTCTCCATTACCGCCACCTCTCCCTCCCCCTCTCCCTCTCCATTACCCGCCACCTCTCCCTCCCCCTCTCCCTCTCCATTACCGCCACCTCTCTCCCTCCCCTCTCCCTCTCCATTACCGCCACCTCTCCCTCCCCCTCTCCCTCTCCATTACCGCCACCTCTCCCTCCCCCTCTCCCTCTCCATTACCGCCACCTCTCCCTCCCCCTCTCCCTCTCCATTACCGCCACCTCTCCCTCCCCCTCTCCCTCTCCATTACCGCCACCTCTCCCTCCCCCTCTCCCTCTCCATTACCGCCACCTCTCCCTCCCCCTCTCCCTCTCCATTACCGCCACCTCTCCCTCCCCCTCTCCCTCTCCATTACCGCCACCTCTCCCTCCCCCTCTCCCTCTCCATTACCGCCACCTCTCCCTCCCCCTCTCCCTCTCCATTACCGCCACCTCTCCCTCCCCCTCTCCCTCTCCATTACCGCCACCTCTCCCTCCCCCTCTCCCTCTCCATTACCGCCACCTCTCCCTCCCCCTCTCCCTCTCCATTACCGCCACCTCTCCCTCCCCCTCTCCCTCTCCATTACCGCCACCTCTCCCTCCCCCTCTCCCTCTCCATTACCGCCACCTCTCCCCTCCCCCTCTCCCTCTCCATTACCAGCCCCCCACCTCTCCCTCCCCCTCTCCCTCTCCATTACCGCCACCTCTCCCTCCCCTCTCCCTCTCCATTACCAGCCCCCACTTCTCCTCCCCCTCTCCCTCTCCATTACCAGCCCCCCACTTCTCCCTCCCCCTCTCCCTCTCCATTACCAGCCCCCCACTTCTCCCTCCCCCTCTCCATTAACAACGCCGCCTCTTCTCTCTCCTGTTTACTGATGATCCTCCTGTCACTCACCCCCCACCCATCCCACTTTATCAGTTCTTATATAACATGATGAATTCCTCTTGCCTTGTTATTGTCCAGTGTGTTATTTTCTTTCTCACCTCAGCTGCAGAAATTTCCTGGGGTATGTGATTCACATGTAACAAGGTAATCATTCTCTGCTCCAAATAAAGAATCCCACAAAATGTTTTATGCCGCCAACATGAAGAGTCCCTGCAAGAAAAAAATGTTAATATTTATAGATTTTATTTGTCAAATCTGGTATCTTCCTCCTAGAGATGATTTGTAGAGGCTGCGTCTGTTAGCGAGAGTGGGAGCTGCTGCGTGTCACCTACTGGAATGGAAATAGAGGGCTGCTGATTCCTGTCACTGGCTGTGACTGTGCCAGTGGGTGGCAGAGAGGTGCAGAGAGTTATTATTAATTCAAAGGATCCTTGCAGAGATGGGTAGTAACACAGAAGGTGCTGCCTGTTCATCTCCATCCCTTACTTATCTAATTACAGCCTGCCCACACCACCTATCACTACAGGCTGCTTAATTATATTGCTAAGCAGGTTTATGAACACTTTAAAAGTAAAATAACGGTTTATAATCTGTCAATTAAAGTACATCTGTGTATACAAGTTAATTTTATTTTCTTGCCCCTTTAAGTTGGTAAATGCGGGTGGGGATGCGTGACGTCACAAATACTGCGATCGCGACATAGTGCTGCCTTACAAAACTACATGGATCGACTGGGTTCCCATTCCGCAAGAGCTTTCAATCTAAGTGTGTGATGGAAGACAATCGGGACTAGTGGAACCTTAAAGTGCTGCATACTCATGGATATGAAGTGTCTCAGTGATGTCACTGGTTACTAGTGAAGTGATAGGCTACATACTCATGGATATGAAGTGTCTCAGTGATGTCACTGGTTACTAGTGAAGTGATAGGCTGCATACTCATGGATATGAAGTGCCTCAGTGATGTCACTGGTCCCTAGTGAAGTGATAGGCTGCATACTCATTGATATGAAGTGCCTCAGTGATGTTACTAGTGACGTGATAGGCTGCATACTCATTGATATGAAGTGCCTCAGTGATGTTACTAGTGAAGTGATAGGCTGCATACTCATGGATATGAAGTGCCTCAGTGATGTTACTAGTGAAGTGATAGGCTGCATACTCATGGATATGAAGTGCCTCAGTGATGTTACTAGTGAAGTGATAGGCTGCATACTCATGGATATGAAGTGCCTCAGTGATGTCACTGGTTACCAATGAAGTGATAGGCTGCATACTCATGGATATGAAGTGCCTCAGTGATGTCACTGGTTACTAATGAAGTGATAGGCTGCATACTCATGGCTGTTCATCTGCTGCTAGTCTATAAACCCCAACAGGCCTTAACCAGGTTTGGAAGATTTTCATGTTCTTTTTCTATGGTCACTAAAACATAAGGCCATTAGTAATTCCACATAGAGACCCATATCTTCCTGCATATGTGAATTTGTTAACAGAAAGTTCAGTATGCCATTCTGCTTTTTATTTTTTATTTTGGGCCAGGATAAACAGAGAAATCTCAGCCATAGATTGTAGTGGAAGCA